>NC_088105.1:10289193-10592224 GCF_036370855.1 Dromaius novaehollandiae | reverse complement strand
ATCTGTTTTAGTACTGGCACTTAAAGGAGAAGATGTGAGGGGTCCCCTTGTAGTTTAAAGAGAGGTTTTGAAAGGTGCACACAGCAATGAGGTACCCAAACGCAGCACCTCAACTGATGTGCACATTTGAGATTTTCCCACAAAGCAGAGACAGAATACATAAGATAAAGGTTACAACACTAAGGGACACGGGAAGAAGAAAGCAAACATCTAAACAACTAATGCTAACGACGGTGTAAGAGGCGGCTGATTTGGAAAAAGAGAAAGCTAGCCAGCTACCTAGTGTTTTAAAGAGATTTTAATAAAACAATGTAAAAGAAATTGAACATTATCTCCCTAGGTTTTCAGTTAGAAGTTTCTCTGACCTGCAGTTTACATTACAACATAAATTTGGTAGCAGTGCCACTGGGACTGCCCTATTCCTAAATAAAGCAAGGCATGCAGCAGATTTCACAGTTATTTCCAGCCTTTGGCTAAATTTTATTACCATACTCTTGTGAGAACAAAATAAGATTAAACACATTAAACTATTTATTAGAGCAAACTAGTCAGAGCTGCAATAATCTCTGATGTCTGGGTCTATATGCAAATTGCGGACTTGATTGCCTCAACCTACTGTGTCCCACTGTGCAAATTTTCAAACTCATTTCACCTAAAGCACTTTGGATGCTTTCAGCTGGAACAAATTTTTCCAGTTGGGAAACTTTCTTTCTGGTTACAGTTCACAGAAATTAGGAGTAGGTGTCTTAAATTGGTACACAAACATAATGTCTGTACTGTTAGTTCTCTCAGGGATCTAAACATAAAACTATTTTTTGTGCATGTTTTAACAGCCTCCACATCCCAAAATCAAGCACCCTAGGATATGCAGGTCCTGTCTGTTAACATTTTATTTACATACAATTCAAATCAACCCCCTCGGAAAAAGCCTGTGTCAGAAACCTTCCACTGATGGGCAATTAGAAGACCACACAAGCCATGGCTTGAAGTTACTCATGTGTGAGCACTTGTGGAATCAATTTCAGGTATAATTAAGTGAAGCACAATGTTAATGACAACTCCTGTTCCCAAGCAGAACCTTCACTATCATTATGCCCAATAAATGTATTAATCATCCTGTAATACAACCTAGCAAGTAACTTTCAAAAAGTAGTACACAACCAGACATACTCTATCTTATGTAAATTTTAACACTGGAACCGTCTCTCCCCCAGTGGCAGCTGCATTCACTAGTTAATGCAAGTATTACAGGAGTAGAAGCCCTGTTCATTGCTTAGTTTTGAGGAAATGCTTAGCTGTGGGTACCATCTGGCAGACTGGTTACATTGCGTTAGGGAGAATAATATCCTATACAATCTCTTTGAATCTTTGCTATTTTAACCTGAACACTTCTGCAGCCCTTCAGTTGAACCTGGTTAGCATTCTGGTCTGTTACGTTCTCGGTATCACTATCTCCAATTAAACAGTATTACTTCAAAATAAAAGCATTTTTAACTAAAGGTTAAAAAAAAAAAAAAAAAAAAAAAAAGCATATTCCCATTCCAAAGAAAAAGTCTTCCCTCCTTTCCATCAAGTATTCCAATGCTTCCTTCTGTAAATTCATGCTTCAAACCTTTGGGAATGTGCAAATTTCTCCTCCTGTCAAATCAGTAGGTATGAACAGTGAAGTCACGTGAGTCACCTTATTTCACTGGCACTGCTTTTGTCAACAGGGTGCTCTCTAAAATTAAATACCTCCCATTAAGAACTCATGTACACATTCTATTCTGTAGGTAATATGATCAAACACTGAAAATATGATCATATATCATATTTCAATATGGAGACAATAGCTGATCATTTGATCTGCAAACAGTATTTGACATTATTGCTTATTTTCAACCACTGACCAGTATATGATCGACTCTGTCCCGTTTCTTCCTCCCAAATTTCATCATCTTCTGCCAGTCTGTTTTGTGATTAGGTTCCTTCCTCAGGCTGAACAACTTCAGCACTTCAGCTGCAATGAAGCTCTACATATCAGAAAAGATGAGCTGTTATCATATTTGAACAAAAAACGAATTGTATGCACAAAGTACTTGCCTTGAAAAATCAGATTATGGAACATTTCTGTTTAGCCAAGGGACATATGGTGCATGGAAAAGACTTACAGTGGAAGTCTTTGGGGCAGCATTACATAAGCAGAACAATTATTAAAACACAGAACTGGAGAAAAAGTGACACCCACTGCTGTAGCAATCCTGAGAACGACAACTTTCATGTAAATAGTTTAGTAAACAAGAGATTTTATGACAATTCACTTTATGAGAGGACATTAGAGAAAAGTAGGTGGGAGTCTGGTGTCCCTCCTATCCTGTGCCCCTGCTCTCCCCTCACCCCCACTTTTAAAAGTCTTCAAAGGGAAAGCAGGGGCAGGAGAGATCAAGATACTATTTCTGACTTTCTAAGAGTTAATATGTATCTTGAGCAGCTTAATGAAAATATAGTCAAAAAAAAAACTTCAGAAGAAACAGTATAGCTGGGAGTTTTCGTTTATGTCCTGAGGAGCTGTATGGAAGTGCTTTGCTGAGCACTAAGAGAAACAGTTTTTCCCCTAATGTCCAGCCCTGCAAGCTTAATCTTAAAAGCAAAAACCAAGTTTTGTCTTTTTCTTGAACACTACCACCAGTAACAGAAGACCTAATTTGGCTTGCCAAATACAGCGGGGCTCTCACCAGCCAAACTGTGGGTCCATCTCAGCGACTCCCACCATCCTCAGCAAGGTTGGCACAGGTGTGCCTGAGCATAAAATTCAGCTCATCCCATTTGGCCCAATCCTGCAGTTGGATCCATGCCAATATACCCATACAGAGCTCCACTGAAATCTGCTAAAGCAGCAGTCTGTCAGCATAGCAATTTTGTATAGACAACCAAGGTCGTCCTGCTAGTTCTGCATAGAGGACTATGGTTTAAAAGCAACCAGTGTCTGCCAAAAAGAGAGGAAGGCAAATCTGTTGAGTAAAAAGGGCCATTTTTAGAAACTCCCTTCCTACAGATTCCAGTTTGTCATCTCATTTCTCTTCTCCACTCATATCTTACTGGATACATCTGTTACGATCTTTTAACCCTCAGGCAGGCGGCAGTGCAAGATTTTTCATCTCACTTCCCCTACATAAGAAAGGTTTCTTCCTACCTTGATTTCATCCAGATCATTTGGATCCTTTACTCGGCGAAAGTAAGCAGACGCGATCCTACATGGTTTCATCCAGACAGGCTGATTTAGATTAGGATCCTCAGCAAAGATTTCCCCAAAGATCTCTCTTGTTAAGTCAAATACCGCCTTAACAAAGAAAGAAGTTAAAATTAAAGACTTCTGTTGCTCACGGTAAACATTCAAAGGGCAAGTACAAAAAGCCTTAAGATAGTACCTTTTTATAAACCTGCTTGTTTACCATCTCCATGTCCTGCTCTTTGTTGGTATTACTAAGATCCACAGGAAGGCTGAAACTTTGAAGATCATGACCCAGCTCTTTCAGCTTCCAGAGCTCCTCAGCTGCTGCATGTACCATACCTTCTACCTCCACTGCAGTATGAGGGACCACCAAAGGCTCCTCACACGGCTTTGTTGGTACTTTCTGTGGTTCTGCCTTGGGCAGCACTGCCGGTTCTTCAGCTTGCTTCTGCTGGACTTTACGGGAACTCAAGCCATAGTCCTCATCAAACCAGTCTTGATCATCTCCCAGCACAGTCAGAAACTCCCGATTGAGCTCCAGCTCTGCCAGTCTCTTGGCAAGCTCTTCCTGACCGCTGGCACCAAACACTGGGCTCTCCTGTGGATTAAGAGTCACAGAGTAAACATACAAGTGGTGCCACACTGTTGTCTATCAGACATTCAACATAATTAGATTTTCAAAAGCACTACTGATATAATTGTCAATATATATATAAACGCTCTTCAGTAATTCTCTCAAAGATAATAAATAACGCACGGTAAAATCAGAAATGCTTTAACTCAAACACCTGGGTTTTCTGCTACTCCTGATGAATGCTTTCAGAGGGTCCCTCTAGAGCTTAAAAAAGACTGTGTGTTCCTGCTCAGTCTGTCCTAATGTTTAACTGTTTATGAAAGGCTGGGTGGTTTAAAAATTGATAATGTGACGTACAACTTTTTACTTCACTTACCAACAGTCTCAGTCAAATCTAAATCAACAGCCTAAAAGCTTTTAGCAAGTGAGGGCTGTTTCAGTGACTGAGCCAGTGCTCATATTGGTGAAACAAGCTGATATTTTCCGTGATAATAATATATTGAGATCAATGGCAGAGCAGCCAGGTTTACTCGGATCCTCAGCAGAGAGGCCAAGTCCTGTATCCGTATCATTAATGGCTGCTCTGAGGAAGCTTGAACTTCCACTGTTCATGATATATTAGTTCATTGGATAGAGCAGTCTGACAACTTAATGATCTCTATTGCGACTAATTATGTTAGAGGATGATTACTTTGTACGGAGAGTAGGCAGAGATACGTTTACACTCTACCATACTTGCACATTTTTAGAATAAAAAAATGGCTGTAAGGATGAAATACAAATTGAACATGTAAGCAGAATGCAACCTAAATGAAATAATTTTCACTTTCTCATGTGCTAAAATGTCTCTCATACAACTCAAGAGCTACCAAAACAAACCGTGAAATGAGATACATGCAAGAACACACATGTAGATGCATACATTCACACACTCTCCACGTCACCGAATACAATTTGAGAGGAAAGAAAAAAATGGTGCCACACTGCATTCTTCAGATTCAATCATCATTAAACAAATGAATGATCAACTCTTAAAAATCAGTACAAGATATCTGCTACTCACTGGTCTGGGACACATGTCTGGGGAGGAAAGTTCTTCTCTTTCATCTTCCAAATCAGAACTTCGAAAAAAGTTATTCAGGCCATCAGGAATCAGCTCTTTCACATGCTGGGCTGGGGTACTGGGTTCTTCTTTCACATCACAGAGCTCTTGGTTGCTAAGCTGGATTTTCTCATTCCTGACCTTCTTTATTTGCTGTAGCTGATTGACTGTGTCTTTCACAAAATCTCTGAGGAGACTGTCTGTCAGCAAACTGACCTTTTCTAGTTGGTCTTTTGACTTCTCTTCCTCTCTAAGTGGTAGTCTAAGCTGGGCTTCTAACTGGTTCTTCTCTTTTGTCAGCAAATCCAGAAGTGGAGTTGAAGGCTTCTCCAGAATTCCAGGAGAGAGATCATCTAACTTTTCAGCACATTCTTCCCCCAATGTCTTCTGCCTCTCCAGTTTTTCAGAAAGAAAATCTGAGATGTCTTCCAAATGAGCAGCGGAAATCTTCTCCATGACACCAGAAACGGGAGGAGCAAGATTGGCCTCTTCTTTTGCAGCATGCTTCAGATAATCCACCACAGATTGTTCTCTGGCAAGCGATTCAGTAGCTACAGAGACCTCCTTTATGTGGCTTGCTTCAGAATCAGAGTCCTCATCTACCCTTTCCCCAGCTGAGGCTTCTAAAACAGTTGTGTCCGCAGGACCTTTATCTTGGGAATAGTTCTCTGTTGCATCTCTCCTCTGGCTTTCTTCCTCTTTGCCAGGTTTGGAACTTCCTTTGTTGTTCTGCTCAGCTTTGTGTTGCTTGCCCAGCCTATCATCAAAAAATGAGTCTTCATCCTTATTTGTGTCTAAATGGCTATCAATGCTTTCTGTAATATGGGAGATTTTTTGAGGAGGAGCAAAAATACCATGCTTTTCTTTGCAATCAAAATATTTTATACCATCATAAGTTCCATTATTGTTTCCTTCTGGTTTGTCCAACTCCACACCAGCCCAAAACCCTTTGGCAAACTTGGTCAGACCTTTGAATCGCAACGTTCCAGGTTGGACTTTACTCACAAGTACCCTATCACCAATACTGAAATTTAGCAAACTGTCTGTTTCTTCTAAGATCAAAGCAGAGGCCCATAGTGGTGATTCAATAGCAGCCTGTTCTGTCTCCACATCTCTGCGTTCATTATTTTTTATAAATTCTGTTGGTGACTTCAGTTCTAATAATCTCTCTGAATGCATGCTGCCAGAGAGGGAGAGAGATCTGTCACTGAAGTATTCACTGATTTCACCATCGCTGCCAAGGCTGGTGGACCTGCTTCTGTTGGTTTGTGTGTGCCGTGACTGCTCTCTCAGGGACCGAGTGTCCCCTTTTGGGGAGAGAAGAGACACTTCAAAGTCATCTTTGTAATTTTCCACAAGAAGTGTTTCTTCAATTGATGCTTCTTTTCTGGAGAAAGATCCCTCAAAGTCTTCAAGGTACGATTGCTCTTTTTGAGTAAAGACTTGTTCTGAAAGCAGACAATCTTTTTCCTCAGCAGATCTGCTCAGTTTGTGAGAAGATTCTTCTACACTTTGTCCAGTTACGGTATCTTTGTCTGTCAGTCTCTGGTCTAAGATTTCTTCTGTACCATGAAGACTTTCCACAGTCAAGCCAAAAGTTTCCTTCTGAAACTGTTCATTTTCAGAACAGAGGACTTTCTTTGGAAGGATGTCTAGTGAGCTCTCCTGCTCTTTATCTAACATCAACAGGACATCAGAATTCTCCAAAGGCTTACCATGAGAATCTTCAAGCTCATATTCTTCTGATTTTATGTATTGTATGTCTTCCTGTATCTCAGATTTATGACTGAGGATAGTCTCATCACTGGATGTATTTACCATATTGCTCACGGACCCATGGGATAGCTTGCTAACGTCTTTTATGTCTTTGAGAAGAGGCGATGAGGACACATTATCTAAGGAATCACCAGATTCTGCTCTGGACCTCCTTGTTGACTTCAAAACCAAGGATGATGTTTGAGAAAGTTCTTCTGCATGAATATCTGTTGCAACCACCTTCTTGGAGTGCACAGACACAGCTCTCTCAGTCCTTGATAATGCAGGATCTTGAAGGAAAAGAAAAAGTGAATCATAGCAGATGGTACAGCCTGCAACCAAAAGGCAAGAAAATTAACATCAAGGTTTCCATGCTAAAGGATATGAACCAGTACCCTGGAAACATATATTTCTAGGTTGTCCAATGAATACAAGGCAACATACTTTCAGTTCCAGGGCTCTAGCACTTTCTTTCCATTTCTTTCCTTGCACTGGTATTTCATATTATCTTACAATACAATCCCAAGATAAGGGCTCAGTTATTTGTTTGGAAGTCATATAAAAACAAGCAAGATTAAAATAACAGGTAATGATTGGCAGCAAAATATTGAAAAGTATCTGAAAAATATCGACTCGTAAATACCTATTTCTAAAGTTTTCATTATTTTTTGTTTCCTTAAGCATATTTTTCTCAAGTGATAAAGGTACAGGAAACAAAAAAAGGAAAAAGGCTGTCATGGGATTATGGTTTCACACAAACCTCAGCAAGAATAATACTAAATACTGAATATCAGGAAACAGCAAAAGCAGAAGCATACTAAATGGAAATAATACAGCATGAACAAAAAGCCAACAGCCTACTGTAGTTTTAGTTTTAATTCTTTTAGAGCTATAGCATCTTCTATCAACAATGTTTTAGATTTTTCTTACTACAGAATTCCTTTAAAATAAGGGAGCCAAGTACCACGAGGTTTTAGAATTTTTTGAAAGGGGGGGGGGATGCCATAACTTAAGAACCTCCACCCCTGAAATATTGCAAAACAAGTGTAAACATGGAAGAGTAAAAAATATAACTTCTGTGTTAAGATTTTATTTATGAAGTCTGCATGCTCTCTTAAAACCCCTTCTTGAATCAAGAAGGAAAGTTTGAAGATTAAAACAATCATCTGAGATCTTCATCTGTAGCACTGATTCTTCCAGTCGCATACCTCCATGCTCTGCAATGGATTCCAGAGATGCTCTGGACCGCTCCGATTCAGTCAGTGATTTCCAATTCTTTGCTGTCTCAGGCCTAAGGTTGAAAAATCAAATCCAGTGAACCATGGTTACAACAGACTTTTTTTAAAGATAAAAATGAAAATAAAAGCATCTGTGATAATAATACCACACCAATGATAATATAATGTAGCATACTAAGAAAACAAAGTGAACTTTGAAAACAGGAATGGGGCAGAGAGAAGGGTTTGGTGAGTCCTGGAATGGCCTACTTTCTAGAAGGTTAATCACAAACTTCTGCCTTTTTGCAGTTAAAAAGAAAACAAATATATATATATATAATTTTTTTTAAACTTAAGTGCACTAAAATTACACCATCTGCTGGAGGAAATGAAACACCTGGAAAACATATCATGAATTGCAGAAGTCTGTTGAATTATCTACCTTTTAAAACGTAAGATCTAAACCAGATTTAAGTTGCAAAGGTGGATAGTTTGCCTCACACAGTGCAGGAGGCAAGATGGGTGACCAAAATGGGAAGAAATTCCTTCGTGTCAGTAACCCATAACACCATTTTGTACATATTTGCACAATCGGAAATTACTTTTCAATAGCAATTTGCAAATAGTACCTGAAAGACAGAGCAGGACATAAATGGGATGCATATGATTACAGGTGCAGTGTATTTAATCTGTTTTGGGTCTGATGAGACCAGCAGACAGGATATGGCTACCATCCAGTGATTTGAAGAACAGCAGTTACCAGGTTTCCTTGCAGTATAGGTTTCTGCTAAAACAGCATTCATTGCTGTTTCAGAATAATCTCAGTAAAAAGAAGAAATTCCAATTACCTATGGAGTGGTGGTGCCTTGATCTTAGGTTTTTCAGCAGCTGAGGATGGAGTTTTAATCTGAGGTTTAGCTGTGGGTGATGTCTCCAGATCTTGGTTCAGCTCTGCTTCAGTCTTCTTGATGAACTCATCATATGACTAAGCATGAAAAACAAGCATGGCTGTTAATCTACTAAACTGTAACTATGGTTCAGCAAACAAAACCTATCAAATGAATACAGCACAGCCTCGACTACTCGAAGGACACTCTCTGTTTTTATGTAAAGCAACATATTTAACTTCCTAAAGCTCCATGATTGTAATTTGTTCTTCAAAGTAAAATATTAAAACCTTCAGATCTACCTTAGCATCACTCTTTAATCCCAGCTAGGATACTAAGTGTAAAAATACACATAAACCACCTGGACATTACTAGTATCCCATTAAGACTATAAATTTTAAAGGAAATAACATTTTTGCCTCAGGGGCTCTGGTTCATTACTGAAAATTATTAAATGAGCAGAATATAGTCACACTTCTACCACAATAAGATGTCCTTCACAGCTGTTGATACAATATTCTGTCAGCAACGTCCGTGGTATAATGATTTATCCAAGGCTAACAATCTGACTTTTACTTTGCCCTTCTTCCCCCTGCTCCTAACCTCTAGTTGCTTGATCAAACTGGCCTCCTGGGCTTTCAGTCTCTCCTTTTGTCTCTTTTTCTGTTCCTTTTTCAGCTGATAAACCACAGATTTCCTTTTTCGTAGTTCGTCCTTCAGGGCCCTGATCCGGCCTTCAATGTCGCTCTGGTCAGACGTGGTTTCTGAAAAAGTTTAGTTTTAACCTTTAAATAACTTACATGCTACAGAATAGAGTTACTGCTCGTGTTCATGCTGCTACCTTAACTCCTTATCACATCAGTGGCTGCAGAAATTAATGTTTTCTGACGTATCTGAAAATATGACAACTCAAAAGGTGCATAACAAAAAAATATTTGAAAGATTTTTTTTTTTTAAATCACCATACAGTCTCAAACTACAAGGTACACTTTACTGATGAGAATTGCACTTAAAATAGCACACTCCAAAAGCAGATTAGGTTTCCCATCAATTTAGATTTTGTAGTCCTAAACTAAATACATCTATGAGAGAACTGACTGCGTGACAGTAGGAAGAAGAGTCAATTTGAACAATGTAGACATTTTACTGTTGTCAGGCCTCTGGATGTCAATTTATTCAGGGTGAAGGAGGCAGCATTGAGTTTAGACACAAGTCGGACTACCGAATGATATCTTATATAAAGCTACTTGGAATACCCTCGCTCCAAGTTCAATTTCACAGACCCTCCTATGGTACTGTTAGTGACCGCAGCTATTTTCCATCTGAACAATTTTTTTTTTTTTTAATAATTTTCCTTAGTAATTTTAATAAGGTCTATTCCGTTCCCCTCCATCCCTAGAACTCCCTGCAGCCTGGCTTCTCAGCCCTTCTTATGGTCTTCTGCTTCTGTTCTCTTGAGACACTGTTTCCAGCTACTTAGATCCGTTCTCTACTGGATAATCACATTCTACCGGTAACTCTGCTCCTTTTATTGTCACTGTTCTAACGACCTGTGGGTCTTTTGGACCTCTCAGACCTTACAGAAAGATTGCCTCAGTGTCTCATTATTTATTCTTCCCTACCCACCTGATTACATCCACTTGCTTCTCATTTTAAACTTATACCGACACAGAGCAAAATAAGATCCTGGTCCCAGACTGGTGCTGCCACAATTAAATACCAAAAGCTCTTCAAAATATTTATCTGACATAGTCTTACTGCAAGCTCCTTCCTGTGGCTGATGTTCCCATTCCTCTTCTATAGCAGCCAGCTCCTAACTGAAGTATCCATGCTGGTTTGCTTTTCTAATACTCAGTTTTTTCTATGCTGTTTTCTGGACCAAAAAGCTTAGATGCTCATAAACCCCACCTGCTTCCCTGAAACATCTAGAAAGTAAGTCACCATTACTATCTGGTCAGCTAGCAGGAACAGCAGGACATTTTGTTAATCAATCTCATTTCAAAAAGCAACAAACAGTTATAATGAAGGATTTCATCAACTATAGCCAGCAAATACAATCAAACTACTGTATTCTTTTTCCATTAACATCGGTTGTTAACCATTTAGGGAATTAAAAAAAACAAGCACAAAAAGAATGGAATCTCACTTGCTAATCAGGAGTACTTTATGATGCTACTGTAATTAACTCCTCCTCCTGAATGGTAAGTGACCACTATGTAATTACAGCTTTATTGATCAAGTCATAAGGGAAAGATCTGCATACGTTTTCATCTTTGTTGATCTTGTCTATGCATGCATCAGGACTAACAAAGTAATGACTTCATTACTACTCAAGCATCTTGGAAGATTTGTCTCCTTACAATGAAATGATTCATTGGGAAACCAGCACCATCCTGATCCACCTTTCCCCTCCTTCATACATTTATTTGGTGTTTGAAATGATCCAAGATTGCAAATACTTTATTTTGAAAGTGTATTTTCATGGCCACTGTTGCCTCCTACGCTTTTCCCAATGGCTTCCTTGTGTGCTTTCTCAGTCAGAACTTGAAGGTAACTTTATCAAGTTGCTGAATGCTTATTTGTGTTGCCAAGTGCCCTACAGACAGAATGCCAATACAAGAATGTTAATGCAAAGCAATACCTAGCTGTTATGTATTCATTTCTATATCCAGCAGGAGAACAGCTGTTGCACAATTACTGTCTTTATTGGACTTAAATACATATTACCCAAGAAACGACATAAAAGACTATTAAGTTGGCTATATCAGACACTAAAAAGACTGGATATATATGTATGCTAGCAAAGTTATCCAGCAATTACGGATATCAACCAGTACATGCAGTCAAACCACCAATTTTTTTTCCAGTGAAGACTTACTAATCATTTAAGGAATCAAAAAAAGTCAAGCAGGAAAAGAACACAAACTCATTTGCTAATAAGAAGTATTTTATGATGCTATCAAAACTGTACGTACTGTGGAGTACAAGACGTTTTAGAACCTAAAAGTACAGAAGGGTTCAAAACAGACTACACAGTTTAACAGAGCGGATAGTAGTGACCCCCCGCCCAAGTGTTTGTTCAGGAAGTCCTAGAAGCCACATGACTAGCAGACTGGAAAAGCACATCAGGGAAAGGATCACTCTGCACCAGTCTGCTTTTACATTCTTTTCCTCAGCATTTATTGTTAGCCAATTTGGATACTGGGTTAAAAGACTTGGGATATGAGACCATACAATAGTTCTTGTATTTTATCACTCAAAATGCAATCTTAGGCCTTATTTTACTGCACATAATTCTAGCCCTCTTCCAAAAAATAAAGACAGCTTCATTTGCTTAGGGGGTTTAGTATGACACAGATCAGCTACAGTTAGTGATGCACAGACATTACTGAATTTCCCTTCTCAGATGCCTAAGGGAATACCTTTTGGCCATAGTACCAAGGGAGATCTAGGACGCGTGGAAATGAGAAATGCTCAGTAGTTTTGCAAGACCCGGCCTGACACACCTAGAACATCATTTTTCTGATGATCCACTGTCTTGCAGGCAGATCGTCCTGTTTGTGGACACAGACCTTCTGCATATGTACTGAAGTGTCCGTTAGCTCTGCACATGCCAGCGCAGGTCCAACTGGCTCACTTGTACTGTCATGATAACAGAGCTATCCTGCTTCTGGAGACAGGTTGCATTCAGAAGGAGGATGATTGTGTTTGCATGCTGCTGAACCATCTTCTTTTTTCTTAAAATAAGTGGGATGGAGCTAACCTGGTATATTTAAATTCGAAAAACATCTTGCCTATCAACTCTTATCTTCTTCATACCTGTTTGCAGAAACCTGAATTGTTTTCTAAAAAAAAGAGGCAATAAATAAAGGTCCCTAAGCTTAAGAGATCAAATGACAACATGGGAAAACACCCCCACAGGACCCCGAAATCTGGCAATTTCCAGGAATTTGTTTCCCCCCCGCCCCAACCTAGGTCTGTGTGTTAAGTCTACTCATCAAAACAAGAAGTCTTGAAAATGCAATTTAAACCCAAGCAGATATTAAACTTACCTGACTGTGTCATAGATAAAGATTCATCAGACCAGCTGTTAGATATCTGATGAGATTTTACAAGTGAACGTAGCTGCCCTCCAACTCTATGGCTGCTTTTGCTGGAATCTTGCTTTGATACAGATATGCTGCTTTTAGGAGGAGACTATTTGAGAAGAAAAGGACAAATAAGTAACTGCTTGTAAAGCTCAGTTTGAAAGTAGGGGATCATTGTTATCAGGAGCTAATTACAAGGAAAGGACATAGCCTGACTACAGAACATCTCATAAGCCATAGTATCTAGCCAAGTATCTTAAGAACTTATGTTAGCTTGTTAGACAACAGAACAAAAATATCCAAAAGAGCAATAGCTAATTGCTTGCTTTGAGCCTTGATTTCAACAAACCTTAGACTAGTCTATTACCACCTAAGTGAACTGACATGCTTCTGACTCACGGGTGTTCGAAACAGTTGATATAATCATATTTGGTAATAACTAAGGCGATAAAATCTCCTACTAGATATACCTGTGAAACCAAAAGGACCCGTCTATAGAAGAGGTGCACAGTGCCATTTTAAATCACTAAAACACCACAGCCCTATTCTTTGTAGCCAGGCAAAACATTCTTTTAAGAGCAAGTTTTCTTCTAAAATGCTGTTTACTACATCAAGATTATAACATAAGCCTTTCACACACCTTGAACACAACTTTTAGCACATATTACTCATTTTACCACACTGTCTTCTTGGCCTCACATTCTAAGCAAACTTTCCAAAAAGAAAGTATTTGTAATAAAAGTCTACAGGAGCATATCTTTTTCCTCCCCCAGACACTGGTTGACACTGCATCTTTAGATTTCAGATTCAGCACAGCGGATCAAAATTACCAGGATGGAGCTCATCAAAGTTATCAAGAAAGCAGAATAGAACAATAAGGCAGAATTAGCAAGCAAGTAAGCATAATCTGAAACCCAAAGGATTGTGCATGAGCTTTAGCTATGCTTCTTCATCCTACAGCTATACTTTGGGATACATTACCTATACATAAAGCAAGGTGGAAAAAAAGCATAATTTCCATAGCCAAAAGAATTTACGTAATGCTAACAAGCTAGCCTACAGCTAATTCACATTCATAAACTGGCTCAGTGTTCCACCACTTAATACCGCACACCTACGTGACACATGCGAAATATTTTGCAAGACTGCTCACAAGTTTAAAAATACCTAAACCCTATGCTGAAGCAATTTTTCCTTAAGACTTAAAGAACACATCTGACCACAACGTTTATACATACTAATGTAAAATGGCATTGCAAACACAGAGAATAGTTTAATCTTTGCTTAGACAACTGGAATGGCTACATTTCTTATGTTTTATGATAGCCATTTACAAGTGTAAGAAGAATATATACTGCATAAAAAGCTCACTCACAAGTTTGCTAGGTGAGGTAGAGGACTTGAGCTCTTCAGAATAAGCCATTTCTTCTGTAACTGTACGCTGATTTGGACTCTCTGACTGCCCATGGCCCATAGTCTCTGACGGGACAGACTCGGCAGCTGGACTGCCAAGATCTTCCGGGATGGAGCTTTCACTGTTTAGATGAGAGCAAGAAGGCACTGGAGACTCTTCTTCACTGGCTGTTTCTGAGATTGAATAATAAGAGGGAAAATCAGAGCACATAAAAACTTGCGCTGACATACATGCACCTAGTATTATTGGGATTTCTGCCTTCAAGGAAACTGTTGCCTGCATATAAAGCAATAACTGCTACCAGCACATGTCAAATTGATAAGCATTTTTTCACTCGCCTAGACACCTAGAGTGGAATATTTAGAAAGAACAGGCAAGTTTACCAGAGAATTATGAATTAGGACTGTCAAATATTCTTAAGTGATTGCTGGATGTCTAAAATAAAGAGCTTTTCAGGACATTCTAACATTTTCCAGACAACAGGTTCCTAAAAAGATCATTAGGGAAACCGGTCCTTCCAGCTGACCATACAGCAGAAAGAGTCACTATTATTATGAAGAAGTCATGGTGGAGCATATAATCTGCAAACGAGATCTTGAATTTAGAAGTGATTGCTTCCTTTACGGTAGTTGCAGAAAACATTTTAATGTTATGATTTCATCATGAGTGTCTCCTATGGCAAAAAGTAAATTAATAGCCTGGGTTTTCAACACTCCTGTTTACTAAATTCCCATGGAGAATAATTCAATATTCGAGCAAAGATGGGGTGAGGAGTTTTCCCTCCCCAGCTAGGGCTGTGCTCCAATGCTTACTGGTAGATACAATTAATAGGGGCACAGATGAGAAAATACATTTCCTTTCTGTCATGAGCATGATGAATTTTTGTTCACTGGAACTTAATAACTCACAGAGTATCTTTAAAACGTCCTACAGATTCCTAAAATCCACACGGTAGTTTTCAATAACAAGCGTAATGCAACAAAATTCTGAATTTTCTCTGCACATTCAAAAGATGCACTGCCTGCTTTCAACAAAGTGGGAAAAAATTGGTAATTTCTGGGACAACCCCTGAAGTTTCAACACTTTTTCCCGCTACAATCCTGTTCTCTGCAGCTGATCCTCAAAATGCAATACACTTAGAACAGTAACGCTGTAGCTCCCAAAATCTGGGAACTTACTTTTCTCAGAGTAGTATCATTTATACTAACTACATATTAGCACACTTCAGTACACCTGAAGATTTCAGTTACTATATTAACAACAGAGATAGAGAGAAATTAAGAGCAAAGCCAAAGAAGAAAAAACAACTTTCAACTTTTTGAAATGCAAAACAACAAGGGGAAAGTAGCCTCTGACGGTAAGAGCTATCCCCACCAACAGCAATAAGGCTAGCAGGAGAGACACAAACAGTGCTGCAGTGGAAAAGGGTTTTAATGGGTAAATTGGGAATAAGATCAGCAAACGATCACAGAGTATTTTTTTGTTTTGAAAAGATAGAAATATACTTTAAATTGTATGTAGAAACACCTGACGGGCCTATGCTGCACTACACACCTGAGAGGATAGACAGTAAAGGAGCTTAAAAATAGGGTTAAAAAAACTAGGCAGAAGACAGTAAATAGCAGAGTGTAAAAGTCGAGATTCTGAGAGTGTCCAGAAAGAGCAGCCACCACAAAAACACCAAAAAAAGGAAAGAAGTGCAAAACCAGACAATAGTTGATGCCAGATTATGTTTTACTCTTTTCGTTTGCGTCAGTTCCCCCCACTTGCTCCTTTTAGTATTTATTAGTATATATCCTATTTAGTATATATCCTTGCTATTACCTTTGGGCTCAGTTCTCTGATCCCCCAGGTCTTTCTTGGCTATTTTGGTTTTGAGCAGTTCTTTGTCCCAGGCAGCTAGAGCCTGCTTTTCTATCTGCCGTATTTCTGCTTCCTCTGCATCTAGGCGGCGTTTCCACTCCAACAACTCTTCAGCATGTTGTCGACGCTGCATCAGCTTCTGTTCTCGCTTAGTTAGGAACCTGATAGAGCAGAGAGTAATGGAAAAGTAGTCAACCACAGTCAAAGGTCCCAATAGCCAGATACTCTCTTGCCACAATTCTCAGAATTTTAGCTGTTCAAATTGTTTTCCAGGATAATATCCATACTAACTAGCATCTCCTAGAACTCTGATACGCTGCTAAAACAGTCTACATATAAAAACCTACATATAAAGGAGACAAAAGATTTCTCTTCACAGTAAGTAAAATCTACAGAATGTTACAACAGCAGGTAAAACAGATACTATTGTCTCCTAAAATTTCTCTATGTGTTTTCCTTCTTAAAAAGTGATCAAGTAAAATGCTAGAATACCATAAAGCCACTCATTTCATAATTTTAGTTCCCTTGCCCTTTTCAGAGATTTTTTTTTTTGCACCAGGTCTCTGAACTGAAGATATACTGAAGTTCTGTCATCAGAGAAAATTGAGTTTTACAATCTATTTTTCACTCTGCATTTTAAACAAGGTAAGCACACTGTTTACATGTTAAGGATCTAAAACTTAACATCATTAGAAGTGCTACACACTATTAACTTAAATGAACAGTGCAAGTTCCCAATTTCAGGACGTGAAAAAGTACCTGTGGCATTAAACTGGAACCCTCGAGACAGCAGTAACTTTTTGAAAAATGAAGCTTTCTTGTAGTTTATCCCGAAAACAGAGAGAAGGTTGTAGCCCTAACTACCCCACAGTTCTTTCCAAATACGTAAGAAAAGGTGATTCTGTACTGATAGTCCTTCTGAATTACCAGCATTTTTATCCTTCTTCCTCTGAAGCCAATGTATATGGATGGCCACTTCTGCCATGCTAATTGTCAGCTGACAGCATCAAGAGAATAAAGATGTCGGACTGTTCTTCCCAGCTACTAGCAGATCTAGTAGATTACTGCTAGTTTAAGACTAGCAGTAAATGAAAAGTAAAGCCCATGCTGAAAGTTTATAGATTTTTTTTCCCTTTATGACAAAGATTTCTCAAGTGATCCATGAAACCTCAGAAATGACAAAATTCATGCAGAATTTCACAAGTACGAATAGTTTGCATGTAGATACTAATTCTCTTTGCCAGTTTTTGAGTAACAGCATGTCTGGTGTTATTTCTAAATATTAAAATTACCTAGAAGATGGCATTTAACTTTAAGATAATAACTGGGAGCAAGTTCAATATCAATTACACAAACTTCCTTTAACATACCAGGTCTACAGGATAGTGTAAATCACTCCATTTGATTTGCTTAAATGAAATTCTGAACATGTCAGAGAATCACTCTGTAGAAAATACATGGTTTGCCAGCTAGAGAGAGAGCTCACCATTAGTACAGAAGCTCTGGTGCCTAATACTACAATCTTTGAAGATTTGCAGTATTTTGCTTCGCAAATGCCTTTGTAATTTGAAAATTTCAAGTCAACCCAAACACTTAGCATCTAAGTTTTTAGTCTCAAAGCAGTTATTAATTTCATATGTACTTTTTAAATCTCCCATGTTTCAGACGATCCTTTTATGCACAGAGACTGAAATGATCAACTGGCTAAACCACAGGTCTTGCCTGCTGAGGGATATTTCTTGTTTGCTCACTTAGTGCTCTTTCTATTCCCTTTAAAAGTGAGCTGACAATTTAACAGAAAGGTAAAGACGCAGATGCATGCTTCTCTAAGACAGGTACAAATAAGGTGAAGAGTAGTAACGACATGAAGATAAAAGTTTCAGAAGCCAGTAAGACATCTGGAACATGGCCACCATTCTCTTTCCTATGGTCAAAACAAGTGTGGATCAAAAGCAGAGATATCTTGTAAATTTTCTGGAATACCTGCCACCTTTCAGGTGGCAACGAGTTCCATGATTTTGTACGTGACATTATCACCTTCTATAGGCAAACATCAAACACTGTCTACCCTCAGGCAAAATCGACAAATTAAATATCAGTAAGAAACCAGATTACCAACAATACACAGTCACACTTGTCTGTGTTTTGTCTTTCCCCACTAACAGATACTTCAATTCTTGTGTTCAGTTACACATCAACTCCAATGAGTCAAGCAGTCATATATTTGGAACTCGTTATGGATGCCAATAGTCCAGTAATGACCTCAATGCAAAAGGCAACTTTTTCTTCTTCCTTCACCAGCTATTTGATCTCTGTCAGAACTGGATCTTCATCCGGATCTTCATGGTTGACCGGATCTTGAGGGAGGGAGTCCGGTTGTAATAAAATTCAAGAGAAAGGCTAAAATAAATGGATTGAAAAGAGTACAACTCCTCAAAGTAATGTCAAATGAATTAGCCCAGAAGACCACAATGGGAAGGAGAATTAACTAAGTGACCATAAAACTAATCACTACGCAAAGACTAACTAACTAGGAAATCAGCAGTCAGTTGAAAGGAAGGAAAGGAGGTTCCAAAGTTCAATCTATAAAGAGAAAAGGATTAAAGCAACATGGCTAAAGATGCAGATCCTTTTAAAACCTTAGGGTTTAAAAGGTCAGAACCACAAGGTAGCACGCATGCTGCCTTAATATTTACTACACTCTAGAGGGTTCCAGTTGAACACCACGGGTACACATTCATCCTCAACGGCAGGGACATTTCCACAGAAAACATCCAAAACCACATCTAGCCTCTATAAGGCAGGGAAGCCGGGGGAGTGAGGAGGAAGCAGCAGCACTCAAATTACACTGTTGTGATTTTCAAAGTTTAACCATTTCTCTGGTGCTAATGTCACGTGTTCCATCCACCCATCCCAAAAGGTTAGGAAAAGAGGCCACAGAACAAGGATGGCCAAATCATGGAGCTAAATGTATTAACCTGGTGCTCTAGCTTTATTTATACTGCATGTATATCCAAGGTATAGTGACTTTAAGCCCAAACTAGACAGTTTGGGCAGCTACTCTGAGGCAGCAACGAGACCGTGGGAACAAAGTGAACTGTCTGTCTGTCACTCAAAGAGTGGTAGCAACAGTAAGAGATTAATCTGGAAACAGTGAGGAAAGTTGGTCAAAAATGTTTGCTGATGAGGAACTTCTTGACTTTTTTAGGACTGAACAGAGCATGCTCTATCAAAGAGTCTATCACTTGAGAAAGGTACAGTTACCTGACCAATTGGTTGTAGATATACAGCTGGAATTTGGGGTGGAGGTTGGGAAAACAGACACTGAGAGAGGCCCAGTGGTGAGACGTAAAGACAGAGAAGAAGTAGTGAACAGGAGAGCAGTGTCTACAAAATAAGGAGGAAGAGTTTAAAACCAAGATAGCAAAAAAGACAGAAAGAACGAGAAAAGGATAGCATCTAGCAAATTAATTGCGTTTAACATTGTATAATTATTACCTAACACCTGAAGCAGAAAAACTATATATTGTTATGCAGAAGGCAATAGAACATATACACTTACGCATAAGCTATTAAACTTTATTTTCCTGTTAAAGACATGCCACTTTCGAACTGTTATGATTTTTCCTTAAATCTTGGAAGGAGTTTTATTACTTTGATGCAAACTTCCACATGCACTTGTTAACAGATCTCAACCTGATCTTTTTGCAGCTCCTGCTATTCCAGCCCTCAATAGAGAATATTATTAGCATTAAATAGCATGCTGGTTTTGTGATGTGAATGACTTTGCTAGTCTGGAACCCTAAACACATTTTCATTCACCAGACCAAACCTGAATTAAATTATTTCCCCAAAGGTAAGTCCCAGTGAAAGAGCAAAAAAAAGATTAAATAAATTGCTTCTAAAAAGTGAGTAATTCCAGGGAAAGTCTGAGATACAGCAGACTTCTAGCCGCTATTTGCTCTTGCGGTTAAATGCGGACTCGGTCTTTGAATTGTCACACACTGTCTCTTTCCTTTGAGGTAAGAACTGCAGAAAGGTAGCATCTTTTTCTTAAAAAAAAAAAAAAAAATCTACATAAACTTACAGCTGTGCTTAAAGTGGTATTTAATAATGAATGACTGTTTTAAGCTTATTCCTCATGAATGACTGTATTTAAAGAAAAATACCATGCTTCATAAAGCTCTGTATCATGAAGCTTAAAGAAAAGCAAATGAAAAGGAGCAGTTAATCTGTTCTTCTATTGCACAGATTATCATTAAAGCTGCATATGCATGGGAAACAAGGGGAAAGGGATTAATTCTCTTTGACAGAGCATGCTACTGTTCACATGCAGGCTACGAAGATTCACAGATTAAGATTAAAACTCTTTCATTCCCCTTTTAGCAGAAGAGAAATATTAAAGCTGTCTCATAGCTAAGGAAGCCAAAGGATTTTCCCTTTGCTATGGAATACAGTAAATCCAGCATAGCAGGGTTTCCCAGTACCCTTCTCCCAGCTTACTTATACTTTGTTTGTCATTCAGCTTCTTTCCTCTTGCAGTATAAGCACAATCTGATCCTGTTTTACCTTCAAACAGACAGCTTCCTATTCTTACACCCCAAATCAACAACGTTTTACTCTATTTCATTATTCTTGTGTCTTACAAATAAGGACATAAAAAGATACCAAGTTGGCACTCTTTTAAAAATCAATAATCACTCCTACTATTACTGAAAAATCTGCAAAAATGTGTGCAAAAGCAACGCAATGGGAAAGATCAAGCTCCAGAGAATCATTTATGTTTAAACAAAGCACTGTTTCCTTTGACCATAACCAACAACGCAAGGCAAAGCCATAAAAGCAAAATGAAAATATTCGAGTACATACATTAAATGACACACAAGTACAATTTCTATTTTTTACTACTCAAAAGCAATTTTTTCGAGAATCCTCAAAAGGTGGATAAGCAGGATTGTAGGAAGGTGAGCAATTATTTCTGATAAGTAATTACAATAACTTTAAGGATAGAGTATACTTTCTATCTGCTATTATCCCTTGTAATAGTAAAGACAATTATTTACTAATATGCAAATCTTTCTGGAAACACAGCTGCTGCTTAGGAATGAAGGAACATCGAAAAAATAAGATTTCAAAAACAATATTGACAAAAACACTACTTGATAAAAAGTGGCAAAGAGAGTCTTGAATATAAAAGTATACTGGTTATCTCTTAATTCCTATAAAGCTACTGCTCAAATTAATATACTTATCTCAAAATTCATAAGCTTCAATTTGGTTTGGTATCACTATCTATCATCATTTGTTATTTTGTATGTTGAATCTCCAAAAGAAACTGAATCAGGAAAAAAAACATTTTCTTGACATTCTGGAAGCCAACATGGGCTACAGACAGAGCAGATTCTTTCTAAGTTCCCATTTTAAGCCATTTACTAACATCAGAACATACTTAGAGAAAGAGTTTGCTGCTATAAAGATGAGCTGGTTTCCACATGGCTAACTTGAAATGCCCAGGGCTTACTTTTGGAGACATGATGCTTCAAAAACTTTAAATGCCATTGATCATTTTGCCTGTTCAGTTCCCTGAACCCTACCAGAAGAGTCAGAATAAAAAAGCATCCCATGTTCAATACAGGCTTGAACAGGCAAAGACCATGTAACTAGAATAGGTTTTTATCTCCATCACCACTACTACCCACATCAGTCCTCACTTGTTATTACTGGTATTTTTTTTTAATCTTTATCAAATCTGGGTATACACAGTTATGGGAAAGGTGCTTCCCAACAGACTATAACTAGGATGTTAAGGAGTCACTGACAGGTTGCCTTTACAAACTGTAACACTTGTTTTTTGATGTTATCTCCAACTTAAAGAGTCAAGAGAAAAATCATTACAAAGGTGATCTACATAGACTAATATGTAATGACCTAACTTAGTAACAAGTTAAAAAAAAGAAAAAAACTTAAGCAAAAACTACTTCTTGACGTAACTGGTGTAGGTCAGACTTCTACTGAGCTAATCTCAAACAAAAACTTCAAGACCCCAAACTATTAAGTACATGCTGGTAAAGCACTTGCAGTGTTCAAAGTAGACAAAGTAATTTCTACATAGAAAAGATGCAGAAACAATTTCTTCAGTTCAAAACAATTTAACAGGTGAAATCAACAGATTCAATCATAGTGTTCAGACCCAGGGGCTGGATGTATACTTGATTATTTCCTTTGAAGAGAAAGAGCTGTTCTCAATTTTTTCCAATCTGTGGACCACACAGGAGGAAAGGAAATGAAAGGTCTTATTAACTGCCTGTCTTCAGTCACCCACATACCACCTCCATTCATTATCAAAATACTTAGAGAACTCATCTCTAGCTGATTTTAAGGCAATTAGAATTGAAATTCAGCAGCTGTATATAGACTATAGCTATTAATAACTTATGCTGCAATCCAAGACAGAAATAGGCACTGTAATTCCAAAGTTTCACTCTATTTTACTCCTTTAAAATAAAAGAGAAAAGAGTAGATACAAAGTACAGACACCACTCTGTCTCACTTCAGATCTCTGCTTGTAAGAGATACTCTGACAAGATCTACCATCAAGCTGAACTCCATTCAAGTCCTTGTATGCACAAATGTCAATTTTTTAAATTGAAGTGCTTTTATGGAATCTATCGAGTGCAGAGAACATTAAAATCAGTTTTCCAGAATGAAGTCTTGAGCATGTATCACTTCACTTCAAAGAATGGACCACACAGAGCACCAGCTAACAAGGTCTGAATCTCAGTATCCATGCAAAAATGGTAGCCTTTAAAATAATATCCTCAAAAAATGAATATAGTTCTTTTAATGCTTCTAACCAGCTCTTTTTCAGGCAAGTCAGATTTGAGAGTTAGAACGTTATATATACTTTGATCTACACTGGGCACATATGTGATATAAATAGCTCTGTAATTTTTCTGATGGCCATTTCAGTGTAGATGCTGGCAAAACCAACTTGTTCTATTAAAATAGTAAACAACTTTCATAAAAGAAGAAAGAATTAGTTACTTTTCATCCATTCTGCTGCGCATTTTTTTAAGCTTCTGCATGATGCTACTAGTCTCACTGCTGGAGATTGAGACAGGGGAAGGACTGCGTGTTTCTGCATCTGTTGGAAGTGGGCTAGAAGCATTGCTCTGTTTGATGTCATCTTCACTGTGAAGTTCCTGCAATAAATGTTAAAAAACAAGTAAATCCAACATTAAGAGGAAAAACAGTTATTATTCTACCACTTTTTAAAAAAAATTGTGTTAATTTATCCAACTTTTCCACAGATTATATCAAACGATACTTCAGAAAAGTCTGTCCACCTGCAGATCTCTGATGAACTAACTTTAACTTCATTTTTATTTTACACCAAGTTTTTTAGTAAACCCTTTCTTTTCCTCTATAATTTAAGTTCTCCACTGACTGTATCCAGAACAAAAAAAAATCCCAAGAATGCAGTTTACCTGAGTAGGAAACCAATTCTTTATATATTTCTATAATTAAACTTTCGTCTCCTCAACATTTTGTAAGAAGACAGCCAGTTCCCAAAAATCCTATCTTGTGAAGCAGACGTGAGAAACTTAGTGTAACGGCACTAAGTCACACACATCAAAGCAGCAAGCTTTGGTTTTTTTTAGAGCTTTTGTT
The DNA here is from genome assembly GCF_036370855.1 of Dromaius novaehollandiae. Lineage (NCBI taxonomy): Eukaryota > Metazoa > Chordata > Aves > Casuariiformes > Dromaiidae > Dromaius > Dromaius novaehollandiae. The sequence continues at coordinate 10,568,442 of NC_088105.1, read as the reverse complement.
TTAGTTCTTTAGGGTCTAATAGGGCCATACTTAAAATGAGTTAAAGCATTCTTTCCTGAACAACCCTCCCTTCCACCCACTTACATAGCTACTATATTCCAGCTTTTCATGACAAAACAAATCCAAAGGTCCTGCCTTTGAAATGGAAAACAATTCATTACTATAAGTATGTAGACTTTTCGATGACATCTTTATTCAGGAAGTATAACATCTGATAGTTGTCCATGATGTAGTAACTCCCTATTAATAAATACCCCAGTCCCATATATTCTTCCAGTTGAACATTATTATATAAAGTATTCTGAAGATCACCTGAAAGGTTTAGTCTACCTATATTAAACCAGAGAAACAAGGAGAGAAAAAACTCACACAGGCAACATGTTTTGGATTGTTAGTCACATTTAACAAATAAATCCCATAATAAACTTGTAGAATCTCTTTTTGCGATTCTTTAATAGTCTTCATTCTCAAGGGATCAAACTTTACAAAAATCAGAGCCTGAAAGAGCTGATCATCCAGAAAACTTATATATCCAAAGTCACTAGTCAAGTCTGAGAATTAACAAACACCATCTACTGCCTGGTTAAAATAAAACATCCACTCTAAGTCTTTTCCAAGTGTGTTTCCTTGAACAATGCTCTAAAGAGATTAAACAGATAAAATTGCTGAAATGCAGAGGATGAGAGAGTTTGAGGAAAACCAAACTGATAGCTCAGTGATAGGCTCAGTCTAGTAGCTTTCCATTCCTATAAACACTGAAGTCAAATACTAGCTACGCAGCCAAAGAGGGAAGATTCCCACTTCTATACTGACACTTACCAGCTTGTTTTCTCCTGCAGACTTTAATTTTTCCTGCAGTTTCATTGTAGTCTGACGAATTCTTTCTATTTCTGCTTGCTGTTTAAGAATCAGCTGTCTCTCCTTCCGAGCAGCCTTGTTGGCCTCCTGAAGACGCTTAATTTCTGCCTTTTATGTAGAGATTAAGCAAAATAACTGCAGTGACAAACAGCTCAAGAACACATTTTAAGCCTGCCACTGTCTGTGCTGCAGGATTTGTTATTTCATCACATAATTTCAAGAATTTTAGTCTGCAGCTTTAGCAGCAGAGACAGAAGATCAATTAATATCACTGAGCTTCACCAGTGACACTACTGATATAAAAAGCTCCATTGAAACAATGTGTTAATACTGCTGAAATATGAATAAAACATATCAGAAATACTGCTAGCTTCCTATCCAAAAAGCCCAGTACAGAGTTTTCTCAATACTTTTACAACCTCTGAAATATTTAATCACTACACAGTGTTTTCAACAGGATTTTCCTAGAGGGCATAGCTTACCTTTTCCTGCTGTAACCTCAGCAGCAGACCACGCTGTCTCTTTCTTATAGGAGGCATCTTGTCATCCTCTCCCTTGTCTCGCAAATGCCTGCAAATAAAATGGGAGAAGGGACTAAATAAGAGGGAAAAGAAAGCCACACCCAAACCATGTACAACAAGCCTTTTACTCTTCAAAGTAAAAAAGTTTACTTATCCTCACTTGCAGAAGAGTATACACCCATACTTAATCACTGGCATTCTCTGTAGTGGAATATTTTGTATTGTCTATTTCATTTTGTTTAGTCAAAAACCATACAAAGTCAGAAGGCCAATGCAGATAATATAAGATCTCACATGAATGGGCAGAAGTTCTGCAAAGGCAGCATGCTCATCATTTGAGAAAGACAAAAGAACGGACACTTGGATCACTGCCTCACAATCCTTTGCCAAGTCCACAATGGAAACTAGCTGTAAGAAAATGTCTGGTGGACAGAAGTTCTCTCCTGCAGTAAGTGCCCAATTTGGGAGAATGGGAAAATATCATTGAGTAAATCAGGCAACTACTGTCTAGTAGTATCACTAGGTACTTCAACTGGAATTTCATACAAAGCATATATAAGGTTGGAAATAAGTCATTAATGACATCATATATTCAGGTTCACAAAATTTGGCCTAAGTCAACTAAAATGACCTTGGAGAGACATTAAGCAAATAAAGTTCTAATTGGTCAACACCTTCATATATCCCAGAATTAAGACTTGTAGAGTAAAGTTAGGAATTACCCTCTCTTTGACTGACAACACAAACATCTCATGTTCTACTGGCTCAATTAAATTCTTTTTATCTAACCATATCCGATGTAAACATCAAAGCACACTTACAAACTAGGTTCTGTTCAAGTGACAATAGTTGAACTAGTCTTCTGATATCTATAATCTATACAACTACTGATGCTTAATGGAGGGGAGGGGTGGAAACAAAATCAAGTAAGTGAATAAATAAATAAAAAGAATCAAGTAGAAGCACAAGAAAATGGCCAGTTAGCAACAGTGCATATTCAGAGCTCTCTTACTTCTTCTGGTGTTCCAGCCATGCTAGTTCAGCCTTGGTCTTCTCCTTCAAAGCCTTTTCCCGGAGCCGAAGTAGCGAGGACTGATGAGCTGCTCGCATTTCTTCCTCTTTCATGTACTGTCTTACCATCTCCATGGTAAATTTAGAGAAACTATCTTGCCCCCCTGAGAATGGCATGCTTAGCTCCTGGAAGGCAAGACAAACTCGGCATGATTTGATAATATGGGAATTCCAAAGCTTTTTAAAATTATAGACATACACATGTGTGCATGTGTGTACATATATAAATATATCTGTATGTACGTACACACACACACACACACACACACAGAGCTAGATGCGAGAGGGTAACTCTTTTCTCCCTCTGAGCTTTGTGCAGACCAGCTCTCTCTGCTCTGGGCTGTGTGACAGTGTCAGGATGTGCCCTCTGGGTCCACAGAGAAGAGGCAACCTCTTGCAGTTCCAGGCTGTGTGTAGGCATAGCATGAAAACCATGAAAACCTCACCCACCATGCTTTTATAACCTACCTCAAAAGTCATTCCTCTTCTCCAAGAGAAGCCATGAGAGAAGAGGCAGAGGCCTGGATACACTGTTCTTTAAGCAGAGCTATCTCACTTGCACAACACTGACATGCAGTGTAATTCATACAACTCTACATTTTGAAATACCCAAAGAACCAAAGTGGAAAAAAAAATCCTAAAGCTTGCAAACACAACTGACGAAGAATGGCTCATTTCAAGCTCACCAGCTTAAGCATCTCAGGTCAATTTATTTACCTTAACTACAGTCACTTGCCCTACCTTGATAGAGGACAGAGCTGTTTTTTCTGGGGAGACTTCCTCATCAGAATCATCACGATTACCCCGTTTCTTCTCCAGGTTAATTCTGCGGTGACTCTCAGAGGGTAGCAAAGACCGAAAAGACTTTTCCTCAATTTCATCCTCTGTCATAGACTCATCAAATTTCAGAGAATATTCTGTTGCAATTGAAGCAGAATCTGAGGGAGAAATTAGAGAAGTGGTTTTACTCTCAGGTATGTACCATGAAGGCTGTGTTACTCTGCTTCATCTCAGTAAAAGTGTAAAGGGGGAGAGGACGACTAACCTAACGCAGAAAAATGAGCGTTTAGAAAAGAGCGATCTTGAGTTAGAGGACATAATGAAACACCATTATTTAGCTAACAAAGACACAATGAAATTCTGTATACAGGTATAAGTACATTTCTGGGGCTGCCAAAACACTTGGCCTTCAGCCTGCATATTCAGTAAATGAACATCTGGCTACAGCCAGCACAGCAAAAAGAATAGCCCACAAACTCCATCACTCTGCACTGCAGAATTTCAAAGGTTGCCATCCCACTGTGCCATTCTCCGCTACCTCTTAAGAGGCTAGCAATTCACCTGGGGCTCAGCTTTCTTCACACATACTCCCTCATTTATTCCAGAAACTAATTCCGAAACATGAACTCCTCCGGCCCCCTCTTATCAGCTCCAGATTCATCACAAACAATACAGCTAACCTTTTTCATCTGGCAGTGATAAAATACTATCACTTGGCAAGGAATCATCCACAGCAGTACAAGCCCGCTCTTCAATACAGCTACTTGTCTTCTCACGCCGGGAAAGCTTTTTCTCATTCTCCTTAGAAGAGGGAACTGAAGGACTCTCTTGGCGGCTGCTGGTACTACTGTTTCACCAAGAAATAAGATACATTTTTTTTTTAATGAGGACAGTACTTTGGACATTTGAAAATATTTAGTTTACGTTACTACTGTACATATTGGTGGCTAACATCCCAGCAGTAATCAATATCTAGGTTTTGTTGGGGGATTTTGGGGGTTCTTTTTTGTTGTTTTTTTGTTTTTTAAACTGAGAAGCCCCAAACTAGACACTGTACTCCAGATACAGTCTCACAAGTGTTGAACAGAGGGGAATGAGCGCTTCCCTTGACCTGCTCACTACACTCTTGCTAATACAGCCTGGTGAGAAAGTAGGTGTGGAATTCTTAGATCCCCAAGTTATGAAACAGAAAAACATCAAATTAAAACAAATACAGCAAATACAAACCTGAAGATACTAACACACAATATACAATTACATAGTGGAATGCAATGCAGGGAGATTTTATAATTATAAACAAAGCAAATTCTAGTAGGAATATAAACCTTCAAGCTTTAAAATATAAGAACAGCTTCACCTGTAGAAGCTTTAATACCAGCTTTGGTTTAATACAGACTTTCCCTCTTTAATTTTTTTAAAAACCTTAAGGAAATGTCTCGTTCTTCCTTTGTAAGTATTTTTAAATTCTATTTCTTATTTATAGCAGAAATATTGTGTAATCTAATCTCTTCTTACCTCTGATCATGAATCTTTGACCTTGAGGATTCTGAGTAACTATCAAAAACTGGTGAGTATGTTTGTTTTGAGTCACCTGTCTCCTCTTTATTTTGTGAAACAGCACCAGACTCACATTTCCTGAGAAAGGAAAAAGTGTTTGGGCTGAATCTGCATAGTCTTAGCATGAAGAGTAATAATTACAGTTTTCTTAAGTTTGTATCAGTTTACTAGAAGAAATAACAGCTAAGTTTCTGAAAAGACCACTTAAGGCCCAGACTAGTCAAATAATCCCACAAAATGTTTACAGATCTTTTTCTACTCTTTTATATACAGTTTGACAAAACAAGTAACATCTCACGTTTGGGATATACTATTAAGGGCAGAAAGATGCAATCTAAATTCTTCTTAAGTGTTCACTTATTATAATATCTTACAATTTTCTTCAAGAAAAGGAGAAGCAAAAACTAACAGATCCTAATTCCCCCTTCCCAAGATGTGAAACACATTAGACAAAACCTGTTTGTATCAGCTCGGGCTCTCAGTTGTTTCATGAACTCTGTATGATGCTGCCGCTGGTGGTCGAACAAGGTTGTCATTGGAGCAGTTGGAGCACTGACAGCATCTGCGATATGGGTCCGGGCTAACTCTGTCATCTGAGTACAATAAAAAACATGAAAGAACACAAACTCAGCATCGTCTAAATATTTCTGAAAGAGAAGACATAGCCATTCCTCTTGCAGGCAGCTGACTTGAACAGATGCATAAGACACGTGGTTTTGAGATGGTTTATAGTTACATACACATCAATTTGGTGATAAGAGGTGCATACTGCACTGCATATACTTATTTTTTTATTTTTACAGAGTGGAGTTATCCATGTGAAACTACAGACAGGCAACAGACACCACTTATTACACCACTCTGATCAACTTACCTGAACTCTGCTCACTAGAATGATTTCCACATAGCAAAGCATTCCAAACCTACAACAACTACAATTTATTTTTAAAAACCTGCCAGAAGCAATGTTTTATTTTTCGTTAGAATGTGCATCTTGCCCAAAGAGCAAGAAAAAATATTTCCAGGCTTAAAGCAGCACCAGATTGAAGTTCTAATATCATGCAAACTGCCAGGACTGAAACTCACAGCATTAAACAAACAGAGTCATAAATCTCCCCTTTTTAATATATGGCACTCACTGTGTACCTGACTAGAAACAAGATACAGAACTTTAAAAATCACAGCATATGGTAACACTGTCTTTAGAATCTTCAGAATTTACTAATTTTGTTCTTGTTCAAATGTCTGTACCTTCAGGAGCAGGGAACTAAGGGAGCTTTCAAAGGTGAGGTGGTATGAAGTATTAGCAGAAACAATCTGTTTTCCAAGAATTTACAATATACATGCTGAGCTTTTTTTTTTTTTTTTTTTTAAACACACACAATTTTAGAACATATAAATCAATTATTTTTAATTAGACTGTTTGTATATATCGCTCACTGCTTTTTCTTTCATTAGTGCAACAGCCAACCCTAAGCAAATTTGTGTAACAGCATGCTATTTATCTCTTTTGCATAAGATAAACATCTAATTGAGAACAATGCATAAAATTAATTCCCTTCCTTTATACATAAGAAATTACAGTGTACATCCAAAAATATACCTCGCACACTGGTTACTGCCATATCCATTGCTGCATTCCACTTAAATGGGTGTTTGTTCAAATGAGGATTGCTCCAGGAGTCACTTCTGAAAATGGATGTAAAAGCTACCCTGCTAGCCCATCATTATTGACCAGGTTGTTCCCAGGAACCGTTCCACAAGCTCCTCTTACTCTCTGACTTCAAACTTAAATCAAGACAAGAAGTTAAAACTCTGCACTGAATAAAGCGCTCTCTGTCTGACTTGTTTCTTAATTTATTTCTAGTCATTTTGACTCCATCAAAGACATTTCTTTGTCTTTCTCTATCCACGTCATCACTAACTCCTATCGACAACCACTGCACGTAACTCAAAATGCCCAAGTTTCTCTATTCCATCAACCTAACCCATTCTTGTCTATTCAGGAATGATTTAAACTTCACATATTTGGCAAAGCCCAGAAACAGTAAATCAGTCTTCTGTAATCATCATCTATGATAGAAACAGCCTTGTTAACCACTAAAATGTGCCTGTGCATAAGCTGCAAAGAAACATCATTCTGTGTTCATATCCATCAGCCTTCTGCACACCATCTCACAACCCGAATCCATAGTCATCGAGACTGAAAAATGATGACAAAGCAAAAGCATTTTTCGTTGTTATGTTTCTTACCTGTGTGTTGGGAACAGCAAGTATACTTAGAAACTGAAAAAAGCTCTGTATAGAATTCACAATAAGAATGAAGAGAGACTCTGAAAGAGAATATTTCAAAGTCTGGACCAAAGAAAGAGCTCGGCTGAAGAATTATTATTATTTTTAATTTGTTGGTTTTAGCTCTTCCCTCTCTTACTCCAAAGGAAGCAGATTTGCAGTTTTCCTTTTTTTCTAGTTAAATTGTGTATGAAACAGATGTACTCCACCAGGGATTGATCCTGTAACATTTACAAATTAAACATGCTATGTTTACTATCATCAATCTGTCCTTGAAGAACAAACTTTTGAATGGTTTATTAACTGGAAGAATGTAAGAATAATGAACAGAAATTTAAGGCTGACAACTGACTTCTTTCTAAGCTGCAATGCCAGAAATGCTCTTTTGAAGTTTTATCATTTATCACATTGTGAAGGTGAAGAAGCTGCACTGAACAGAAAATAACCTAGAGGAGAAACAGTATTCCAAGTAATACTGAAATTAGAACAGTATCTCCTTTCATACAGGATCTCACCTCACGGATCTGGCGAGCTGCATCCGTAGTGAGAAGTGCAGCTTCCACCTGCTTGGCTGCAATCTTGCATGTGGTCTCTTGCAGTACTTCTACAGCCTCCTGCCGTGACTGAACCAGATGCTGTAGTGACTCCACATGGACCTATGCAGAAAAAACAGCTAATCAAGCTCTTCAAAATTCTCTAGTTCATAAGTACAGTTTTATTTCTCACAACCTAGGGGAAAAAAAAAGCTTGAAATTTGTTCCCTAAGAGCCTTTTTCAGCTATATTAAACACCTTCACTATTTCCATATGTTCACAGCTTCAGATTAAGAATATTTATAGGCTTGGATTTACTTACAGCATTTTGCCTCTTACACACTCCACATATTTTGAAGGGCAGCATTACCTGAGCTGCCTTCTGCCTTGCCTCTTCCAGCTGTCTCTGACTTTCTAAAGCTTCTTGTTCTGCCTTCATTTTCAAAAGAGCCAAGTCCTGTTCATGGCGCTGCTGCTGTGCCTACAGATTAAGAAAAGAAGTTTTAATGACAGAAGCTAAGTGTAAAAATCCTTTCATCTAATCCACTGCATGCAGCTACCTTTGAAAGACAGAGATCTGCTCCATTGGTGCCTCTTCTGCTAAAGTCAAGTTTTCAACCTACCTCCCAATTCTCTCCCTTTTTAAGTAGGCTTAACTATACACATTCCTCATCCTCTTCCACCTCAGTGTGGAAAGAAGGAAGATTTAGGAAATCAATTAATTCTACTAATTCTACCAATTAAACTAGAACAAGCAATCTTGTCAACAGAAGGAAATTTCACCCCAAAATATCTTTTACATGGAGTAAGACAAAAGACCATGCCTGAACAACTACACTGCATTGCATCAGGACCCGATCCTAAACTTACTAAGTAGTTATGCTTTAGTTTTTTTGAGGTACCCAGTCAAACCTGTGATTTCAGCTAATGGTGATGCACATACCTGGCCCACTACTTCTTTAATGTCAGTGTAAATAAGAAAGATAACATTACATAGTAATCCTAAAAAACTGACATTATCAGAGATGCTTGAGCATGCCCATTAAGATTGCTTTGCATTTCTAACAAAAGTATTAGTTACCCTAACTTGATTAACATTCTTGCAAAATACAAAACAGGAAGGTTAAGACAAGGAAATATTTTTCCATTACCTTTAGAATCTGAGCCAAAGAAACACTCTCCTGCTGGGCAAGTGATATGCCTCGTACTCGTTCCACATCTGAAAGCTGTCGCACAGACTCCTCAATGGCACTAAGGTAGTTCAATTCTGCTGACAGACGATGCTGAAGACCAGCAGGGGAGAAGCGCATACATCCTGCAGGATAAGACTTACTAGTCAGCCTCCATAGGCTTTTGTGTCTCACATCATATAATAAAGAGCAAAGATATAACTGCTCTGAGATAGCAGAACTTTAACAAAACCACTCACCACTTGCTGAGGCTGCTCCTGCTCCAGGCCTACTCGTTCCCAGACTCAAGTCAGAGAAGGCTGTGTTAGGTTTCAGCCCTGACACTGTACTTGTAGAGAAGCCAGCAGGTGACTTGGCTCTTTCTGCTGTATTGCCTACAGAATCAAACTGCAACAATTTTTGGGAGCCTGGAGATGGGGAAGAGGTTGGTGTCTTCTGGGATCTTCCCTTGTCTGAAAAGCTGACAGCAAAACCAAAAAAGAAAGGCGTCAGTATTCTCTTAAGTCCAGGCATTTGATAAGACATTAAAGCAATAATCTAGTTCTTCTGTATATAAACGCTAGAACAGATCTATGCAAAAGGCCTACTCTTTCATGGCTTGCATGGGCCCGGTCTGCATTTAAGAAATGGCCTCATGAGATGGGTTTTGTACCTATATCTCAGCTTGAGTCTAAGTTTCTAGAGTGTCCTATTTTTCCCCACATCATTAAACGCAGTTAGCGTACACAAAAAACAACAGATTATTTACATGTTCCAATCCAAGGAAAATATTGCCGTACGTGGCAAAATCTGTGGCAGTAATTAAATAAGGACAAGAAAGTACAACTTCCCTCATATAAATAACACTGCCTAAAGTGGGTAAGACTCTTACAACACTGACACAGATCTCATGCAGCATCATAAAGTGAAAATTAAAACAAAACAGGGCTAAGGTGAGGAACTTGATCCACAGTTTAGCATCTTGATGAGAAGACACTATTACGTGACCAAGCCAGCAGTTTCAACACCTCTTGTTAGAAACCTGGCACTTGAAAGTCAGGTCACATTCCCATGCATGTGCATTTATGCATCTGTTTTGAAAATCTGAGTCAAGAACTTTATTTTATTTACAGGAAATTAGGACAGTATTTTGATAGAGAATATAACAAACTGCTTTTTTTTAAACAGCAAACAGGTTACTATCAAAACATTGATGCAATTGAACGTGCTAAGGCACTGCGTTGAGTTTGATCCTGTCATCAAAATGCAATAAATGCTCCAATCACTTAGAAAGACACTCTGCTATACTTGGCACATCTCAGCAGGTCGAAAGGAGCTTTTGAACTCAACACTGGATATCAGTACAGGTCACTAAAATAAGTCAATACCTCAGGATTATTCTATATCCACAAAGGACAAGGGAAAGACCATTTGTATTATTTGTTGTTTATTAGGTAAAAAAAGTAAAATGAAAATGCAACTGAGCATATCTCACAACTGTCTTCATCGCACAATTAGCAGAAAATAAACTGCATTAGTAGCTAAGCACACAGATGATGAGACAGAAAAACTAGTAATTTTTCTCTTCCTCTATGCTCCTTTTGGAGACAAACTACACCTCAGAAAAGCGTCAGCTCACAGAACTGGATAGGCTCATGACTATTAGCAAGCAAATCTAGCCAAAAATGTCTGTGGTTCCTACTGAAAAGCGCAAGATGAGACTGCACAGCTTGACTACCTATTCTTTTCACTTCTTACAGACCCTTTGTAGAAATGGAAAATGAAAAAAGTGTACTTAAATGCTTAAGATACTGAATCTGACAGGATACCCTCCCAAACTGACCAGCTTGCTGTACAAATACACTGGGCCAGTCAAGGGAAGGAAAAAAAAAAGCCAAAAACCAAAAAAACACACACACACACCCCAAACCCCACTATTTTGTATTTTCTCTTACTACAGCCAACACTTGGAGCTTCCATATTTACAGTACAGGAAAAAAGTTTTTCTGCATGCTCATCTAATTAACACTTTATCATTTCTGTTATTTTCCTTTTGCGTACGCAAAGACATAGCCATTTTTTGATAATGCAACATAACACTACCAAGATCCAGTTATATTTGCATAGTCTTATACAGTTCACGTTACCTCATCAGGGAGTGTCCAGACAAGTTTTCTAATGTGCTGTCAGTATCTGGGTTCTGCTCAAGATCTTTATTAGAAATTCTGTTACTAGATAAGGACTTCTTTGCCTGTTGGGATCCCCACTCCAATTCAGAGAGCATTTTCTCTTCTTCCACTGGAAAGTGGTGAGAACTTCCATTGCAAGATTTCAACCCTAAGAATCAACAACAATGGCAAAGTTCATGTTTGAAATTCTAAGTATTAATATCTTAGCCATCAGGAGCCCCAAAACAAATAATTGAGTACTTTTTTCCATTTAATAATGCCTCTGAGTTAGAAGTATGTACACCCAGTAAGAAAAAATGTAAATCTGGCAACCTTCTACAGAGATCAACTCTATCATATTCACTTGTGTAGATATATTAGTACATGTTCTTGGTTATCAATGCAATCTACAGTCAATTCTCTTACGCATATAGCATCCATTGTCAACAAAACTATCAAATTTTAACTTGAAAACACTATCAGTTTAAATAAAAAAAATCAGTTTGATTTTTTAAATACTGAAAATCAGAAAAAAGCCTACCTTTATTTTAGTAAACTAGAGAATTTTGAAAAAGTAGTAACAAAGAATTTGGAATGCCTAATCTTATACTTCTCTGACCCTTTTATAGAGTTTAAAGCTAACTTTTCCCTTATGTTATCCATTGCTTAAATAGTAAGTGTAGCAAATCCCAATTTTCTTCATGTTTTTGTAATGTACTAGCTACCATAGGAGAAGTATTATTAATTCACGCACTTAAATAAAAGCTGTCTGTGGTCCAAAGATGGAGCACACAAGTAAACATGTCCCCTTTGCAAATGCGGCCTTGTCTCTGATTGCTCAGAAGCCTATTGGAATTTCCTCAGTATAGAATCTGAGGATAGTTCCCACATGATATAAAAGTTTGAAGTTAACAAATGTGTTAGAAAGCTGGTTTAGGAAAGGAACATTTTTCAACAGTGTTAATCTTTTGCCTATTTCTTTTCAGATGACTCTTTTTTAAGATCAGAGATAAATCATGATAGACTAGCATTAAAAAAAAAAAAAAAAAGGAAGGAACCATGGGAGGTCACCTGATTCATGCACTCAGCTCAAATAAGGGCTAATGCCAAAATAAGATCAGCTGGTCAGGGCTTTGTCCAGCTAAGTTTCAAGCATCTCTAAGGATGAAGATCTCAGCCTTTCTGGGCCCCTGTCCAATGTCTGACTACCTTCATTGGGAAAACTTTTTTTCCTACCTTCTCACTGGAATCTCTCTTGTTGTAACTTGTGTCCATTGCCTCTCATCCTACCCCTGCACATCTCCAAGCAGAGTCTGGCTTCACCTCTGTATCCTCCCGCCAGGTAGCTGAAGATGCCAACAGGACACCCATCCACCTTAGCCTTTTCTTTAGGCTAAGCAAACCCACTCACTTCAAGCTTTACTCCTATGCCATGTGCTGCACCACCCTAACCATTTGCGTGGTCTCTGCCTCAGTTTGTCACAGAATCACAATGGTTGAGGTTGGAAGGGACTTTTAGAGGTCATCTAGTCCAACCCCCCTTCTCAAGCAGGGTCACACCTACAGCACATTGCCCAGGACCATGTCCAAACAGCTTTTGAATATCTCCAAGGAAGGAGATTCTACAGCCTTTCTGGACAACATGTTCCAGTGCTCTGTTACCCTCACAGTAAAGAAGTTTTTCCTTATGTTCAGACAGAACTTCCTGTGCTTCAGTTGTGCTCGTTGCCTCTCGTCCTATTGCTGGGCACCACTGAAAAGAGTGTGGCCCCATCCTCTCTATACCCTCCCTTCAGATACTTATACACATGGATAAGATCCGCCCTCAGTCTTCTCTTTTCCAGGCTGAAGAGTCCCAGCTCTCTCAGCCTCTCCTCATATGAGAGGTGCTCCAGTCCCTTCAACATCTTAGTAGCCCTCTGCTGGATTCACTCCAGTAGTGTTATGTCTCTCTTGTATTGGGGAGCTCAGAGCTGGACACAGTACTCCAGATGCGGCCTCACCAGGGTTGAGTTAGAGAGGGAGGATCACCTCCCTCAACCTGCTGGCAACGCTCTTCCTAATGCAACCCAGGATACCATTGGCCTTCTTGGCCACAAGGGCATATTGCTGGCTCATGGTCAGCTTGTTGCCACCAGGGCTCCCAGGGCTTTCTCTGCAGAGCTGCTTTCCAGCAGGTCAGCCCCCAGCCTGTACTGGAGCATAGGGTTATTCCTCCTTAGGGGTAAGACTCTGCACTTCCCTTTATTGAACTTCATGAAGTTCCTCTCTGCCCATCTCTCCAGCCTCTTGAGGTCCCTTTGAATGGCAGCACAACCCCCTCAGGTATCAGCCACACCTCCCAGTTTTGTATCATCAGCAAACTTGCTGAGGGTGTATTTTCCTACTGGGGAGCCCAAAACCAGACACAGTGCTCAAGATGTGGCCTCAGGAGTGCTGAGTAAAAAGTGAACAATCACTTCAAGTGGGCTGCTTCAGATGCAGCCCAACATAAAGTTAGTTGTCATTGCTACAAGGGCATATTGCTGACTCACGTTCAGTTTGATGTTCACCAGGACCCACACAACATCAACACAAGTTGATCACAACCCTATCAACACAAGTGCATTTTCATCACAAACTGCCCTGCCCTATAACATTCACTAAACCTGGCTGCAACACTGACTGGAGAAACTAAACAGCTTGTGCAAGCAGAGCGTAACTGCTGGAGACATATTTGCCACTTCCTTACAAATGTGATGACAGACATTTTTCAAAGAGGGTTAAGGAGCAGAAGAATCCTCCCATCAGTATTAGAATACGGTTTCTGGATAAGTAGAAAGACTGCAACTACCATGATAAAAAAAACCCTAAAACATTCTTCAAAAATGCAAATATTCTGCAGTCAAGTACTGCACTTACGTTCCTTTTTCCCTCTCTTTTTAGAGGAAGCAGATGAGCGAGAAGATGCTACAGACCGGGGTCCAGAAGAATGCTGGGATGCAAGCTCTACAGATCGAGGTTCATGGGGAGACTTCCTACTAGGAACTTCCTCCTGAATGCTTGAATTACTGCTGCCAGCAACACTAAAAAGGAAAACACAAACAGTGATTAACTAAAGAGGTCCAACTCCAATACACTGCACACAAGAAATCCACCATGCCTTAGAGACAAACATGACTAAAACTACACCAAATAACAGCCTTATTGTAAATCCATCATGAAAAGCATTGATTTTGAAATTAAAGATGATGTAAGGTAAGACATTAAGATGTTTGACAAAGAATTCAACATGCTGAAATGTACTTCCTATAGTATGAAATAATAAAAGATGGATAACAAACATCCTTTCAGATGCAAACTCTAACGGTTATTTGACTACAGACTTGGACTACACAATGACTCTGAAAGTGACTACCTTTTATACAATCTGTGGACACCTGATAACATGAATAAATTGAGAGAAATACGAATGGTTTTCAATAAAGGATTATAAAAAAAATTGAAAAAAAAAGGGAGCGGGGGGTAATGCATTATATCTGGAACGATACCAGCAAAGACCAATAAAGAAGCTTAATCAGAAAGGAAGCATTTTTTGCAGCTGTTTTCAACATGCAAAACTGCTTTTTACCTTTCTTTCTTCTGAGGTAAAAAAAAAAAACAATATAAACTCAGTACCTGTGGCTATATTCCTTCCAAGACACACAAAAGACGTAAATGTATCTCATTCAAAAAAAGTGGCTTTAAGAAATTTAGGAAGCCACATAAATCTATTAGTAAGCCACTAACAAAGTAGAAAGTGTAGGATTTACAGTCGTCTTAGTTTAGAAAAAAGGTTTTAGAAGTCCTTACAGAAACTTTACATGTCCATTACAAAGCATTACTGAAACCCTGATAACAATTCTAGACTTTTTACAAACTATCAAGTAACTGAAGTTATTATTTTAACACTTCTAGATCTTATTCCTTCCATGATTGTGCAAAGACTAACCAATTGAGAATTTTAACAGCTACAGAAGTTGGAGAACTGATTTTCACCTGATTACAAACCCTTCAAAGCTACCTGTCAGACTAATAAAGAGCCAAAATATATAGATATCAAGAGTACTACTTGACTCTAACCTTTGTATCAAACAGCATGGCTTTAAAACATTAACTGTAAGGGTCATAAGGAAATACTGGATCATTTTCATCAGTATGATACAGCATAGCAGAAAAGATATCCAGCACAAATGAAACAAATTTTTCATTAATTATATTCTCTCAGTAATTCTGCATGCTGATTTTTATAAGAAGTCTAACACAGTTACCTTAGGTCACGTGCAATCTTTTTGTCTGTCAAAGTGCTACTTCCCTGTGATGAGGCAAAATCATCTTCGTAAGAAACGATGCTCTCTGGAGGGCTGACAGCAGGGAGCAAAGGCCGCAGAAGAGCAGACCCTCCACTTGACCTTTCATCAAACACTACAGTGTGGCCAAAGAGAGGGAAAAGACAAAAAATGATACCAAATGCAATTTGCAAACACATAATAAAGCTATAGAAATTAAAATGTTTCCAACCACACGCTGTTAAAAAGATTTATTTTCCAAAGCAAGAACATTAGCAGAGTAACAGTAGAGACATCCCATGACAGTTTTAACACAAAATAACAAGCACAGCCTTCCTTATTTGTAAACTAATAAAGGCTACTCCATTAACTCATACAACCTAACACATTTTTGAATAGCATAGCACTTGAGACTAGAGCCATCTGCAGAAAACATAAATGCAATCATCTTTAAGGGACACAAAAAAGGAAAAAAAAAATCAAGAATAAACAAGATAAAAATTAACTTCTTGGAAAATATTCCTCTGCAAGATGAGGAATTCAAGGCAAGAGAAACAGTACTCATAAAATGAAGAAACAATTTTGAACAAAAATGAAAATCAAATGAAGCATCCTGCATCAGACTTAAACATGCCCTAAGACATTAAAACGAGCAATTAATGCTTGAAATGTGCTCATTTAAGGAAGACATATTTCTTACTGATACACCAAAACCTTATCTTCTCAAAGTCAAATAGTTATAGAAGTTTTAATTCATTAGGAGTGAACATGTCACACAATTTTCAGAGACATTACTGAATAACTCATACGAGCGAGAATGAAAAGAAAAGCACACAGCTTTCACCCACAGCAGAAGTTACATGTTGCTAATAATACATCACAAGCTGTGTGTAGAGACCCCCAGGATATATACACACACACACACGCGCGCGCGCTGAGGTTTATGACATGAAATAAATGCTGCATAAAGCATGCATTTCATTCTTCTGCCTTAAATGAAACAGAAAAGACAACAGGATGGTATGTTATTACAGATGATTGGGAATACGTATACAGTAGGAGGATGCACACTCCCAAACACAGGCTCTGTTCTCCTTGGTGGCTCCATTTGTTCCCACAACAACGGAGAAACCTAAAAACAAAAATGCAGGACTACCTCTTCTCACCAAAGGGGCCTTTCTACTTTTAGGTATTTATTTAAAAACTTCCAAGCCTAGAAACCGGGAAGATGGTCTGAAATGTGCTATAGTGAGAAAAAATTTAAAAGGACGATATTTGTACAGAGTTGAGGTAAACAGAACGGGGAGAGACACAGGTAAGTGACTTATGGCAAGGAAAGTGTTGGCAGATTTCTACAAATGAACTCATATGGTCAAGCTAGGCATCATAAAAACACCAATTTTCAAACCCAGCCTGTGCAACTGAGTATACAACTTTGGATAAGATAAATGTAAACTTTACATTCACATCCGTGTAACTGTAGGTGTCCTTAATATAATTAATATGCATTAAATGATTTTGCATGACTCTAGATACGGCTCAAATATGGAACTGGCCCAGAGCTACTGATTCGATTTAATCATTAATATTGTCCAAGGTATGGGTTAGCTACTGATCTGGAAATATATATAGCAATCTAATACAAAAAGAATCTTCCTCCCAAAAAAAAGGTGAATTTTCTTCTTAGACACAAAAGAAAAAAAAAATCAGGGAATCATTTATCATTCAAAAGCTATGTGAGGAAGCCTCATGCAGATTCATGTCCAAGACACCTGAAAGCATAGTCCTCACTCATGAATTATAAAGCATAAGGAGCAGTGAAACTGAAAATAGTGATTCAAGAAAGCTTTGAGTGTTTTGGGTTTTTTTTCCATTTCTTCTCCTTACCTTTTCCATGAAGCTGGTAACTTTTTGCAAAGATGTTGATGACACTGTGTGGACTTCCCTTCGCCAGTTCCTCCCATGGCCCCTTGCTGTGTGCACCACTTGTCTGAGTGAAAAGCGGCAAATATTTTTCAGCTTCTTTCTGAAACTCTTTTATGGGCTCAAAAGCATTTCTCTCCCGAACAACACAGAAATCCTTCTCTTTTAATGTCTCCAACATCTTCAGTGGTGATTGTTTGTGTTGGCCTCCTTCTTCTTCCGAGAAGCTTCCCTCACTCAGGAGAGGCCCTTCACTGATGGAGTCTATGCTGGACTCATGAGGAATTACTGCTTTGTTCTGACCATAAGCCTGGCTTTCACGCCCTGGGGAGTCAGTTTGTCTCTTCGATAAATGTCCTAGTATCCCTTCATGTCTATTACCAGCAGGGGACCTCATCCCAAGGCTGACTGCGGCAGAATGAGGCCTGATCATCTCGGGGAGCTTTTTAAATTCACTAAGGTTGCCTACCCCAGGAAGGTTATCATCAAAGGCTGTATGAGACACACAGGCACCCAGCATTTTTTGAATTCTGGCTGAAAAAGCGTCTTCATTTTCCTCTCTCACAGGAGGACTCACAGCTTTTGCCCAGCGCCCATCATCTTGGTTTTCTTGCAGGAATTCATGGTCTGAGTTCCACATGGTGCCATAATTGATGCCAGCCCCAGCCAACTTTTTGGCTTCACTTTCAATCCTGCTAGAAAGGGAAGCAGCTGTAGCTTTCAGAGCTTCAATGCGATCTAATTTGCTCTTATACTGGTTAGCAGTAGGTTTTACTAAGACATTTTGCTGAGCAGCAGATGAATTCAGGTATGGCTGAGATGTCAAAGTCAGCGATCCCACAGGTGCAGCGTGGCTCCTCCTGCCTGCCAACACTGCGTCATGCTCCTTTGACAAAAGGCCCATCTGCTCCAGACTCCAATGTTGGGAGCATGGGCCTCCATTTGAGCCCACAAGAGCTTGCGAGTGAGAAAGCTGGACTCTTGGGCTCAACCTGTCTGGCTGCACCCATGCAGGCTCCATCAAATCACTTCTGAAATGAAAAGTCAATGTTTAAGTTGGTGATTTACAAGTACTGTTATTTTAGGTGAACACCTCATTACGATAGGTTTATCTTCTAGAAAGAATTATTTTGGGAGGAGTGAGAGGGGCAGAAAATGAGAGAGGAAACAGTTGCAGGACAATAAAAAAAAAGTATTATAAAAAACAGAGCATCTCCAAAGTTAAATTGCTGTTTACAATATACGGTGTGATGCAGAGTTGTAACAAGCTAAATATTTTTAATCATCATCAGCAAGCTTTTTCCACAAGTTTCCTGACTTCAAAAGCAAGGAGACATCTCCTTTCTCCCCTCTACCCCATCACATGAGATTTCTTAGCCCCAGACTCCCCCCTCTAGTTGTACTCAGCCCATGTCTCACTGCAGCTATTACTTAAGGTAGGCACTAAGCATAGTTAGAGGAAGGGAGAATTAGAAATACAAGCATGTTTAAAATGCTGTAAGACAACCTTTTTATTTACAGATAGCTCCAATTAGCATAAAATGAGCTCTGTAAATGGATAGCTCTTCCAGAGACAGTCTTAGAGTTTCCTTTGCTAGTATCACTTGCACAGTATCTGACTAATAAGAAACCTGGGAAATTCCCCACAAAACCCTTCTTCTCTGTTTACTATCACTCTCTCCAAATAATGTATGGAGCCCTGTAAATCTCATCTCTCCCCTACTATTACTAGCTACACTTATTTTTACCTTACGGTGTTAAATGAACAATACTTAGTACCACATGATTTAGCAGCCAATTCTGTACATAATCCTAGATAACCTCCCTAGCTGAACTTTTCTAGAATGAAAACGGGTCCTGTTGAATTTAGAAAGTCAGTTTTGATTTGACTAAGTAAGGACAATCAAAGCTGACACTGATTATGCAGTTAAAAATGAAGACATATATGCACAACAGGACACTTAAGGATGTGCAAGAAACCTTATGATTATTATTCCCTTAAAGTGTTTGGCTATGCACCTTAACTTACACTAAGAGGAACTCTGATGGGACGCTGAACAATTAAACATGGGGCAGTGGCAAGATGGGAAATAGGCAAACGCTAGTTTAAGCAAAAGCAGAGGTGTTTGGTACTTTAAGAACAGTAATTAGGGGCCTGAATCCAAGACAGAAGATGAGATGGAAACAATGAAGCAAATCAATTAAGAAAAACTGACAGATATATTTACATGATCAGCTGCTATTGCCTGCTGGCAATGGCAAAGGAAATATAGTCTCCCAATATGAAATGCTAATCTCTCTGATGTCAACAAAAGATTAACAGTAACAATCATTCACTTTATTTATAGACTCATTAAATACCAGTAACCAGTGTTTTCATATACTTTCCTGCATCAGCTTCCTCCTTATTGAGAAAAACACTGTAATTGCTTATGGTAATTATTCTCAATAGAACATGAACTTAAGAGACTAGTGGTACTATTTTCGCCTCTCTCAAAAGGCCCATAACTGCTCACCTTAGTAGTGGCTGTTGAGGCTCTGACAACGACATGTCACTACTTGAAGATGCACTAGGAGGACGCTCTTGAGCCTTGTTTTCTTTGTCAGATTCCCCAGATGGCTGATAACCAGGTCTGGGCTAGAAATGAAGATAACCAGAAGAATACATTTTCAAAAGTCTGTAGGAGTTTTAGAAGCTCATGTCTCATAACTGAAAAGGCTTAAATTTCTCTATGTATTATCACATCTTTCCTACCACACAAAGACTTAAAAACACAAGACAGATATTCAACTTTGCTCATACACTGAGCTGGTTCAACTGAACACATCAAAATGATATTAATCTTTTTTCATACTCAGTTTCTGACCAGCAAACTTATTAAACTCACTGCTGATTCAGTGTGGCCACTGACTGACAGTAACCTCTGTCAAAGCCCTTCAATTCATGGTCTGCCTTACATTTACAATTTCTTAAGGACCAATCACTATAGCTGATTGTTAGTTAATATTCTGAACTCTGCTTCTATTTATAACAACTCTGCTTCTATTTATAATAGAAAGATGATTTCCATTCACCTTTCTGGCAGGCGTTGCTGTGCTGAGAAGCAGTCACTAGCAGGAGGTCTGGATCAATGCCACTCTATCTTGTAAGCAAAAGCTACTTTCACAGCTTGCTTTTCTCTTAACTGCACCAGGACAACTCATGACCTTCCTAAACATATGACCTATGCAAACAACTGCAACACATGAATCAGCTATACCTGTGTTTCCTGCACCGTGGGCAGCTGAGCTGGCTCTTCTAAAAAAGTCCGTTCCAGCAGTAGTTTAGAATATGTTTCCTGTAACCGTTTAGCTGCAGAAGGCTCAGGAGGTGCCACATTCTTTACTTTAGTAAAAGCCTCCTTCTGCTTTCTGTAGAGCTCTTGGAGTCTTTTGTTTTTCTGTTCTGTTGCCTCCTTTTGTGCCTTCTTCTCTTCATTCTGCTTCTTCTTCCTCTCCTCTTGCTGCCTAATGATGTACTGACGAACCTCATCTGTATCATAGTGACGTTTCTTAGAGATCACCTGAGGCTCCTCACTGGCAGCTAGCTTGTCTGGTTTCCTTTTGGTCGGACTGTGGCTCCTGGCATTTTGCGTAGGCAAAACACATTTCTGATTCTGCTTTTCCACATCTTTCTCTTGCTTTGTACTCATGGAATCCAACTGCAAGTCATCAAGAATTCCACGTATCTCCACTGGCAGGAAGTCCTTATTTAAGGAGGCGTGATCTCCTTGGTTATCATCTGGACGAGTAGATTCCAGTTTCTTCAGATTATTCTCAGACCGTACTTTACTCCTCGACCTTTCAGAGCTTCTTGAAGAGGCTTTATGGGTAACATCCAGCCTAGAATCTGAACCTGTCCTTCCAATACGGCCTGCTAAAAGAATAAGGCAGGTCAAATATTTCAGGTAAAAATCAAATTTGGAAACCACATACCATCACTGAAACAGCTGCAAAAATGAGGATGGAAGAAGGGTGAGCTATACAGTAGTGATGAGAAATTGTTGAAAAGATTGCAGTCATGATGGAGACAACGATAAACACATTCAAAAAAAAACCCCACAACTATACCTTTTTTAAAACCTAGCTGCAAATTTACTGCACATGAAAACTTTACCAGATTTAACTCTGCATACAACTTCACGCATCTTTAGACAAATAGCCTCAGACAGGTACTTTCAACTTTTAAACTCAATTGGCACAATATACCTCTCTTTTTCTAATGATTCTGAGATACACACGACCAAACACAATTCCGTTCTTCAGTATTTTGGGAAACTTCTTTCTTTGGAGCAAAACACTTGCTCAGTCACCTCAACTGCGATTCTCCAAGATGACATTATCTATGCAGAAGTGCTTCTGCTTCAAACATGCAGTATCATAACCTCTCTTTTGGCTCAGCTCATAGCCTACTCACTCTTGTACCAACCTACCCCCTCCTCAAAGGCATAAGGAGCACAGCTGCTACCACCACCCCTTACCTGGCTCACCCAAGATTCTGGATATATTCTGAAAAGGGCTGGTGGAGGAATCATTGAAGACATAGGGATGCACATGGATGAGAGCATACAGTATTTGGAAGACACACAGTTCCTGTAATACAGGGATGCCCAGCCATAGCTTACATATTATATGCAGCACATCTGCAAAGTTCATGTGGCCTGTAGACCATTTACAGCCATTCTTTTTTTCCACTAGCCTCAAGAGGCAAAGTCAGAGTGCAAGTGATCCATTTTTCTGGTTGCAACCTGTTTCCAATCTTTTCCAGAGCTCCTGAGCACCTGCGTAGCATGTGCATGTATTGTGGGTCAAGTCAAGCAGGCAGGGCAGACTTCCCATGACACCAAAAAAAGTTTCATAATCCATCCAGGCAGAGAGGTTATTCATCCTCTACTCCCACCTTCCCCAATCCCCCCATAAAACTTAAAAATCAAGAGTTACTTTAATAAGAAATGGATTACATTCTATCTCAGGAGTCTGCTTAATTTCACAGGTATGAAAAGTTTTATAACAAATTTAAAAAAGTGCAGTGATAAAGTACAACTTACCAGACTTCGTAGCTCTCTCTCGTCCTGTTCTGTCACTAGATATAGCTCTTCTGTCCTGTTCTATTCGGGGGGCTGGACCCAGTATCTTTTTTACCAGCTTTTGTCCCTCCCGCCAGGAGGATGCACTTATTACATAGTTTCCACCTGCATAGTAAGTAATAAAAGTCAAGTGCTAGATGAATTTTCCAGTGTATCAGAAAGAAAGCTAAGTATGTATTGCAGCTGTTAACCATTACTGCACCAAAAGCCACCATTTAATTCTGCACAAGTGGTACAGCTGCAGTTATACAAACAGTCACACAGTAGTGACGCACCATGCAGATACTCCACAACTGCATCATACAACTATGAGTGCTACATGCCCACACACAATACAATGTAAAAGTCCAAAATATCTTGTAGCCCATTAAAGCCCTACAAAATTTGAAAAAAAATAAAAGGCTTATATAGGCCTAAAACTTATAGGCAAATGTTACTGGAGGGAGAGGGGAAATCTTGTAGAAGACTGAAAAGAAGCTGTTCATCTCCACTTAAAATACAAAAATAAGAAAAAAATAAAATTATCTGAAGTGTCAAAATAGGAAGAACAAAAGCAAAGGTGGGGCATTACAAGAAAAAGATTCATCTTCACATTAAGAGAATGCCAGCTGAGTTTCTAGAAAGAACTTCAAATAGACAATCTTAAAGACAGGCAGCTCACGAGGAGGTAACAAATACCAAGCAGTAATTGTCCTAAGCAACACTACTTCATTGTCCTCTAACTGGGATTTCTGTACCATAACTGGAAAAAAAGCTGAGCTATTACCCCACTAGCTGATACTTAAATGAAGTACAGACCGCCTTGCAGATGGCAGAAACCAAATTAAAAATGGAATTAATATTTTATCATCCTACATGTAATTAAGTGATGAAAACTGGTACAGTGGCATCTTTACCAAACATCGATTAGATTAAGCACTAAATTCAACGCATTCACTTTTCTTCCCATTACCTTCCAATACTATTAATCATTTTCTGAAATAATCATCTTAAAGTATCATAAAAAGTAAAGTATGAAGTACCTAGTTCAGATCATTTAGGATTTCTTTTTTTGCTGCAAAAATACTTAACTCGAATACATAAATTCCAGCTGATCTCAAACCACTCAATTTTTCTATTTTTGACAGCATTGCTTTAACAGACAAACCCATACACTACACAAACACAACACTGAAGCTAGGAAAACAAAAAGGGATTGTAGTCCAGGGCCCTACCGGACTTCGAAAACATGGTATCAAAGCAACTTAAAGTGGAATCCAGCACAGCAGACCAATAGTGCTTTAACACTCCAGGTCCTCAATCTTGTCCCCCTCCCCTTTTGCTTAACCAGAAGCAGGGAACGTGTTCAGTAAGAAATCTGTAACCCACTATTTCATCCATTTACTGACAGGACCTTCTGCTTGCATTGTAAACTATCCAGCATTTTACAGTACAAATCTCTCACTTGAAACATGTTACTACAAGCCTCTTTTTCAGAGGGATCCATCAGCCAAAGGGGTTCTCTTGCCTAGCTCACTGTTCTCAATTACTTCTGTGCTCCTTCAAAAAGGCAGTGGAAAGACTCATCTTCCATTTCAAGTCAGCTGTTTGAACTAAAACAAGCTAAGAGAGCAGAACATGAGCTGTGGCTATTTATAGCCCTGGCTATGTTGAGCAGCTTCTTACTGCTGTGACTGGAGGATGGACCGTCACTGACACGCCACTGAGTCAGACCTGGTTCTTCTTTCTCTTCTAGGGATTTCAGGACATCATTCTCACATTCAGCCCACTACAGAGACCGTCAGTGCCATTAAAACGTGACATCCCTTGCATGTATTTAAAGAAAAAAAATACTTTCTAGTGTGATTACACTCTCAACTGCTTACTTCATTTGAAAATCAAAACCAAGTAAGAAACAGAGGTGGAAGTCCTCCCATTTCTTTTGTTACTCACAACATGAAAGATGAACACAACTGGACAACCAAGAAGCAGTGACAGAATCCTACGGTGCAGTTAATTTCACTTTCTACTCTAAGGCATTACTCTACAGTGACCTACCCACATGATCTTTTCTAAATACTGTACTATTATTTAATATACAGTAGAAGTGTAAGACAACAGTGAAAATTAACAAAAGAAATCTTCATTAGTAAACGAGATGAGGACTGTAAGAAGTGCCAGGCAACATGCTTTTACATCTTTAACTAACTGGACAAGTCAGTCAAGAATTGGCTGAGCCAGAACCAAAGGTGCAGGACAGCAGCAACTTGGACACAGCAGGCGGAACAGCACTAGAGCACCTAGCCAGAGAAGACATGGAAGGAAATTCTGGTCTCTGCTTCCCAACCGAGACATCATGAGAACTCACACAAGAGAACAGCCTTCACTGCAGCCCCTCCTCACAACTCTGGCAACTCAGCAAGACCCACTGGCTCCATCCCTACTCCTTGCTTAACTGTTGGCGTTTTAATCCATTCCTCCTCTCGTCATTACTCACTGAGCTAAGGGTCAGGCACTGAACAGCTTCCACAGAAGCAAAACAGAAGCAGGATCCAGAATAAAGCTGCTGTTACTTTTTGTCTCCACTGGCCTGACAGGTACCTGCAGATATCCCACAAGAAACATGCATTCTTCAGCAGCTTCCATAAGCTGCACACAGCAAGTGGGAAAATGGAAAATTAAAAAAAAATTAAAAATAAAATACAACCCCCCCACCACACAATGCACAAAGATACTGTAAGAGCATTTTTGCACATCTGAAAAGAATTCAAAAACATTATTACTTCCATCTAATCCCCAACCTCCAGCTCCCCCCATTTCTTCAGATCAAATTCATCTCTGAAGCACACACAACAGCCTTCCCTCTACAGGAGTAGCGCTCGTCACCTTGTCGGGAATCCGGACTTGACAATCGTGTCAGTTTTTGAACTTTCCGCACTGGTCTGGTTGCTTTTTTCTCTTTGTTTCTCTCACTAGGTTTTTCTTTCACTGTTGAATCCTCTAAAAACAAATGAGAGCTGTTAAGTGATATCCCATGGGAAAGAACAAATGCATAAAGGCAAGCTCGCTTCAACATTTACCTTGAACAAGTGGAGCTCAGAAATACAACAAAAATCACTCACTCTCCCAGATCATATATTGAGATCAATTACCTGCGAGTTGAGCATTTTAAAATCCTCTCCAGAGCTTCAAAGCTTACAAATACACCCCATAATAATTTGGGGTGGAATACCTTGTTTTTTTTCTAAGACATTATAGTATGAACATTCTGAACCAAGTATTGTTTACCTGTGCACCAGAACACAGCAAAGCCACAGACAACAGCCATAATAGAGCTTTACAAAGTTCCTTTACAATTTTAAGAGCAAATTTTACAGTCTGACAGGAACAATTGCTGGTTCTCTTCTACTAAAGATATTACATTTTCCAGTATTAACGTTCCCCAAGAACACACAGTTCCTTCACTGCTCAGATACATGGGCTGCTGCCTCCACATTAACGCATGACAGCACATTCATTCGTTCCTCCACACCGGAGTGTTAAAGCAAGAATACCTGTGCGCTCCACTTTCTGCAAAATTTGTCACAGAATGAGCCCAGTGAAACAGAATTAGTCTGTATCACTTAAGCCCTCACTTACAATACAATTAAACTTTAGAGATGCCAGGAACTTTTACTAAAGGTGAACCAAAAATCACATTTTACCAAACTGCTTGCACATTAGGGCAAACAGAACTAAAAAGGAAGCGTGGGACGTGATTTGCAATCGCCACCCCCCCGAGCGGGCTTCCCGGCTGCCTCGGGTACAGTGCAAGCAGAGAAGAACGCTGCTCAAGGAGGACAAGCAGGCTTTATGCTCCGAGCCAGCAGGTGCACCAGGCATTTCTAAGGACTTGTTCAAACACTTCAGTTTACATGCTTTGAAGATGCTCTTTTCTTACTTCCAATATAAATGAGCTGAAGCTAAGTAACTACATGGCCACTATTACCATGGTTTGTTTACTCCTCTTCTACAAAGAACATGGTCAGACAACCCAAAACAACCTCAAGGAAGCAACACTAAGATTAACAGATCTGAAGCCTTACTATTTAGATGCCAATACTTTTACGATCCATAATTTCAGCTGAATTCATCTGACAGATGCCCATATAGGAAGTATTAGAGAGAAAACATTAAAGGATTTGGGAACGGGATTTTAAGGAGTTCATTATATTCTTTATATTCTTTCCTCAAAATGTTTCCCATCATCTTTCACCTGCCAACAAGTGCAAGAAAGACAGACTCAATGTGGCAGCTCTAAGGACCAGAGGCCTCAGTGACTGTTTGCAGAAATCTAAATTGCTTCTTCACCTCTTTCAGTGGTGGACAGTCCCTACAGCCGTAAGAACCCACATGCTGCTTCCCACTCACTCGACTCATAGCAATTTTGTTCTAGCAAGGCCAATTCTGAGTATCTTTAAAACACAGTTACTGAAAGTCTGGGGGACAGATAACATCCTCCAAACTAATTGCTAAACAAGGTAAGATATTCTGCATGGTCTACGCTTACACATAAAAGCCTCAATTTAGAGGAAAACAAATACTTCTGAAGATATTAGAGATCTTCTAGCTTATTTTAGCACTAGAGAGCATGGAACAGTTTTGACACAACTGACTACATACACCCAAAGTTCCACATGCTGTAACTTTAGTTACAACATCACTGCCGTTACAATGGGCATCGGGATAGGCACATAGCTGAATACACACATAGCTCAGTGCTTTTGTTGACAGAAGTCCTCTAAAAGTATGATCTAAATGCCTTTTTAATTGGACAATTGAATTGGACACATGAAACTCTTAAAAAAAAAAATTTGGATTTCTATACAGAGCTCATGAATAATTAAGTTTGTCAAAACTAAAAAAAAGCTAACGTAAATTAGAAATCTTGAGAAATGTAGCATTAAATGCACGGACTGATATTGAATAGAGTACTGCACAACAATTTTACTGAAAAGAAGTGGCTGCCCTTTCTGAACTTTTCTCTGACTGCTTCCTGAAAAATTCCTCAGTACCTTGACAAGTTGTACAAGCAAAAGAAAACTGAAGTCTAATCATTTCCACACCAGTCACTAGCAACATACAAAGAAACCTACAGATATACCATCACACCTACAGATATACCATCACACCTACAGATATACCATCACACCTACAGATATACCATCACACCACATTTTCCTCTGGTCTTAAGTATGTTTTGACCATATGAGAAAAATTATTTTTGCTACATAATAAACAACCTCTTAAGCTGCAAAGCTGGAGCTCCTCAGTGGATTTTATTTTCTACTCCCTTCCTTTTTATTCCTCTGATCTCTCCCTCCTTCCCCCAACTTGGTCAGTCAAAAGCAATTCAACCTTACAGCACTTCACCGTAACCAGTCCAGCTAATTAAATAGCACACTTGGGTATCCAATCCTAGATTAGCTAGAGAAAAGAGCTGTCAATGATAGTACAGTCTTCCAGAGTGAAAAATGAATAAAGATGGGGTCTTGGAGCAGTAAATCTAAAAACCTAAAGCACATGTTACAGTTCTGTTCTTCTAGCAGCTTAACTGCAAAACAAAGATAAAGCAAATTTTATCGTCTTTGCTTACAGTTTTAAGCATCAAAATACCGTGTCATTAAATCAGCTCATCACCTAAAAAAATCTTTTGTCCTGTGTTCCTGTTTTGCAACAACAATACTTAATGTATTTCAAAAGGCCATCAAGGAAAGAGGAAGAATAAGCTATTAAAATAACAATTTATTTGATAACAGTTTTCTAGCTTTTAGCATTCAACATTTCTGCCTACACCTTTATGTAGAATAAACCTGAGAGGTAATGTTTTGCTCTAATATACCACTGCAAAATTACACAGTCCCATCCCCCCTCCAAGCCTTACAATACTGAAGGCAAAAGAATTGTAGAGGAAATAAAATTCAACTCTTTTAACACGTTTCAAACATCTCTTTCTGGTCTACCTGTTCTTCCCCTCCCCAGTAAAAGTCACAGAATAATAGCACCACAGCAGTTATCCTAATTACCTCTGTAAAACAGAAACCTCACTTTCTTAGAGGACACCAACCCCTCTGAAAGAAAGCCTGATACAGCTGAACTTTGTTTTCTGGAATGCAGGGAAGATCCCTGAACAAGTCCGTGTGTGCAAACCTTTCGGACAGCAAGAATTCCTCCAAGAGCCTCCAGGATTTGGATTATTCTGATATAATACATGATAGTTCTACAAGTTGGGAGACATTAAGTCAACCCGATGGCGTATATCATCTCCTGCCCCATAGCTGGAGGAATACCCCAATAAACAATTCCCAGAGACGTTCCACAGCTCCCCTTTAGCTACCTATGCGTTTCCAATTAAAGCACTGCTATACTAACAATTCCCGCACTAGTTTCGGGACTGACAATTTTTTAACACCACACTGAAGAAAGTAGAATTCAGGCTTCAACATGCAGTATGTGGCACACTTATCACTTTAATGGTGTTAAAGATGGCAAAAAAGAGTATCAAAATTGTTTCCATGAGGAATACAGGGTCACCAAAATCAAAAGTGATTTCGTTTCATTCTTTTAAACAGGAAATAGTTTTCAAGTAAATAAAGCACAATACTGAACAAAAAAACCTGTTTTACTGAAATTTTTTTTTTTAATTCCTGTTTCAAAGAAAAGCCATCATTTGATTCCTTTCAGTATTTCTTTCCTGTTAAAAATATTTTTTGAGAGAACAGGGAAGAAGATTTTTTTTTCTTTTTAGTGTTCAGCCAGTTACTTCTCTTGTAGACAGGGGTACAAAATATTTAATGCTCATTTCTTCATTTTTTTATTTCCATGACTTTGTGGATTTGTACCAAATAAATTTATCTGCCTCTTAGAGAAAAGTCTGCATGCCTGAATAAATTCAGCTTGTATCTCACCTGTTAACTGAAGTGCTATATCTCTATACAGCTCCTGGCTAATGTGAAATTCTTCTTCATGCCAGACCTTTCCATCTGGAGTGCGAATCTTCGTTTCAGCAGGATTGAAACCTGAAAGTAAACAACTTAAGAGTTTAAAACAACTCCACAAAATGTAAATAAAGCTTTTTTGGGGTGGAAGGGAATTGTCAAGCAAAAAAGGAAATACTTCAATTTGTAAAAATAAAACAGAAGAAAGCAATACACCAGCCTATCAATAGTTGAAAAACAACAGACTGGATGAAGGGAAGAACTACTAAAAAATGCAAAAGACTTTTCCAATACACACAATATTACTAACTTCTAGGACCATAAAAAAACATATCCAAGTAAACACAAATAGCAACATAGTGATATTCCTTTTTATAGCAAATTGCGAGAAAAGAAGGGAAGAATTTTAAAAGAATCCATACTTTTGAAAATTGGCAAGAATTTCTTTTCTTTCTTGCTCATTTCTGTGAGAACATGATCCTATCCACTCCTGTATTGGCCAAACTCCGCTATGAGTCACTTCCACGTTTTGACATATTGCTCAACAAATTGAACTCTGTTCCTCCTCCACGTGTAACTAACAGTCAAATTCCGCACCTCCATACCTTTGTATGCTGGAGCAGCAGGTGCAGCTGCCACTTTTCTGACCTTGGGAGTCACTGCACTCTCTGTATTTGTGATGACCACAGGTTGCTCATCAGCATATCCCAAATGCTGCCCTCGGCCACCGAGCTCTTCAGAATGCTCCCACTGCTTTCGAATCCGCTCCTTCAGCTTCTCTAACTTCACATCATGCTGCCGCCGTTTCAAAATTTCCAGCCTATGAGCACTAGAAGTACTGGTGGCAGAAAGGGAAGACTCTGCCAGCTGGAACCCTTTCAATTCAGCGTCCTGAGATGCATTACTCATGGGAGTTTTGGTGCTATTCTCATCTCTGGAACCACTATTTTTTTCTTCTTCCAATCTTGGAGGTGTCGCAACTTTAAGAAATACCTCATTATTCTGCAAGGCATCAATTGCCGGTCGGTCATTCAAATACCTAACAACAGTCTCATCTGCAGCAGAAGAGCCTGGGCTTTCAAAATCTCTGCTGTGTAGGTCCCGTTCATCTCTGTCATATATCCTACGGCTTGCTATTTCAGTCTTCCCTTCTGCTTCACTGAAGTCCAAACTAGACAAAAGTCGCTTGGCCTCTAGTTGACTAGAACTTTGATAAGATGGAGAACCATACGTATCCCTGATGTAAACAAAGGAGGGAAGGAAAAAAGTCATCATCAGAAACAAAACAGTAGGACCTTCCAACCCGGCAATTATTTAAAAGAACACCTTCCTATGCTCACTCTCCACTGTAAAGGTAACTTCTTTCCAAGTTTGAATGCAATCCCTTTAACAGTGCATATCTGACAAAACTGAAAAAGTTTCCTATTCAAAATTTCAAAGTATTTTCTGCACTCTCTATCCAAACAGGATTACAAAGTTGAAGAGCTGAAATTACAGCATGAATAAAACCAGCAAGCAGTAACATCATCCTTTAATTTAAAAAAGCTTTAAATAAAAACAAGTGTATAAACTTAAATAAAAAGCATCATAAATATATATTCTCTAAAACAAAGCAACGCACACATGCTGTATGGGAAAGTGTGGAAGAATGTCGAGGAGACAGATGATGGAAGCTAGCCAGACCGTTCCGTGGGAAAAGGAGCATCAACAGGGCATGTTGACCCAGAGTCACGTAGTTGAGCCTGTGCCAGGGTGGCGCTGCACCTGGGCTTTGAATCGAGAATAACAATGAGCTCAACATGCTTCCTGCGCGTGTGTATGGTACATAAAAACTTCATCTAGTGCCCCCCCCGGTGTTCCTCACCCTGGACCGACGCTCAGCAGTGCCAGGGATCCCCCACTCCATTATTGCCTCGACCGGGAAAACGCCATGGAACCCCTGTTCAGACGCAGAGGTAATAAATGCTCCATATCGACCATCGTAAGCCTTGTGTTTGTGTATCCGTCCCTGCTGGGAGTCCAGGCGGTGCCCCCACCTCACCTTTACACATGCATAGCTACTCAAGACCATACTCATTAGCAGACAAAGAGGAAAACTGCACCAAAACACCCTATCTTATATTTGAGCACTACAACCACTGACAAGTATTGCAATGAATTTAAGGCTTACTAAGTGCTCAGAAGTTCAGCAAGCTAAGTGCTACCAAGCATTTTTCCACAACCATCTTCCCTACCCCATTGTTTTAGAGGAATAAATATTAATGGCATATGGAAATTTACAATATCAAGTAAGGAAAATACATTTTTGCTAGGACAAATCCTCTCATTCAATATATTTTTTATATATATATATATATATATATACACATATATACACACACACACACACACACACACACACACACACACACACACATATATATATGTAGAAACATAATTTGTAACCCTTAACTGAGAACATTACATATTGGCAAGACAGATAAACTGAGTAGTTAAGAAAGCCTACAGCTGCTTCGCTGGAAAGCAGGGAGAAATCTGGATAGATAACCACCCGAATGCATTGGTATAAAAGAGAGAAAAAGAGAGAGGGCAACAAGGATTGCTGTAATTTCCATTCGGGAATGATGACATAAGGCAGAGAACCAAGGGCACTCAACTTCTGCTGCTCTAAGAGAAAAGAACGAACTCGGGAAGGTTAAAATAAAATGAAATAAAATCTGAGAATTTTGTCTTACTAAAGAAAGCAGCAAACTTCTTATTTTCTTTAGACAACGTGTGTAAAGATGCAGCTACAGTGGACTCATGCTAAATAGGCTGTCAGGACAAAAATGTATTTAATATTTTTACTAATGGGGGACTGGAGATGTGAGATTTCTGCATCTAAGCTATTTGGTTTAATTCTTCAGCAAGTATGCTTACAGAACTCACTTAAGTCACGTCATAATACTGTAACTGAAATCGTCTACCTCTTTTTCCTTAGTAGCACACATTTGATAATGATTACTACACTATATGACAATCAACTAGAAAAGTTGAGTGGTTGTTTGTTTTTGTTTTCTTATGCACACTTTCGTTAAGTATCTACTACAAGCTATTGTTACAGGAGGAGTAACACATTAATGTAGCATCGCTGATGTTAATCCCCAACTTAATCACCCCAATCTCAAAGAGTCTTCGTACTGTAATAAAATTGTTCTCTTCAATACAATGGCAACAGTCCATCTGCTCCCATTTCCTTCTTTTCCTGAAGTCTGTTAAGGTCACTAAATGTCTTTAAAACAAATAACTGATGTATTTAAATTATTCCAAATAGAGTACACAACAGAGCTGTTCAATTAACAAAACAGCCCCAAGTTTACATGACTGAGCCAAATCAACCTCACATGCAGCAAGGAAGGAGAAGGACCTTACAGCTGACACAAGAAGTAGAAATGAGATCCAAACTTTAAGTACGCATGCATTTCATTTTTACTTCGACAGAGGTGCTAGGATAACAGAATTTTTTATAGATATGTAGTGGAATTAAAAAAAGCCACTGTCTCAACTGCACTCTAATCAGTCACCAGCAATTTGACTTTACTGGGAGTACATTTCTAACAAAATGCTAAGCGTATGCTAGAAACCATCCAAAAACCATTACCAACCCAACCAAGCTATTCATCAGGGATAAAGCCTGTGTGAAAAACATATACTGCTGATAAAACACAAAGAGTGAAGAAGTTATGGTAAAAGTCCCCTACGCTCTGATATCACAACAAGTTACAATCAGTTTAATTCTGCAATAGCAATAGGTTTTTTGTTTTTTTTTTTTTTAAAAAAAAAGCTTTTGAGGCATCTTGTATTCCCTACAGTACTTAACGCAGGCTAAGAAAAAAAGTCTCTCTGTATTTTCCTTCATTCCTCACCCCCACCATCTTCTATGGCCTGCACGATTCTCTGCCACTTTTTCTCCTTGATCCAGCTGTTCTTATTCCTTTGATGACCTAGTTTTTGGGCTTCTCACATACAAACATGCATAATGAAAACTGAATGCATCTTTAGTAGTAGATATTCTTGCTCTACACTGCCTTATGGTAATATGTTTCAGAACTCATGCTGAAGAACAGATCTAATAAAGCTGAAAAAAGTATTTTTTTCAGTTGTTGCTACTGAAGCTAAATACCCAAGAAACCCACCAGTCCACCAAGGCCACAGCCATGTCAACTTGATGATGCGGCCCCTTTACACACGCTTGACTTCAAACTCATATTCACTGAGCAAAAAATAAATTTATAACATTTTAAAAAAGGAAGACACTTTTGTCCAGCAGCATATGCTGTCTATGTGGGTAGGTGAGGGGCGGGAGCAAATTACCTATTGAGGAGTTGTCAAAAACTTTGGTATTAACTTAATTCTGGTCTCAGCATATTTTTCTTTAATAGTCAGTTCTCCCAGCACTAACCTGTAGGAAGCCAACGGCTCACGAAATTCCACACGGTTGCTTTTCTTCACATTGCTTTCAAGAGTGGTCGCTCGAAGAGGGCTGCGTGAGGACTTCTCCTTGCTTGATTTATTTTGGCTGAAGGACCGGGAAGCTGAAGCAGAAACCAAAGAATCTACTATAGACTTACCTCTCTAGGAAGAGAAGGCTCTTGGGGCTGAATAATCAAGAAAGCAGCCGTTCTTGGGTTCAACCAATGCTCAAAAATGGCACAGAAAGTATTACCTCTCTTTTTCAAAAAGCTGATTCAAGATACTAGGAGCAAGGTGGTAAATGCTTGAAACAATGGTAATATTCTTAAAGAGACAATAACACTTAAACCTTAATCAAAAGTAATTAAACCTAAGCAAGTTGACTGCATTACCACTAAAGGTCAATCTGTTTTTGTCCAATGCCAAGCTACTGGAGTCCTCTAAAAGTTATCGTTAAAATTTCTTATAAGTAAATGTTCTTCTAAAATGTAATTATGAACACATTAGACTTAGCATTCTCTCAGGGTGTAACAGTTGACAAATATCAGGAAATACAAACGGTTACTCCAGTGTAACACAGGCACATACAGCTGTTACCCCAAATGCCACAAAAACAAGATATCAGAGTAGTTTAAGCAGTGGTCAGTTACAGCATCAGGCAAGGCCTGTCACTGCCTCTAGCCAGAAGACTATGTCAGTACATGTTTTTTCCCCAAGCTAAAGGAAGAAAAAATGAGTTTCTCCTGGACATTTGATCTTCATGAATAAAGATCATTTAGACGAGACAACCTGGGGGGAGGGGGACAGGGCTTCCCAGAAAGCAGCAGCTTTAGCCTGCCTTACATTCTGTACCTTAAATAATACATACCCTTACGGCTTATTTTCCTGCTAGTGCTAGCACAGGGCTTCTTGGCATCCATGACGGAATCGAATACAGCTGTGCTGGTGGGAACTATTTCCAATTTGTTCTCTATATGACGTAGCTAGAAATCGAAGGTAATAAAAATTAAAATATTTTGTTTGCAATTTCTACGCTAAAGGTTTTTTTCATATGGTAAGATTTTCCTCATTTTCATAAAGAAAGAAACTACAGGCAAACGCAACTTCTGAATGCTGTTGTTGCAAAACAGTCTTATGACCAGAAACTACATCAGATTAAAAAGATTAGTTAAAAAAGATTACCTATATTAGGTTTTACTGCATAGCTGTGTTTCCATAAGTAGGCTGTTGTGAAGAAATGAATAGTAACATGCCATTCAGAGTCTTAATGCTTGGTCTCAATGAAATATTAACTCCACTTGGAATACATTCTATAATACTACTCTCAAAATGGAGCATGATACCGGCTTCCCCACGTAAAAACCCCACACTGACATTCAGCTATTCAAGCAAGAGGGACAAAGCTACAGAAAAAAGTCAAATTCCCTAGAAAACCAAGCAGTTTGGCTTCACTGAAGCCAATATTTAGAACACAGTAGGGTATCTTAAACAACTAAGTTAAGTTCCCACAGAAAGACAGCAAAGCCATTGCTCAAAGTAACATGCAAGATTATGAAATGCACTGGTATAGCCACAGTCTCTGACTGTTTTACATAAGCAAGGGAGATTTATTTTTTCAGAAAAATGAGAACTCAGCACTTTCTTAAATAGAAGTTAAGGTAATATTATCATCAAGATTTTGCAGGTATTACTATACTCCAGACTAAGCTTACAGTGGCAAAAAATTATTCTACTGTGTGTAGAAGAATACAAATACCTGAATATCCAACATCCAGGTATTCCAACAATTTGCCTATTTTCCACTTACCTAAAATCAAACCACTGAGCAAAATAATACCTTGGTTAAAACCACTATAGACATTAACTGAAGGGGGTGTGGGTAAAGGGGAAAAAAAAAGAAAAAAGAAAAAATGTACTTACAGCAGCCTTAGTCTGAGAAAAAGTAGCCCATGCTGCAGTTAGATCTTAGAATAGAAACACAGGAATAAGTTTCTCATTAGTACACAGAAAATGAAGGAAAAAACAGCTTCAAAACAATTTTCAATGGCTCACTAATCAAATTCTTTTAATGACTCAATTCCAGCTTGTATCTCTCCTCTGAGAGAGGCTCCTATCAGTCAAGATTCATTTTAACAGAGCAATAAAATATTTACTATCAAATTTAATGAGCTCATTAAGTTAGGTTAAGCGCATTATTACACTTGAAGCCAAATCTGCCCCATATTTTACAAGATCTTTAGAAGATAATGTAAAGCTGGTTATCTACCCAGAACAAATATCTT
This sequence comes from Dromaius novaehollandiae, assembly GCF_036370855.1. Classification (NCBI taxonomy): domain Eukaryota; kingdom Metazoa; phylum Chordata; class Aves; order Casuariiformes; family Dromaiidae; genus Dromaius; species Dromaius novaehollandiae. The sequence goes on along the minus strand of NC_088105.1, from coordinate 10,532,447 downwards.
ATATTTTTCCATTATGCTATAGTTTTGACTACTGTTATTTTTTATTTTCTTCTTCAGTAAACTGAGCATGAACACGTGGTCAGTGGAAGATGCTACTCAGATGCTAAGCTTTGAGTATGCGAACTTCGAATACTAACGTTTTTGAACTGTACACATACAAACAAAATAGAAGCAATGTTTGCAAAAGGCAAGCAGGAAGCACTAATCAACTTCAGCCTTTTAATCTAAACAGATAGCATGAGCTCTATGCACAATCTAGTTCACTAGTACGCAGTAGTATTTTCCTTTAAAAATATTTACTTACTCAGGGCTGCCCTCATTCTTAAAAAAAAAAAAAGTTTACAAACACAATATCCAAAACATTAATGTGGATCAGAGCCATGGAGAGTAATAGCATTAGAATGTTCTAAAAAAATATTTTCCTTGCAGTAAGAAAGTGCTAATTTGTATTTCATGTAAGCTGCAACAAGGCAAAGAAAGAGGAGAGAGAAGGAAATAACACAGAAACAACTTTGCTGTGTCTTTGAGAGATGGTGCTTGAACAAAATGTGTACAAAACACCTCAGTTTCAGAAGTTACATAATTTCAAAAGAAATTTGAAAGGAAAATGAAGGTATCAGGGGAGACAACCAGGAACAATGTGCTTTTAGAGGTAAAATATGCATCTATTATCTACTTCTAAAATGGCTTCTGGTGTCAAATTTTGTCATCGTGGAGATCATATGCCTGATCTTGAACCACAGACTGTTAGCATGTGACTCCACTGCTCTACAGACTAGAGCTTTCTTCCTCTCAAGGACGTACTACACTTTTATTTCTTTTCTTTCCTAAATTAGAGGGTAATCATGGCTGTGAAAAGCTAACAGGCTTCCTCCATCTCAGGGAGACAAAAAATGCTGTCAATCATCATAATGGCCACGCATTGTTACTATTCAAGGATCTTTAGCTCCTGACCACTTCGGAACTGAGCTAGAGTCAGAAGTAACTGCCTCTCAGGCACTTCTTTCAAGAGGGTACGGTTCCAGTTTCTGTTCCCGTACTGTTCCTCCTCTAAGCCAGTCCAAAAAAAAAAAAAAACAAAAAAAAAACAAAAAAAAAAACCAAAAAAAAACCCCACAAAAACCAAAACAACCCAACCCTGTCACTCTGCCATCTTGGCAATCATATCATAGACTGGTAATTTCTAATGCAGATCAGCAAATACTCTGCAGATCAGAGTATGAAACTGCTATCCCTGCAGAAACGGAGCCAAATATCATATGGTCTTTGCTTCCAAAACTTTACAGAAAACTTTGCAGAAAACTTTACTTGTTAAAATTCCAAAAAAGTTTCAAAAAACTCACAATAAAAAAAAAATCTTTTAATGCAAAGCAATAAAACAGACCACATCATTACCTCTGGTAGAATCCTTGTTTTGGGTATGCCTTGGATTTTGTAAAGGCACCTCATTTGACTTGTTGCTCCACATCATGTCAGTTTTCTACACATAAACAAAAAATAATTGCATAGGAATCAAAGGAGTACAAAGTAAGAGATCTCTCTCATGCTAAAGATAGCATAACCTTGATCACTGTGAAGAATTTTCACTTTCACGTGATGATTTCAAACTCCCATCATGAAGAAAATCAGCACCAGACCACAAGTGTTTACAGCTTGCAGGTGTTCAGACATAGGATTTTGCTTTTGTTCTCCTTTTTTGTTACAAAAAAGAGTGAATTTGATAAAAGTAAACCCAGAGGTCATGCAAGTTAAACCACAGCAGTAGGTATTCTGGCGAGTCTGAAGAGAAGATAATTATACCGAAATACTGTACGCGAAGGGGAAACCAGCAGTGCCACATAACTGGAACCTGTAGAGGCTTGAAGAAAACACCTGATCCCACCAGCAATAGATGAAAAACTGACATCGCAGTTGCCACCCATCTCTGTTAAAGGATAAAGCAAAAGAGTACTGCACAGCAGGACACTAAAACCAGGAAAAAGACGCAAGCTGCAGTTGTTCTCCTGTCAACATCAAAGGTAAGACTCCCAGTGAACTGCTCTGAGTAACAAACCAGGCAGCCACTATCACCAAAGGAGTTTTTGATAAAGGAGGAAAAAAGCTACTCAATCAAGAAAGATAACTTCTTAAAGAAAAAAGCAGGTAATTTATGTAAATGGTTAATTCTCACTATTTTTGTTATAAAAGATGGTTGGTCAGAGTAAATAATGGTAACGTACTTTAAAGAAATGCAGTATAAGAAGAAAATTATCTTAAGCATGTGGCTTAAGAAATTTAAGAGGAGTTCACACAGTCAACAAGAACTTTGATTAGTCAGTACTGCTGTAACCCTGCCAGCCAAGGGTCTTGTATCTGGTGGCACATGCTTATTTATTCATATATTACGGAAAGTAAAAATTAAATGACCACAGAATGACTAATATTTATACGGGAAGTTCCGGGCTTCTAGAAGAGTCATAAGAGTGTTTTTTCTCTTTTCTCTCACGCAGTCCCAGATACCATTTTTCTTGTTTTAAGCAGCCCAGAATTTCTGAAAAATCTCTCCCTCTCACTTCCCTATATAGTCTGCCATGTAAAAGGGTATTCAAATATAAAGCTCATGCCTTCCATAAAAGGTGACTCAAAGTCCCATGAAACTAACACTCTGTACTACTTATTGAGGCAATAAGTCATTGCCCATATATTTTGTGAGGAGGATTCCATCATACATTGTTTTAAGGACACTCACAACGATCAACAGTGAAGCTTGATCCTCACTTTCAGACACATAGCTCATATTTACAGCAGTAAGTTATCCCACAGAATTAACCTGATACTCCAAGAGAGACTATTAATTAAAACAGGTCTTCACAAGACCTTTAGTTCTGCCTTTCTTAAAAGAATCATACAAAAACAGACATATCCAAATAAATGCTCTGAAGACTGAAAAAAAATGTGTGAGCCTATATATGTAGGTACAGAAACATACACAGGCACATACATTAAAGTCTGCAACAGTGCAGAAATTCTAGAAAAAAAAATCTGTTTTTATTTTGTTTGTTTTTGTTTTAAGTATCTGGAGTTATGGGCAGCAAGCTAGTTGAAGTTACAGAAATCTGCTTCCAGGATGGGTGTCGCAGAGCTCATTCATGCAGAACTGCAGCTTTTGGTCTCACATCATTCATGCTCTGAAGTGCTACCTTGTACTGTCCTACCATGCAAATCATCTAATTACTCTTCTCCATCACTGCAACAAAGAACTGTTGTGCTAGAAAAGTAGAAAGCAAGTATGAATAAAAATGGACAACTCTTTCCATAAAGAACCAATTTTGAGAGCAGCTGAAAATGTCAAACCATTATCCAGGTTCCGGACCAAACAGCAGCATAACGGAACCCACTCAATAGTAAATTTAGCCTAGGAGATCTTCTGGACAAGCAGCTCTTTCCTAAAAAAGGTCCTATTATCCCTCTTTAATTATTTGGAATTTATTCTTATCCTTAGAATTACCGATATACGTAAGACAACTCAGGGACCAGAATTGTTCAAACCTATATAGTTTATGATTCCACAATGAATGTAGTACTGTAATAAACTCTAGGTATTCCTAAATTCCTTATGAAAAGTACTAGATTGAAAAATTACTTATTATATCTTTCATCCTGACTGAGAGGTAAAGTGAACTGAACTAAACAGAATACAAGACAGACTGAAGCAATACACACTTTTGAGAACACCTTACGTTTGCTAATGACTCATGACTAATGATCTTTAAATGCTGATGATCACCAATGGTCAACAACAGTCTCTCAATGCCTCAATTCAGAAGTATATTATCCCCTTCCATAAGAAGGAACCCAACCTCTCCCCTATTCTGTAAGAGCTAGGAAGCGATCACAAAGCATCCTGCTGTATTCCTCCTAACGAACACCTCCAGTGCCAGCCGCAGGTGTACAATAGGATTCCGGCTGGTTTCGGTGCAGCCTGCTGAGATCCACTGAGCAGTTTTGTTTATTCAGGTTGCTGCTGTTTGAAAAAAATACTTGTAAGAACTGGGGCCTTTGGAGCTGTCTACAGTTTCAGGAGGCAAGCATTGCATTAGTTTTCATTTGCAATGTAATCTACATAATTATAAAGCTTTGGGGGTTAGGTTTTGTTTTCTCGCTTTGGAAGAGAGGGGGGAAATTTAGCAGCTTTTCAAGATTTGCCTAACAGTGATGTTGATTCCCACCAACCTCTGAAGTCCTAGGGATGAATAAAATAACATCTTTCTATTGCTACAGCTTACAAGAGTAAGCAGAACCTTACAAAAAAAAAAGTACTTGTATAATTCAATACCTTATCTCCACAAGAAGTTGAACTAGATAGAACAGATGTTTTAACACTGTCAGAGTATGGCTAGGGAGTAGGGGGGGGAAAAAAAATCAAGGTACAGTTGCTACTTCTATTAGTATTTGCATGCAGGAGAGTGGGCCAATTAAACAATAAAATATATTGAAATGAATATTGACGAGAGAAAAATACTACACCAGAAAGTTTTGCAAAGATAGCTTAAATTATTTCTGAAAACACATTTTATGTCAATACAAAAGCTGTCTCAAAGTTCCATGAACAACAAGAAAAAACACATTGCAAAAATTACATTCTGAAATGGTTGCTTCAACAAGATTTTTTTGCTCAACTAAATAATCCATCTCTAATACATGTAATTTAAAGAACAGAATTTAACTTACAAAATCAGCTCATTTGCAGTATATTTGTGCATAAGCAAGCACATGCTAAATTTTATACATCTGTTTTGCATGTGCCTTTTAAACAACAGAAGCCTAATCTCCAGCCTCATGGATATAAAACTCAAGAGTTTTCGTATAAAGATGAATTATTGCAAGAGACAAATCATCATCACCAGATACACCAAATGGAATCTAAATGCATGATGAAACCTGCCAGTCCTGACTATATAAGGAGGAAAGTGCCCCCTTTCCTTGATGATCAATACTTTAAGGAAGGCATCCAAATGTAACAAAAAGTTTTCTCCTCAAATGCAAATCAAATACAATCCTGGAAACAGAGACAAACTAAACAGAAATATATGAGAAAATTCAAGTAGAGTCCTAACTTTGACATGTGTGCTAAATCTCTCCACATTTTGAAAAAAAAAATTACAGGCATTAACACTTAGTTATAAATTCACGACGATAAAAATTCTTTAGAATGCCAGCTGCAATACTACTATTAGAGAAGGGGAACTTTAGTTCTTAAAAATCAGAAGCCATGCATAACTAAAACTTTCACCAAACTAAATCAGTTTAAGACTATCACTTAGGCTTCCATTTCTCAAAAATGAGAATATTTCAAGACACCACAAAAGGGCCTCACTACTGAAGCAAACTTTGGAAGTTGAGTTTTACTTGCTACAGTCCTTCAGAAAAACATTTGAGAGACCAAGCTTAAAATAGCATTCTGGAGGAGAACAATAGTCTTCTTGGCTCATGATAGTAATAACAATTAGGTAGTGTGGCCTAAAGGCAAAGCACACAACTAACATCAATCTCAATAAAGGAGCAAAAAGACTCAACTGAATATACTCTTGGTGAGAAAATTCTCTAGCAGCAGCCTTTCCCCCCCCCCCCCCCCCCCCAATGATATTTCACCTTTTCCTGACCATATGGTGGTGGTGGATAATCACCACTTGCCACCTACCCATTCTTCTTCCCTACATGGAACATGAGCCATAAAGAATAAGGTTACACAAAATCTACACGGGTATATATGTAAACATTCAAGCTATTTAAAGTAACTACTCTGATGTAAGGGACTGCTGCCCACTCTCATGGATACGCATTTTGCTTGATAACATATAAGCCAATGAGGGAAGCAGGGGGGCAAAAAGCAGCTTGACGGAGGAAACAAAGAACTTCCAGTAGCCCTCAGATGTTTACATCTGAGAAGAAAGCAGCGACAGCAAAACGCTATCCTGCAGATTGGATGAGGCTACAAGGATCTTAAAAGTTTGAGAAAAAGGTGGAACACTGTTAATTCAGCACACCACATCTCCTGTTTATTTGATCATTCACTGGCAGACACAGACATCCTACACCGGCTCACTAAACACTAGCATGTCTAGCCTTGGATGAATGGTTAAGATGTAAATACAGCTCTGGTCTCACGTTTCAATCCCACAACAAGCGCCTGTCTCATTCTTTACCTGGTTGTCCAATACAAAAACAGCACACAAGAGAAGGTACAGCAGAACGGGTATAAATCAGACCATCAGCGCTTCATGAAGAGGATTCAGAGGCGGCAGAGAATACAAGCAAGAGACTGCCCACAGTTATTTTCATTAACATTTAGTGGTTAGGTGAAAAAAAACAGTACATAAAGGGAACAGTATTCCTCAAGATTTCATTTCTTACAAAAACACAAGGGATACCAAAGAAAAACAAACAACGCGCAAAAGATGAAGCTTTGCTTAGAGCACTGAAACAAACAAATATGATTAATATTTATTTCTAAGAGATGTTCTTAGACATTTAAACCCAAAGTGGCACTGTTTGTTACTGACTGGGGATGCAGTATGCGAGGCCAGTGCTTCACGCAGTTTAAGTTACAGTAAAGCAGCATTGCCACTAAAAGAAGCCGTCTTGTCCTTTCTTTATTCCCCTGTCTTGTCTTATTCAACCAGAAAGCCAACGGGAATCTGTGGTAAAGTGGACTGGGAATTTGGTAAGGGGTGAAAGTAGCTTTTTTTGTTCTTTTTGTTTTAGTGGTTTTAGCTGTGTTCTGCACTGAACTGCAGTCTCCATGCAAGCAGAAGGAGAAGGAATGGAAGCGTCAGGGAAGAGCAGGATCATTCCCTCCCTTTTGTACCAGCTGTGTTGCACACACAGCTTTCAGTCTCTCCCCAAGGGCCAGTGCTTGAAGCTGCTCTTGCCTTTACCTCAAGGAGAGAGAGCGGGACTGGGGGAAAAACACCAACCGCTGGCCTTCACCCTCTCCTTGCACCTGGAGCTGTCACTGGAGCGCAAGGGCACAACGGGAGGCTCTCCCCTCTGCTCTAGTGCGTCTCAGTGCGCGGCGCAAACAGCCAGCTTGTTCCAGAAGGGAAACAAAGACAAATAAAAAGTTTTAGGGATTATTTTTTCTGTATACAAAAATATTTTCAGTTTTCATTTTTGAATAATTGAAAACTAACATCTGAATCCTAAAATCCCTCCCTGAACTCCTGTGTGTGCAGCTACAGCTTTGCCTTACTGGCAATAACAGACATACACAGGTGGACAGACATGATCAGACCCAGTCAGGCAAACTATTTTTCCGAGCAAGCCTGCTGAAAGTTATGGAATTTCTATTTAAAGATGCCAGGAACACTTTCCATGTCTCCTGAAATACCAGAGAATACAGTTTTTGATGATATGCTCGAGTTTGGAATAGGAATACCTTTTCCTACTCACTTGTCTGGGACGTAAACTTTTACCAAATTGCTTCATCCCATCTAAATGAGAGCTCAAAACATCCATAATAGAGTATTCTAAGAATTTTTTTTTTAATATTAACTTGATAAAAAGACTAACAATGTTTTGCTCGATATATTTTGAGAAAACTTTTTCTCTGTTAAAGCAATTAGATGCAGGCAATTTACTGACCATCCTGAAGAATGAGGAAAAATTCCAGTGTAACAAACACATACATGACACATTTGCAAAAAACCCACATCTCTACAAACTACAGCCTACTCTGCAGAATCAGCAGGTTCCTTCCTCACCTTCTTTCAAGGCTCAGTTATACAATAAGCCCTCAAATGACAATAACTGTCAGGGTGACAATGTTTCAGAGGCAAAGGTTTTGAAAGGAAGTTAATATCCAAAATGCAAGCACAACTCCAATGCTTCACAAACTACTACTTAGCACTTTTCTGCCATATGATCTCTGGGTTTGTAATCTCTGCATCACTTCTCCAAAATGATTTCTGCTAGAAAGTCAGGGATATTTGTTCTCACGGTTTTTGTCGTGCTGCGCTGTACAGTCTACCCATTCAAACTCACTAGAGTGCCTTTATAGGTCATTTTGGTTGGTATTTAGTCTGACCAGCTGCTAGTACTATCTGAGTCGGAAATATTGCACTGGTCCAGATTGCACTGCACTCCTTGAGTAGGGGTGTATGCAATCACAGTGGACACAATTACGTAAAGCTAATGCAAGAAAAAAGTGGAAGTAACAAACACCAAGAATGCCCAGTGAGCTTGCGAACGTTAGCCATTCTGAATGAGTAAGATTTTAGATAACATTCAGTATTTTGTCTTGAGGCATGCGCTGCAAATACACCAAAACATCTCACATTACATTCATGGTTTTGGAAAATAACATCAACCAAAAAAACCTCTTCAAAAGTAAAATTTGATCTGTCAAAGCTAGAAAAACAAAAATGTTTTTAAGAATACTAAGGTAGTTAAAAAAAAAAAAAAGAAAGCAAGCAAGAAAAATACCACATGCATTTGCAGATATAAAAGCAGTAAAGAATTTCAAAGCACACATCACTACCTCTAACTGTAACAATGAAGTTATATCAACAGTCATACCTTCATCATATGTCAGAAAATACATTTGAAAAAAATTGGAACATGTTCCATGAGCTCTAAATCACCGACATCAGCCAACTACTAAATTTGCATTCAAGCTATACTGAAGATTTTTCTGTAAATGAAGCATTACTGAATCTGCTTCTCTCCAAGAGGACGATATTTACACAGGATGGATATTTACAATGCACTTCTGCTCTGAGAAGATATGACAGCTTGCAACAGTGTTCCTGCTTCATCGCAAATGCTGCAAAAGCAATGACTGGCTGTAAGAAATGGATTAGTAGCTTTATTGAAAGTAAAGTGCATTGAATGTCTTACTCTGCTGCATCACATGCTGCAAGATACTTTGAAGAAATCTACTAAAATGAATGTTGTGATAGCTAGTGTAACCTGATTCATTGCTCATGAAGAAATCAGAGTACATAGGCACAGAGAATGTATCCATTTGTTAAGGAGATGAATACAAGGGTTTGCCTATCTATCCTGAAGTTCTGTACTTTCTTTGACTTAGATCTTTAGATTTATGATAGAAAAGAAAATAACCAGCATATCCCAGTTCCAAGAACAGAAAAAAATATTCCTGCATTTATTTTTTTCCTTGGCCTTCATAACAAACATAAACATTCATTCATTCTACCTCCAGTTACAAGAGATTGTATATCAGAAGATTTCAATTCTTGCAGCCCACAATCAATCCATTCAGCAGAACAAGCTTAAATTCTTCCACGAGTCCTGTCTTTGAAAGACCAGCACCCTCCTTTTCTTGTTTCACAAGGAACACTTCATTTGGATGGAGAGTCTCCATCGAACTCACAGGCAACCTTCTCAGCCAAGTACAAGAATGAGATCTGCAAATTTTGAGTGTAAGATACAGCCTGCAACTGTTCAACAATACCACAGACATATGAGCGGAGCAGCAACTTCATTACAGCTATGTCAACTGCAGACTGTTCCTTTTCTTTTAAAACAGAATAAAGTCAACAAAAATTTAAGGGAAATTGTTCCAAATGTCACCTTCTCAAATTTCATGTCTCTGCTCTCAAATTGCACTCAGGAATGAACACAAGGTCTGAAAAATCTCTAAATAACAAAACATGAGAGGTCAAAAAGAAAAAAAAAAAAACACAACAAGCTGAACGGTGTTAACCAGGATGCTGCCTCTGACCTGATGTTCCAAAGACTGATACTCAGATTCTGCAGAGAGGACTTTTTCTTGCATTAACTACATACAACAATAAATTCTTTTCTCATATTTTAGTAGGTTACTATTCCATCCCATTAAATGTTTTATGTGCCTAAACCCTAAATCCAGACTTTTCTGTTTCTGTGTGCCACTTCCAGCTGATTTATTTTGCTGTTAACAAATGTAACACATCATGTTAATATAACTGGATTAGAGAAAAATTTAACCTTTTTTAATTTTTACTCTTGAGCACACTCTGTGCAAAATCACTGGCCTCAGTGAGAGCATTCTTATGAAGTTAAAGTGCAGCCAGAACTTCGGTTAGCGGGAAGTTGCAGTTAACCTAGTGTAATTAATTAGTTAACTTATTTTCTCTATTCTTTCTGCAATATATTGACAAAGGTTCCAGACTCATGCATACACCACCTTTATTCTCAATTGAGCAGTCCATTACAGTCTATTAGATACATATCATTAGAACAATGATACACATATATCTTCCAAGCACTTACATCTACAGATAAATTTTATGCTTAGACATTCTAATCCAGCACATGCTTAAAATATTAACCATACATATCGGGAAGGTTTTCTCTGTGCACAACTTCCAAAACTCTTCTGTTATAATTATACCACTATACCTGTCCTCATATTAACACAGCTTATACTGGTTTAAACAGCATAAATTATATTAGAGTAAGTGCACCAGTAACAAAATTTAAATAGCTTTGCTGACTGATTAAAAAAAAAAAAAAGTCACACTCCTAATGCGAATTTATAGAGTATAGTCAAACCGCTAAATTTGTTCAACAACGATGAAGGAAATACACTCCTCCCTACCCTCCTCATCAATCCTGCCACTCTGCTGTGGCAGCTACAATGCTCATCTGACTACACAATAAGCCAGTTCAACTCACTAACCCAGCAGAACATTATTCACTTTTTATTTTGTTGTTGTTGGGTTAGTTTTCTACCCATTTATCAAACCGAATCAGGTTGCTGCAGGGTCAACACCAGAACTGCAGTCAAAGCAGGTGAAGAAAAGCAGCAGCAAACCATTATGGTTGCTCACCTTACGTTGTGCAACTGCCATGGATACAGTAATATAAAACAGATCTAGTGCTATGCAAACTAACACTCCTGATTTCAACTGATACTATTCATACCTTTAAAGTTAGGCATGTGCTTAAGACTACAGCCTCATCTGACCCTACTAAAGTCAATGAGATTGGTCATATTGATGGTTTTACATAGGTGTATCTGACAGGACATAACTTTCTTAGCAGAAACCAGCAGTTATGTCTGGTAGGCGGGTACGAAAAGATGCAAAAGATCATTATACCCAAGTCAACAGAAACCTTTAGAGTAGAACGAGCTACAATAGCAAAGTTAGGTTCTAATTCATTTAATTTATTTAGTTCACAAGGGACTCTTTTACTAAGGTGCCACAAATAGCCAATCCAGCTATTTCTACACATGAAAGGCACTGTCCACGTTGGGAGTGTTTTATTTCTAAACTTTTCCCAAGGTAGATGTAGTTATAGTGGCAAAATTGAGCTAGGCACCAACTTAGCAAAACCAACCTGTGTAAGCAAAGTGATTTCTAGTTGTAAAATCATGGTTTTTCAGGTACAGCCACACCTGGCCTAGGGAGTCTACCAGAAGATTTAAGCCGTCGGCAATGTAATTTCTCCAGTACCCTGGCCCCTTGTACAAATACATGTCACTGCTACATAAATTGCTTCGTTCTATTTAGCGGATGCAGCATACCTTTGCTTTAGGCAGCGTCACTCAAAGAAACTGAAGCTTTCAACAGTTTACAGTGTTGCTGTGGCCCCACCCTCAGCTGGATTTAATAATCTAAAGCATTACCTAACGAAACTGTTGTAGCAACCAGAACTATATGAAGCAGCCAGCAGCTCGCACAACCTCGCCTGCCCATGCAGCCAGGCAGGTGACAGATCATGTCGTTGAGTTCACGTGCAACGCAACGAATGAGTACGGGGTCCTACAATCTACACGCCCACTCATGTTTGTTCCACACATACTACGCTTTCGGTCACAATAGACTTTTGAGCCAATTTTCAAGTACGTGTACCCTGTAGCGCAGTGAAGTAATTTAAGAGGGCCAAAATACAGGACTGACTGGTCAAGTTACAGATTTTCAACTACAAGACACTGGAGAGAGCACCTATACAAGAAAGTTGTTTGACTCATAAACCTCTACCTACACATACACAGTCTGCCAGCATATGCCTGGTTGCCGAGATACAGCTTATTTCCAAAGACAGAAGGAGATAAACTATTCCAGAAAAACTGCATGAAGAATAGGTGTTATTTCAGGAGATACTTTGCCCACAGAAGAAAGCCACAGTCGTGCAACTATAAAAATCTTAACACTAATACTACAGCCAAAACAAACGGCATAAACGAAGAGGCAGAAAACGCTTGGGACAGCCGTTACAGAGGGATGTAAGAAGTCCCTCCAGCCGGGCCTCTCCCCCGCCCCGCCAGGCACGCCCGAGTCCCAGGACAGCGAGCCCGGAGCGCACCTACCAGCCGGGCGGACATTTAAAACCCCGCAGCGCTGTCACCGGCGCAGCCGGCGGCGCGCACAGCAGAAGGGCGTAAAGGAAAAACCCCGTTTCGGTGGCTTTCCCACGGACGGCGAACGGCAACAGCGAAACACGGGCCCCTTCCCTCTCCCTGCCCGCTCCCCCCGACAAAACGCGCAGCAGAAAACAAACTGCAACTGGGAGGAAAGGGAAAAAAGAGACTTAGCGGGCGGCTGGGGCAAAGCGCGGGCGGCCGGAGCCCCCGGAGCAGCGCGGAGGCCGGGACAGGTGACAGCCGGCAGCGCCGCCGCCCCGGCCGCGGCCCGCCGAGCCCCGCCAGCGCCGAGCCCGGCCCCCGCCGCGCTGGGGCCCCGCCCCGGCCCCACCTCGCCCCGGCCCCTAGCGGGACGGCGGCCGCTGCCGGCGCGGCCTGGGCGGCGGCACGGGCCGCTCCCGGCGCCTCCTCACCTGGTGACGGCGGTGACCGACGCCCGCCGCCCCGGGGACAGGTCCCGGCGCATCCCGCGGAGTCCGAGAGGAGGGCGGCGGGACGCGGCGGCGCCCCGAGCTCAGCTGCGCGGCCGCGAGCTCGCGGTCACCTCGGCGGCGCTAGCCCGCCGCCATTACCGCCCAACGACTGACACGGAGCGGCGGCGGCGGCGGCGAGAGCGGCGGCGCGGGGCACGGCGGGAGCGACCGGCGAGGTCTCGCGAGAACCGGCCCGCCGGAGACCTTCCCAACATGGCGGCGCCCCGCCGCTCCCCCGCCGGCGCGCCGCCATGTTGGGCGCGGCGCGGCTCCGCCGGCAGCTGCCGCAGGGAGGGGACGGGGGGAGGCCGCGGGGCCGCCCGCAGCCCCGGGGCGGCAGGACGGCCGCGGCTCGCCGGAGCTCGCCTACGTTGGCTGGAGGCCACAGCCGGCAGGCCGCCCCGGGGCCTGCCCCCGCCACGCAGGCCGGGAGGTGCCGGCCTGTGCCCCGGGGGAATGGGCGAGGGAAGCAGGTCTCGCCCTTCTTCAGGCCCCCCAGAAATGTAGTTTGCCCCTGTTTTCCTCCCCGTGCTTTTTGGCCTCCCTCGTGCAGCCCCTAGGGAAACGCTGTTAAAATAGGAGCCGCCTCGCAGCTGGCTCCCTCGGCGCTGCTGCAGGAACCGGCTTGGTAACAGCGATCAGCGCCAGGCGGCCGCCCCGCACCCAGGCCTGAAGCAGCGCCAGTCCCAACTGGGGCGCAGCTTTTTAGTCATTTGTATTCACGGCTAAGTCATCTTTTAAAACGTTATTTATTTTTACAAAATGAAAGCAGCTCTGATTGCCATCTCCCAGTTTCCACATTCAAGTTTAAACAAACAAAACTTTTGCAAAACTTCACAGGGGTGACTAAGTACCACAGGTTTCATTTCACCTTTAATAGTTTTATAAACCCGGAAGAGCTCGTTACTGTACTGTCTTCTATTACACAGATTTTGCCTCAAAGATGCATTAAAACCACCCACATTTCACAAATAGGTCTAAGATGTTATCCAACCCCAACAAGATTATTTGCACTGAAGAAGGAAAGTCATTAGAATAGGAAAAAAAGGAATTCTTCCTAAAGGTACTTGGGAAGAATGTCTCCTAAACATCTCCTTCAGGGCTCATCTACAGCTTTACCAGGCCCTGCTTTTCACTCATTAGTATGATTGTGTGACTGCAGCTGCCAAATTTCTTGGGGGAGCATGGGGGGGGGGGGGGCCGGGAGTTATCTACCCCAACCCCTAAAGGATCATTAAAATTACTGGAGCAGGGTTTTTTTCCTTAAGAAAAAAAAGAAAAAAGATTAAATTATTTTTTACATTGCCCCTCTTCTTGCAAACAGTGGACATTTTCCATACAAATTATTCCAAGCTTAAGCAGCTCAGAATTTAATCACATCACAATTACAGGATACCTGTTTAACCTTAATTTGGCTCCTTTGCATACACAAACTAATTACAGAGTATATTTTCCAAAGTAAGCATACCTCACTCAAAACAAAAGGTGATCTTGAGATGTCAGCAGTTAAACCTTTGAAAACAATTTTGTTTTGCTGGACAAGGGAAAAAAATACAAACACCAATAGACATCCACGACTCCAATGGGAAAAAGTGGTAAGTAGTACCTTATTCCCTCCAGGCTCCTGAAAGGGTAAACCTGCTCCTCCCGAATGCAGAGGTTGTTAGTAGTAATAATAATAATGACAATTTCAGTCAGTGAAAGCATTATTACTACAGCATACAAGAGCCCTGATTGCAGACTAGGACAATTTAAATTATTACATTCCCATCATCACCTAGTGTTTGCTTAAATTTACTGCTTAACATTGCTGGTTTGGCAGTCTATTTAAATTGTTCAGCACTTTTGTAATGCATTGCCTCTTTAATTATGTTTTTAAACATAGGTTCTTTTCTACTTGGAAGCAGTTAATCTAGTTTCATGCTCCTCCTTTTCATCTTCAGAGAAACAAGGCATCATATTAGGATTTTCTCAAACAAGAAAGTTGTTACCATTTTCAGTAAAATAAAATGCAATGTTTTTCTACTCTGATTTTGCTTCTACATGGCTCCTAGTTATTTTCTGTATCTGTCAATGGAACTTAATCACAAAACTGTGGATGACTTTTTTAAAGATGCCCTACCAAGGGGCATAAAGCTCTCAAAGGCAGACTTCACACAAAAAGAAAAGAGAAACTGAATTCTTACAGGTTCTCTTGTGAAATTTGCTACTGTTAAAGGAAAGAAACTGTTTACCTGCAAACAACCGTGCCTGAGAGAAAAGCAAAAATCAAGTTCCAATCCAGGCTGATGAACTGGTCATTAAACTGCAAAGCAACGCAGATATTGCAGCAAGCGCTGAACGTGGTGCGTGGAAGCGGATTGCAAGCTAAGTCTAGAGAACCACAATCTCATTTTACACTAACTCGGTTATTGCAGCTTTAAGAGAGAAGTTTGGAAAGTTTTCCACTCCATACTACTCTTGCACACCCCT
Organism: Dromaius novaehollandiae; assembly: GCF_036370855.1. Classification (NCBI taxonomy): domain Eukaryota; kingdom Metazoa; phylum Chordata; class Aves; order Casuariiformes; family Dromaiidae; genus Dromaius; species Dromaius novaehollandiae. The sequence continues at coordinate 10,517,150 of NC_088105.1, read as the reverse complement.
TCTAAAATTAGAAAGGGGCAGCTGGCTATTGCAGCCGAAAGAAGAGCAGCCAGCTTCTCCCTCCCCCTTCCCTGACTGACAAGCCTCCCAAGAGCCATCGAGGAATTTGGGGAAGGGTGCTTCCACCTGTCGAACATGGCATGAGGTTGTCCAGGCATTCACATATAAACCCCACTGTCAGGAGCTGACAATAAAACAGGACACCCAACAGCTGTGAGGACTGCAACCCTCCCCCTTCTCTTTCTATACACTCCTACAATTTTGCAGTTTGTATTATAGTGGAAATAACATAAGAAAAATTGTTTTCTGTGTGTGATTTGGGATTGTAAAATAGAAAGGCTCATTACAGAGCACTTACTCCAGATTTCCAAGTCTGCTCTCAGAGTTTTCCAGCTGTGCTACAGGACCTTAGCACAAAATCTGGCAAGCTGTTCATGTATCATTACATACTGCCAAAACCATGGTTTTTTTCTAAATACATCATGCAGGCAATTGCACTGCAGATGGTGTGTATAGCTACATTCTATAAAGCATATATCTATCATTTATAGCAGGTACATGTGATTTTCTTTTTTAATTTGTGGAGAGAAGAGTGAATGCTTTTGTTGGTGTGAAGAAAGGGGAAAAATTAGTCTTTCAAACTAACCTTTTAAGCATGTTGCAAACTCCTCTTTGCTCAGTGCAATGGGACTCAGAGCAGGCTGTGAAAGACAAGGTAACAACAGATGAGGCTGCACATTACTCTAGCTCCCTTTTACATCCTTCACTGCTGAAGGCAAAATAGGTATTGTCATCCTCCAGCCGCACAAAGGCGACAGCAGCAGCTACAGAAGAGGACCCATGCTACACCTTCTGCCATGGATCGCTACCTGCAGGGCAGTGACTGTCCCCGGCTCCCTGGTGTCTGCTCGCAGCAGCAGGAGCATTTTGGGTGCCCCAGGAAAGGCACTCTGCCAGGGCAAACTCCTCGATTCTCATTCCTAGCATCTCACCCCGGAACAAGCAGGTCAAGATCCCGAGTGGATCAGTGGAGAAAGCAATGAGGGAAATCAATTTGTGAGCCCTCAGTACACCATGCTGAAATTACTTTTTTGCTGTTTCCATTAATGCATGCATTTCACTGTTGAAAACAATGGACTGAGCTGTGCCTCCGTTTCCTGCCATCAGGGTGGCACTGCATCTGCCAGTCCTCCTCCTTGCAGCACATTTCAGACCCCAAAAGCCTTATCTTCACACTGTCAGCATGGATGTCTCTTTCTATACTTGAGATTCTTGTAACTTCTTCCTATGCATACCATACTTCACAGCTGTTTTGTTTCCTAGTGATGTTTGTTTGTACTTTCTCAAAATTTTCCTCCTAGACTATTCTCTTAAAAGGGAATTTTGTGAAAGTAGCTCAAAGCTCTTGAAACCCACTACAGTAACATTCCTGCTCACAGGAACCACATTGCCTGTAGGAACTCGCAAGGAACTCATTTGCAGAGGGCTAGAAAATAAGTGTTCTGCACTATTTCAATCATAAATTGAAGTTCAACTGGTTTTACTGCCCCAAAAATGTTTCGACCCAAAGGTAATACACTCTAAGCCCCCAGAACATTGAGAAACATTCCCTTTTCAGTCTCAAGGCCAGACCTGGTGCCTTTCCTACACACACATCTTTCTATTGAAGCTTATTTTACTTGTCGAGCTGTTGACAGTTACGGATAGTTCAACTGCAGAAATGAGTTTTCTCTGGAAAAAGCCAAAGTTTTGGAGAGTTTGGAAAACATCGAATGGCTGTTTACTGCAAGCAATCAAGTAATAACAAGGATAGCAATCAGCCGCCTGTGAGCAACACAGACAGACATTACTCTTTACCTCTGACTGAGGAGGAGGTACTTGATGAGATCTGCATCACCTGCAGATATCTAATGACAGCCTTTTAAGAACAAAGCCAGGGGAGGCTACAAAGGGGATCTGCTTCTTCAGCAGCACATGGAGTCTTCTGATTCTGAGTCTTCCCATCTCTCCAGAAGGGGCAACAACTGCTGTGTAGCATCTTGCTTTTAATTTATTTTTCCCCAGACTCAATCTATATTTGGAAATACACTTCATTTTTCCTAGAGTTAACATAAAATGCAACTCTCTCATCTGTCACAACACTAAATAAACCATTAAGTCTTTAGTTCCTAGACACCTTCCTGTTTTATCTTTAAATAGTGGAACAGAGCTCTTTAATACTCAGTAATCTCATAGGTGAGGCAGTTTTAGAAACATAAGGTAACCTGGATTATATATGTTTTATTAGTATAAAAGCATGGGATCTCTTGCCTTCTTGTCACAGCTTAGTCTTCTCAGAAGTTGCCGATTCCACCAAGTATATCCTTTTTTCCTGAGCTAAGTTTACAGTGAGATCTGTCCCTCCAGCCAGTTCACAGTGTACTAATTTGGCACAGTAGAAGTACAGGAACATGCATCTAGGAGTAGGACAAGAATGGAGTAATCCCATTTGTCAGCTGCTGACACTTACACCATACTAATGGTGAAGCATATCTTATCATTAGTTCCATCTGAAATCAGAACTGAGGAATAGTAGAAGAACAAGTAAGAGGAAATTCTGAGCTACTGCAATTTCCTGAATTGTGTCCAGTTAGAGAAAAGCCCTGATGGTATCAAATACATATATCTGCCTCCCAATATCTATCCCCTATTCAAGTTCCTAAGAAATTCTAAATTTTGCTAAGGCTTGTATTTTATAAGTCTATATTTGATCAAAGTTAAAAGAAACACTCAAACATGTAAACAGAAACAGTCTGACCACTTAAAATAGAACTGGCAAATCTTAAAACAAGTTATAAAACAAACAAGTAAATTTATTTTTTATGATTACTAAAATAGTTTACATAATATACAAACAGGTATGCTATCAGTATACACTCAGAAATAAGTCACATTTTTTTTTTTAAAAATTTGTCCAGTGAAATGTCTAAAACGTAAATGCCATCTTTTCCTTCCTGAGCGATTCTTAAACATCTAGAACAGTAGCACTTCCATGTCTCTTTACTGTCTCTTCGCATTAAAATAGAAAGCACGGTCCATTTCTGGCACTCAGTGGTCAGAACAAACCCGCCTGTGGTTTAAGTGACTACAGCTCCAAGCCTCTGAAACTGTGTTCCTTTGTATGCTTACGGTGATTTTGGTCCATTCCACGTCAAACCCCAGACCTTTACCGGCACAATGAAGCCAGAGGCTCCAGCACCTCCGAGAGGTTTTCCTGCTTAAGAAGGATGTTTACAACAGGGTAGCTAAGGGGGGGCCTTGTGAATAAACGATGTGTCTGAGAGCCACTAATCCCTCAGCTGTTATGAGAAAATGTTCCCCTAATTTGAGACCAGTCTTCATGCATTCCTTCACACGCATTGAAATTGAACACACATGGACCAATGCTCAAGAGCATACACTAACAGCAATGATATGGAAGTGCTGCAATTCACTTATATATGCCCACAATATTTACAACAGAAACAAGTACATATTTTTTAGTTTGATGTAAGGGATTCTTGGCAGGAAGCGCTCTAAAATATATTTTAGATGCGGGCAATGCAAATTGGCTCTTCACTAGAATTTCATATGGTAAGCAGAAGGTTATATGCAGACACATGAAAAAGGTTATTTTTATAGGACACTGAGTACCACAAATAAATAAATCCTCTTGATGCAAAAATAGTTATCTTATTAAAATGAGAAATAACCTATGTGTTCCTAAATTTTTGTTTGGAAAGGAGATGCAGTAAGTCTTCAGCGCGCACACACACACACACACTAGGCTGACATTTATCATTTCTCCCCAAGTTTTAAGACTTGAAAAACTTGACAAAGAGCAGAAAATTCCTGGCAGCAGCAAGGCAGAGGTGCTGAGGGATTATTTAACTGATGTCTACTACTAACATCAAGCAATCCGTTGTACCTCAGCTTTTCTCGCTCTCCAGAACTGTTTGGGGCAGGCTCATTTAAGGAAGAAATCCTTGCTGAAAGATTCTCCACAAATCACAAACCTCTTGAGCAGTTTTGCCATTTCTAGAAGTCCCCAGCTAACATCTATGCTGTGGTCAACTGGACCAAAAAAAAATAAACTCGCACTTGAACTCATACCACTTTATCATCATTTTCAATTCATTAAATGTCCCAGACAAAAAAGAAAGCAATTCTGCCAGATGAAGCTGAGCTTTTGCATCCCATTACCTTGTCACGCTCAATACCAGCGATTCCCACCACCAGAAGGGATCCTCAGGGCAAAGCCAATAGCGCACCAAGACGGCTTTACCAGCAATTGAATGATTTGCAGTAGGGAACACCTATTTCCAACTCCAGGGTGCTCGACCTGAATAAGTTACCAAATACAACTTACCAAGAACTATGTTCCTTTCTCACATTCTGCAGTTTATTTAGAGAAGTCCCAGTTACTTTAGCAGAAACAAGCTTGCCAGTTGGTTGGATTTCCTTGCACAGAAAGCACTGCGTGCTGCCTGAGCTCAGCAGCTGTAGGAAGTTCTGCCCTGTTCAGCCATTACAACACACATTTTCTGTCTTCCTCCTTTCCCGAGCCTTCTCTAACAACTTATGTGCATCCCTCCATAGGGAGGCCCTTTTCAGGCCAAACGGGCAAGACAAGGTGAGATATACGGCTCCACAGTCCGCTCAGCTTATCGGTGTCCATGTTCTTATAAGAACTAGGAGCATCTGAACTGGTGAACTTGGTCCAGAGGAAATCCCGCACTTTCTCCTCAACTTCTGGCAAGGTCAGGCTCTTTCTCAGAGACTGCTCATCCAGGAGAACAGTCAGCAGAAGAGCCACGTCCTTAAACGCTGCATTTTCATGGTCACAGTATTTGTAAAAGATTAAGGTGGAACCTGCAGGCAGTAATTCAAATCGATGCACCACTGCTACCTTCTTGCCTCCTTTGAACCCAGAGCTGAGCTCATTATCTACTTCCAGCTTAACAGCATCGCTATCCAATACAGCTTTGTCTGCCCCATTAATTTTGATTGCAGTAGCATTCTGGGAGAAGGCAAAAGCATCCGCAATCTCATTACTTAAGCACTTCAGCACCTTCTCAGCTTCTTGGCCAGCTGTGAACAGCAAAATGGCTGGCTCCAAACGCAGATGGGAAGCATTGAGGTGTTTCTCAAGGAACATGTGCGTTCTCTTCCATAGATTGGGATCCTGACTTTGATAAGTATTTTTGAGTTTCCTCATCTGGGCCCGAAACGCTTCTAGAATTTCAGTATCTCTACCTGACAAACTTGCATCTTGAAACCTTGGCATTCCACTCCACAGGACCCAAAGCAATGGGATACTAATTAACAGAATAAGCAGTAACAAAGTCCAGCCCTTGTGAAATCCACTCTGCAATCCACCAGCACCTACAGAAAGGAGGACCAAACAGGGAGAAGAAAAAAATGTTTTAAAATCAATCAGAAGTCAACAAGTGAGAAGAAAATAAGAGGAACTAATAGAAGTCAGTGAACTCATCTCACTATCTTAGGCTATCAGTACAGTAGCTGAATACAGAAGATATTCTAATTTAAAAAAAGCTTTCAGCTTCTTTATTAGCACAGTGAAGTGATAGCATTAAAAAAATAAACATTTTTGAAATATTTCTGGAAATGACAGAGTAACTGCATATCCTTCTGAAAAAAGGAGTTCTTCTGAAAGTTTATCAATACTCCACCCTTTATTTAATCAAACACAAATTAATAACTTAAAATAGCTCTGAAAAAGGTCAGGTTTGTTCCTACGTTTAGGCTGGGGAGAAACAGACCAATACAAAACCTGGCATCACTAGAATGGTTTCTGTGGTGCTATTTCTCCTCCCTATCCCAATAAGGATAATAAAAATAGTTTCTGCGGCAGTATTTATATTTTAAACACTGGAGCTCAACACTATCAGAGTGCACATGGTTTGATTTGGTTTTGTTTTGAATAGTAAAATTAACACTTGTCTGATGTTTGTTGATGAGGCCTAAGTCCTGATTCCATTCCCAACAAAACTGGTGACAAAATACCAGTAAGTTCCCTGGAAACAGGAAGAAACCTTACACCTTTTTACATTCTAACCTATAGGAGAACAGCAAAACAACAGCTGTTAAATAAGAACAGCACTAGGCCTGCCTCTATTTTAATCATGCAGCAAATTTGTAAGCACTACAGATGGAAGACCTCAAACTCAGGTGGAAACGTTACTTATTTTACAAGACTCCTCTTTCCTTAGTGCTGAAAACATACGCCCTAGGGAGCAAGTCATCTGTTCAGGCAAGGACCTTCAGTTTAACACCAACTACCAGGAGATCTAATACTTGGACAGGCATGAAAATGGTTAAACACAACACAAAAACGAAACAGAAGTGAAAGCAGAAGTCTTACTTTTGGCCAAGGGCTGTGACTGCTTCCCTGTATCGGGCCAATCTCGAGATTTAATTCTGTCTTTCAAAAGATTAAGAGAGGAACATGAGAACAATACATAAGACAACAGTTCTAACCAACCTTCCAGCAGAGAATTTGACAGGACATTGAAATCACAAGACTGCATTGCTTTAGTTGGAAAGCTGTTCTGAGTTACGCTTTTACATACTAAGTTCTACAAAGCCTACAAGAAGGTTAAGAGACCATCCTTGAATAAAACCTTGTTGATGTGAACCCAGTCCTGCTAAACAGGAGCAAAGGCAAGGCTATGACCTCATCCTGGGTATTACTTTATCAGGAATGGGGCATCCCATTCTCTTCTGCACCAAAAGCTTCCTGTGCTCATCTTGGACTAGAAAAAGGACATGTTCACCACTATTACTAGCCTGAGAAGAAATCCCATTCAACTGGCAGACCAGCTCTAGGATTCCCATCCTAGACACTCTTTGCCAAATGCCAGTTCTTGTCATCTTGACAATTTTGCATAAAAAGCACAAATCACCAACCAACCACAGATCACCCCCAATGATTTTTTAACTCTTCAAGAGTTACACAAATAAAACCTGAGGCATTTCAAGTACAAGATGACAAACTGGCAAAGGCTGAGCAACTTGCATGTTTTTCTACACAGGGGTACTGTATCCTGATTAAGGTCTTCAATTTTGTTCAAGAAGTTAGAAGACAGAAAATAGAAGCTCAGTTGACACATATTTTAGGAAAGTAACATCGTGAAAGATTTAAGTAGCAAAAGCACAGTGTTATTTTAAAGGCATAGTCTCATATCTCCTCTCCAACTAGCTAGGGTCAGATGCCTGTTTTATTGGCAGTCAGTCTATTGGGATGAATTGTGCTTTTAAAGCAAAATACAAGCTTTCAACTGAAAATATATTCTTAGTCTATTTATTTAAATGGAGTCAGACAGCAAGATGCTAGAGACATTATCCATAAAAGAGTTGTGAACAGCTTTCCTCATCCCAAGAGACCTGTATGAATATATAGAGTGCAATTACTGGTCAGCACGTTTTCTACATTTAGTCAGTTAATTAAAAAACACAAGAATTTTTCGCTCCTTGAGAACCACAGCAACTGGTTCAACAGTGAAGGCTCTTTATTTAAACATAGACGGATGAGGATGTTGTCAGTGACATTATCAAGAATAAATTGAACAAACACACCCTGCAGCAGTTATTTCAAGGACACCGAAATAAATGATACAACCTTGTTTCTGTATGAATGTAATCATCCAGGTGCTAAAGCAGCTCTGGTTGAAGCCAGAGCTTAACTGCCTTAACAGAACTACTCCATTCCCCATTTTTTCCCCTTGACAGAGCACAGACATTTAACTTCTAACTGGCTAATCTGAAGTAAGTGTTCTAGTAGTTAACAGGTAATCTGTAATATTTTGCAACGCAACCCTGTTTAGAGACACTAGTTTTCATATTTACAAAACAGCAGTAATTCACACCTTAAAGTAAACAAAATATTTCAATAAACGATCTAATAACAGATCCTACTCTACCTATGAATCTTGGCTTATTTACAATGCAATTTCCTTAAAGACCAAACAAGTTATTGTCTTGCCTAACTCCAATGGGGTACTTCTGTAGACACTCTAAAGCTTTTAATTTGAAGCGACTTCCCAAATTCTTCACTCAGCCACATAACTGATCACTCCTGCAGCACATACTTTTTCTTTCCTGTGCTAGAGGCAGTATCAGACTAGCAAGAACTACCCACATCTGTTAATTTTTCAAAGGCTTTTCACCAATATCCAGCTACCATAAGATAAGCCTCTCTTATAGAGGACACCATAGTTTAAAAAGCAAACAAACAAAACACATCTGAAAGTTCTTTAAATTGAATTCTGATGTACAGAACTTGTTTCCACCCTAAGCAGGTTTAGATAATGTGCTGACATTGTAAGAACACAATAAGACTCCACTTAGAATTCAGAGCAAGTTTTTTCCTATTTCAAGAACTCCGCCAAGAGGAGAAAAAACAAAGAACTGCCCACAAAAGACACAAACCACAAAACCTGGAACACAAAGAACTAACTGGTCATTAGGTGAGAAGACTAGAGCATGCCAGTGGAGAAAAGCATTGCTCTACTCCAAGAGTGCCAGATGATTAATTCAATCATAGCAGGCCACAACCACCCAGGCTAGATAGGAATGTGACGTGTGTGCGTCTGCATAAGAACTGATCTAACAGTCATTGCTACCAGAAGGTGACGGCTGTGCTCCCTTCCTCACCTTGCCCACACAATACCACTGCTATGTGCTCTGGCACTTACTGATTGTCCAATGAGTCAATTCAACTACCTAACCCAACCAAAAAAAAGTGGATTATTTTCTGCTGGGTCAACAAGGTGAATAACCTCATAGAAGGATCTGGCTCTGAGATATACTGGTGTCTCCATCTCATCTATTTGGGTCTGCCTCCTGGGTGTCTCTCTCCACTTTCTTGAGCAAAGTGTTACAAGGCACAAGAAAAATATAAGCACAGAAAAGCAAAAAGGCCCTTTTCACTAGGCTCTTTTCTTGGTTCACTTCTCATTTAGGTACAGGCAAAGATTAAGTATTTACTTTTCCGCCTACTTTGTGATGTAGGTGAGTGGTGCTCTTTCTTTCTCTGAATGAAGTCAGCCTTGCTTTCTGAAACCAAAGCAAAAACGGAAAGACTTGGTTATCACATCCGAGTTTAGAGTAAGACAGACAAGCCATACACATTTGTAGCTCTTCTATGAATTCTTCAAAAGATTGTCAGAGAAGTAGTCACGTCTATATGAACTACCAAACCAAGCCTGCTCCATACAACCTCTTAGACTCCTCTGCAGAGGGAGGAAGCTACCATATCTAACAGGAAGGGCTCAGTTTGGCCCTTCACATTGTTGTTCCCAGCAGGCCACAAACATTAGTGTTTCTTCCTTTTTTTTTTTTTTCAATGCAATAATGATAAAATGCAAAGGATGAGAAATTAGCAGCATCAGCTGAACTCCCATAAGTACCAGATTCGTTACTTTTGAAACTGAAAGCTGACTGAGTCGACAGATAGGCACAACTTTTATTATAAACAGTCTCATCCAGATTTTCTTTCCTTTAGATCAAGATACACAAGCCAAAAACCAAGCAAAACCAGCATCAAATGAAGACAAAACACACAATGGTGGAAAAGGTATTGACAAAACTACTGTTGTTACCTTTTAACAGCGTATCAGTGTCTGGCTGATGCCCTGCTGGTTTCTTAGGTTCATCGCTGTCATAAGCCTTTGCCTTTTCTGTTTTCGGTTGCTCTGGAAGGAAGTAAGTTGAAGGACTACCTGATAGAGGGGGGGAAAAAAAGGATTTGTATAGTCAGTACCATTTGTGTTCATGACACTGAAGGACCAAGACACTGTTTAGAACATTCATGAACTAAACCAACGGTTTTCAAGTTGTGATCTCCCAAGGGTCACTTTCTTGAAAAGTCCCCAAAAGCGGCTACAAAATGAAAAGCTTACAGCAAATTCAAGTCCACTACAAATAAAGCTGCCTACGTACCACCCAGAAATTTTGAGTCCTCAGCTTAAAAATGCTTGGAGGGAAGAATGTATAAAAAGCCCAATATCAGATGTTAAGAGCCAAGAAATGTCATACTAAAGTAATTCAGTGTAAACTAGTACATACACAAGCATGGCAGTAAAGAGAATTCCCCCCCCCCCCGAGTTTTGGGGGCACCATTTACAAACAATAATCATTCTATGTTCTCCATAGTGCCAGACAGAGGGGAAAAGAAAGAGAAGCACCTTAAGAATGTAAATTCCCCTTTTAAGTGGTCCAAGCCACTCTTTATTTGGGCCTCCCTCTCTCTCCCCATCTGTTTGTCACCACAGAGGAAATCTAGGGCACCTACACTCCTACCTTAACCCCCTCACTCAGCTGGGAAGAATCTAAACCAACACCTTTAGTCTGCTTGCCAAATTATGCAGCCATTTAGACACTAAAACCCCTCCTGGTTAATGTTACTATCTAGAAAGAATAAAGTCCAGCAAGGCAACAGAAGTTGCAAAGCAAAGGTCAGGGCTGGGAAGCCAGTCAAAAGCAGAGAACCAAGAGAAGAGATTTGAAAGGATAAAGTGCAACCACATGGTTGCCTGGATTCACAGAATTAAAAAAAAAAAAAATTCAGGTATGCAATGAAAGCTGTAGTACAACTGTGGAACAGAGATCATGAAACAGTGATCAAGCTGAGGGCATAAACGGAAGAAATTGCAAACAGAAGAATACAATCGGTAATGCTTTTCTCTCTGCGATACCCACACCGGGCCCTTTTGGTATTCTTTGAACAGTACAGGGTTCTCCTGTGGTTTAATATGTCTCTATAACCCTTATACAACACACATGAAAGCAACACACATCTTGCCACCTAGTGTTTATTATTTGACTTCAAGAAAAGAAAACAACCTGATTAGAATATGTTCTGGCACCTTTGACATGCCAGTGTATACGAAGCACACAAAGAAAGAAAGAAAAAAAAAAGGACAAAAAAAATGTTTTAAACTAAAAGTCACAGGTAGAACAGTAAAATATCTGCAGATTCTTAAGTGGCATATTGTATTTTCAAAGCTATCCCAAACAACTGTGTAACGATCATAATTTCTCACCAACTTAAGAAAAAAAACACTCACCCATTTACTCGATTTTCAAGAATGCCAAATAACATAGCCATATTTCAGTATGCATGGAAGCTTTGCAAGAAAACCTCACTAAGTAGCGTTAGCTAATAATCAAAGGTCAAGAAGGTCTATGAATCTAAAGAGGATTTAATTAATGTTTAACTCCTTTCCCCCTCTCTGCATCAATCAGTACTGTGCATCTCTCAAAGGAGAGAATTTTTGCAAGCAGGAAGGAAGATGTAAACATACACCACTTTATTTCACACATGAAGGCAGCTTGTGATTCAGCAGTTTCTGTTTCATCTGCTAACAGTGGATATCTCCAACAGACAGGAAGACTGCTAGCGTAGCAGGCTGTGTGCATGGCACCCCTTCCAGAGAAAAGTAAACTCCCCATTCATGAACTTTAACTTTCAAAAACAAACAAACATTGCTGTTCTTCCCTTAGAAGACCTTCAGCCTCCTACCAAAAGGATCATTCCTGCCTCCCAACGAACTAGGGAGAATTTACTAATCCACCTTAGATCTGCCAGCCAGCCACCTTCTGCAGTCAGGCACCTGCCAAGAGAGAATGATCTATCCCCATTTCATGTGCCAGTTTGATCAAAGGGATTAGAAAACCATGAATTTATAAAAGGCTTATAAACCAAAATATAAAGGTGCTACTTTAACATAGTGCAGCTCACTCTTGAAGTCTGGCACATCTCTAGCCTTATGGGTTCAGTCTTCTTTCAATACCAGGATGAGACTGCATGCAACACATACGCTGCAATATTCCATAGCCACTATAGACTGCATGAATTCAAGTGCCAAAAACATCTAGCTCATGCTTTTAATTAGTAGAGTCACACATTCTACTTACATATTTTAGGACAACTTCAACAGAGATTACTAACATGCACCTTCTAGATCAGCTAGCAAAAGAATATCTTTTTCTAGCTGATCTAGAAGATGCCTTATTTGTGACAGGGTTTATAGGGTCTTTAAGCTTTTTAGCTTTAGAAGCAAGTTTCCTAAGTCATATTTAAAACCTCAAAGTAGGAGTGGGAAACCAGTTTTTCAAGTTTTGGTTTCCGTTTCCATTCTGCTCTCAGGGAAGAACAACTACAAGGAAACTGAAAGTCCTTACGAAAACCTCCATGCAGTCCCACTGCTCTTCCCTAAACTCTCCAGAAAAAATCAGCCATACCTACAAATGAGAGGACTGTGAGGGGGAATTGTTCTTCTATTCCTTCACTTCTGTATAAAGCACTAAGGTCTCTTAATATTCTACCTTTACACCCATTGTCAATATAATCAAATGCCACTGATGTTAAAATCCTGGCGTATCTCCCCCCACATCCTCATTTTTCAGGATGCCACCGTAAGAAGAAAGCCATTCTACTATACCTTGTAAGACAGCCCAGACACATTTATCGCAATAAGCATGTTAGCACCATGACAGCCATCATTTGGGAGTAATGGCTTCCCACAGCATTTTTCACCAGTAAAGCTAATGGTACCTTTTTATACACCAACCAGTTGTGCATAAGACAATTCTCATTCTTAAATGAGTAACTACTGACATTTCTTACCCCTCCCGCCCCCCAAAATACACACCCTCTCCCTTCCTCCCTCAAGGGGAGATTCTTCCATGTCTCCTGGAAGTTTTAAAACTGAAGCATAATGCTGGCAGCCCTTACTTATCCAAGTCAGCATTTCAGTGGCAAAGCCTAATGACAACACTGTGTACTTAAGGCCATGCGCTGTAGCCGTAACAAGAGCTCAGTCACAGCCCTGCCACAAGAGTACAGATGGAAACAGGAGTCCCAGGCTACTCCAATTCACCCATCTGGGAACTACCAAATACTGCTCAAATCAAAGAGATGAAGAGACAAAAAAAGGAAGGAAATGAAGATGATTTGCTTGCAGTTTTCTGATGGAATGATACACTTCTAAAGCTATAGCCACATGACTAGATGTTATGCAATTAGCATCACTGCAGTTTTAAGAAGGATACCATTTGCATCAAGTAAAGAAATAAGAATGTGCTACACAGGTAACACAGCTACTTGTCCAGCCCAGTGTCCGACAGCAAACACCACCACGTGCTTGGTGTTTCGGAGAAAGGACTGGCGAGCCCAGTTACGCACTTCCTCAAGAGCAATGCTGCACGATGGATGGGGAAGTAGCACCGTGATTTATTTTTTGCAAGTCAAGATATTTTCTTTAAATTCGGGCTTTTCAAACAAAGTACCTTCAGTAAAATCAGCCACCCCCGGTTTTAATCCCCTGACTAAACACAAGCCACACGCACTGGCTAAAACAGTCACCTAAGGGCTCCAGAGGGCTCTACAAGCACCGCCCGAGAAGCACTTCCAGCTTCGTCGGTGCAGAACCGGAGCGGAAGCAGCATTTCCTCACCTGCACACCACGACGGTGTTTAGCTAAAACCCCACGCTGAAACGCTACGCTCCCTGGCGCCGCGGGCGCCCCAGCACCTCGCAACGCAAAGCGGCAAACACAGCAGCTCCCCTGGGTTAGAGGCCAGGGCTCACCTGCCGCTCGACGTGCTCTAATAGGGGGGCGAGTCAGGGAATCCGGACTTCCGAAGCGATGCTCATTCGCTAAAACAAGAAATACATTAAGTGCGCAGCAAGCCCCAGCCCCCCACGGCCACGCTCCCGTCCGGGACGGGGATGAAGCCCGAAAAGGCCGCGGGCCCGGCCTGCACCCCGCCCCCTCCGCGCCGCTCCACGCGCACCCGCCCGCACCGCTTCGCGCCGCCCCCCCCGCGCCCTCAACCGCGGGATCCACCGCTGAGCGCTGCGCGCGCCCGCCCGCGCCGCTCACCCTCCAGCGCGCCTCCGGCACCGGGCTCGGCCTCGGGCTCGGCCTCCTCCGCCTGCGCCGCTTCTGCGGCGCCCGACAGCCGCGGGCTCTTCCGCCGGCGCTTCAGCTCGGTGCCGTCCGGCGGAGCCTGCCCGTCGCTGTCCCCCACCATCCTCCCGGCCGCTGCTGCTGCTACCGCCCCACGGCGCCGCCGCCGCCGTCCCCTGCCCCGGCCGCCCGCCGCCGCTCCGCTCCGCGCCGGACTGAAGCTGCCGCCTTGCCGCGGAGGGGGCGTCGCCGCGAACCTCACTTCCCGCCGGCCCTGCCGCGGGGCGGTGCCGGAGGCCGCCGCTTCCGCCGCGCCGCCATTCGCCGCGGCCCGCGCGCGGATCGAGCGCCGCGGCGTCACGTGGTACAGCAGCGCCGCCGCCCCGGCCCCGGCCCCGGCCCGCGCCGCCGCCATGGCCGCCGCCCTCGCCCTCGCCCTCGCCCTCGCCCTCGCCCTCGCCCTCGCCCTCGCCTTTCCGCCCGCCGCGGCAGCGCCCGAGCCCGCCCGAGGCCTCGCCGCCCGCCCGCCGCGCCCGCCCGCGCCCGCTTTCCGACGGGAAAGGCGGCGGAAGGGCCGGGCGACGGCGGTCCCGGCGCCCGAGGGTGCCCCCCAGTGCAAAGAATGAGGGAGAGCCCGGCGCGCCGGGCCCCCCCCCCCGGCGCGGCCTCCCCGGTGCCCGGGACCCCGCACACGGCGTCCGTGCCGCCCCCAGCGCGGAGCCGGCCGCAGGCTGTGCTTTCACACGCCGCATTTTCCCTCGCAGCGGCAGAGGGCTTGGGCACGAGTCACTAGGGAAATGGCAGTACTGGAGGGTTTCTGCTCGCTGAGAACTGAAATCAAGGGAAATGACCCTTTCCCCCGCAACAACCCCCGTCGTCGGATCTCATCTACGGCACCCCGAAACATGTGCGATCAAGTTCGTGACAGTATTTATCTTGCAGGGTTGTAGACCGGGTACACGCCTGTGTGTTTGTGCACGTAAGCGAGACTCCCGCGTGATGGCAATGCCCTTTAGTCCTTCCACCCTGTAACCGTCTGTGTGCACATTTCAAGATAAAAAGGATGCTAATGCTATATAATCAGCACACCAAATGTCCCAGTTTTGTTTCGAGGCACGCGAATATTTGCGAGATAAATTATGCATAGCTCCATCCGTACCAGCAGCAGAGTAAATACTGTCACTCTTTTGACATGTCAGAGCAGAATGTAGATGCTGAGCGATGTTTTCTAACACAAAACTACCAGAGGGTGTAATGAATACCTCATTAGAAGGTTTCAAAGTATAACTGAGCTGTCTGTTCTGATTCAGATCGAGTGGAGAAAGACCTGCCAGTTGCCTGACTCATCATTTCTGATCTGGCAGGTGCCCTGGTAGAAAGTAAGTTGGAAGTGGTATCACTTTATTCACAGGTTTCCAAAGAACATAACTAAATGATTGCATTATTTAAACAATTACATTAGGTAAAGAAAATAGGACTCAAAAACATGCTCTTTTAATCCAATTAATTTATGATTACCCTTCGTCCTTCTGCAGACTGAAAGGGAACACTGTTCCTCTTTAACGAAAACTCCTCATCAAACTTGGGTTTAAAAAAGAACAGATTTGTTAAGTCAGAGTTCTGCATACCAGCTCAAGTCCAGTGGAATGAGTGCTAAAAGGGAAAAAGCAACATTATACAATGCCAACATGCTTTTTTTGCAATAGTTTTGTGATCATGGATAACTCCAAAACACTTTTGTCACAGTTAATTCTCCTGCCAAAATGCTTTTCAGTAACCAAGTCTCCAGTCTGCGAAGACTTAAACTAATGCCTGGCTTTGTCCATGACTCACCTCTTTCGCTCTGCAGTTCCACCACCAGTTTCGTGACACTTGTGCACCTGTTAAAAGAGTAGTCCCTTCGCCCATCCCGATTGCCTCCTGTCATGAAATGACTGGCTATGTGGATGTAGGGACAGATGGATGTAACATACTTTGATTTTAATGAGCATTTTGACATTGTCTCCCACAGTAACCTCATTTTGAAAATCAGAAAGCATGGGCTTGAGAAACCGACTCAAGTGGGTTGAAAGTTGGCTGAACTACCAGGCCTGAGGGTTAGTAATCAGTGGCTCAACTTGCAGGCAGCAGCAAGCCCAGAGCTGGTTGCAGGGAGTGATAGCATTCAACAGCTTCATCGGTGACCTGGATGAAGCATCCTCACACATCTGCAAACATTACCAACTTTCTCCTCTTGCCTTCCCCCTTGGATAATCTCCCTGGCTCTCCCTGCAGCTCCTGTCCACTTTGGCCACCTTTGCTGTTTCTTACTTATGGCTAGAAGGAGATCAAGTCAAACACATCTTTGGCCAGGCATGCAAGGTGGACAGTAGTGAAGAGCAGGAACCTCAGGGAGGTTTTGGTCTCCTCACAGCCCAATCTTGTATCCAGTAGCTATGAAGGCAGGAGAGCTCTCTGTAGATAAGCCCCCGAGACTGTTGCTTCCTGCTTTGCTGTCCTCACTGGATTTATAGTTCTCTACTGCAACCTGTGAGAGGTTGGCCGTGATAAAAGAATTTGCTGAATCTGGCACGAAGGGAGGTGGACTCTGTCCCTTCTCAGCCACTATCAGCAGGGCGGCTCTGCAGTTCACCGAGGAAGCTGCCTGCCTTTCTTCATTGCTGGAGAGCAGGTACAATCTTGCTACTGCTACAGGAGGTAGGAAAGCAAGGAGATCAGTACTGACTGCGAAGAAGCCCATTTATTCTCCATCCAGCCCAAATCAGCATCTATCTTTGAAGTATTATGGTCCTTCCTGCATCACGCAACCAGATTTGTTTCTGTCATAAAATCTGTACAATCTTGTGCCCATGTACACATCTTATCATACGATGCCACCTTTCTGATAGCACCAGCATGGGTACTGACACACATACACACACTTACCGCTTGTGTAGCATGGCACACGTGTGCACATCTGTCTCACAACTGAGCAATCACAACAGGTTGAGGGATGGACACAAAAGCAGGCACAGGATGGGGGCCAGGTCGTGGAGGCCTTTGGAAAGAGGGAGCAGGCCATCCTGCAGCCCCAACGGCACAGTCGACCTACTTTTGGCTTTAATACCTGCAGTACAACAGTTTGGTATGCTGGAGGAGTGTGAGGAGAATGACTGCAGAGTGGCACCAGGCTCATGTGCTCCACCTAAATGGCATCTCTCCTTGCCAGATACATCCCTGCCCAGTCCTGCGCTATCTGCTAGTGGACCTGCTGTCCATGAATGAGTCCAGTCCTTTTTCTGAACCTGCTGACACTCCGCCTCCACATCCTTCCATAGCAACGAAGTCCGGAAGTTTTCTGCACGCAGCATAAAGGAATATTTTTTTTTTCTGCCCACTTGAACCCGACCCCCAAGTGTCCCACATTCTCTTATGGAGGGATCTGGTGAATAACAACTCCACAGCAATCAAATCCCCTCTCGCTTCCCTCAGGAAGGCCGGAGGCAGCTACACAGGCTTGCTCCGGGCTCTTCTGCCTGCTGCAGAGCACGCTGCAGGGAGGTGCCGGGGCGTCCCCACGCCTGGTGCCCCCCAGGCGGCTGCTCGGCACACGCACCGCTCCCCGGCCCCCCTGCCCTGGCAGAAGGTGACGTTTCCAGTCGGGGGGTCGCTGGCTACATTTGGGGCTTTTTGTAACACTGCCATCTTCCTAAATCATCCCTTCTCTCAAAGCAATTTCTCTCCCTGCTGCGATTTATTTAAATCTGCAACACCGTTACTTAACATGGAAAAAAACTAGTCATTCAGCTTCCCCGAAGGAAACTACGTGCAACTGCAGGGTTTTGGAAACACAGCCAAAAAAAAGTACGGTCTCCTGGACGCTCCGGAGAGTGACGCCCTTGCTGATCTAGTTGTTGCTCATTAAGGAAAAGCCAGTCGTCTTTGGAGGGAGAAAAGGAAAACTACAGCTCCCAGCAGCCTGCCCAGCACCGGGAAGGGCAGAGTTCACTGTCACGTTGACAGCGGAGGATTAAGGGTGCGGGCTGGGGAGCGGGCTGCCCTGCCGGCCGCGGGCCCCAGGGAGGGCGCGACACGGTGCCGCCGCCAGCCGCCCCTCGCAGCCCCTCCGCTTTGCTTCGCCGCCCGGACCGGCTCCGGACACGCCTAGGTAAGCGCCGACTCCGCCAGCGACTTTGTGCCTCCGACTTCCTTCTCGTGCGAGCGTACAGCGGGGAGCCAGCGCGGGGAGGGGTCGCGGGCCTGGCAGCAGTTATACCCCCAGGCTTGAGAAAACTCAGTTATAGAGACCGCGTCGGGTGGCAGAAGGTGCCCCCTTCGGCTAGAAGGGCCGCTGTAAAGGTCGGATATTGAGATCTTGTATTTCGCAGACATCTGCGGCATCCGGCCCCCGGCAGGGAAAGTTCCTCCTGTGTTTCACCGCTGCCTATTGCTCGCCGTGGCTGGCCGGTGGTCGGGCAGGCGTCGCGCTCGTGAAACCTGCGGGCCGGAGGCTGCAGTGACGGGGAAACACGAGCGCCGGAGGAGCCTGCTTCCACAGTGCCCCTTTCCTCCAAGACTCCCCGTCCGGAGGTTTCCGAGCTGCGCTGAAAACCCAGCTCTGCTTTCTGTGGCCACACCAGCTACCTGCTGCATGCCGCTGCCCGCTCCCACGGAGCCCTTGCTGCGGGAGGGACTGTCGTGGCGGATGGGGTAGGAGCCTGCAGCTCGAAGTTCATTAATACCCATTAACTAGCATTAAAAATCTATCAAAGTAAAGCTGGGGCTTTGCTCTGCGTTGATGCGGCTGTATTGTGCGAGGTACCAGAGCCGCAGCCCCGAGGCCTGTCCCAAGGCAGCTCTGCAAAGTTTGCGTAGCCGCTGGGCTGCTGGTAGCAGGCAAAATACTTACTATTGCTTAGGCTCAAACGCTCGTGTCACGTTATCGGAAACGCGCCCGGGCACATCCATCCATTTTCACGTTGCCCAGCCAGCCCGGTAGGTAGGGCCAGGGAGGGAGCGGCCTCCTTTCCCACTCAGTCACCGCTTCCCCGCTTGCGCTTATCAGCTTTGCTGCGTTTCGTGGCGGTTCCTGAGGCCCCGAAGGGATGTTGTCTGCGCGGGGCAGGACTCGCTCGGCCACTCACGCAGCGGGGAGACCGGTCTCCTTATGACCAAATCAGAAAGTGAAGCAAGGCGCTGCAGAGCCCGCGACTCCCGGAGAGCAGGAAGATGGAAGAGAACCCGAGTGTGGACCTCTGCGGAGGTGAGTGAGTCCTACACCTGCTCCAGGTACCAGGAAAAACCCTTTGCCAGAGAATTCCAACAGTGAAAAGGGAAATCTGAAAGGAGGAGGGGGAAAAAAAAAACCCCAAACCCTCTTTTCTAGGCCAAGAAAAGCAAGCTGCTATCCCCCCCCCCCCCTTTTTTTTTTTGGACAAGCAGTAACAAGTTACTTTCAGTTTCCGATTCCTGGCAGCAGCAAGCTTAGACTCAGTGTCCAGGACTGTAGTGCAAGAAGAGGCAGAGATTAGGGCTCCCGGATGGGAGAGGTTTCTTCCCGGCCTCCCAGCGCTTCCCCGTGAGAGGCAGCTTTGTGAGGCTGGTTGCGGAGAGGCGAATACTGTCCCTGGCAGCAACCCAGTGAGAGGCAATCCCGGGGAGCAACTCCCACCGCAGGGTGACACGCGACGGGTGGCAGGGGTAGGGAGCAGCTCCCTCCCGTTACCGGCCCGGGAGGAAGAGGCTCTGTTGAATGCCGGTATTTCAGATGGACCCGCTGAGAGGGGAAGCTCTGAGTTTAGAGCAAACACACTCCCGGGTGAGCAGCAAGCCTCACAGGCTCACGCCTGGCAGGCGGGCACGCATTTCACACAGACAGCTTGGCTCAAGCACAGGATCCAAACTCTGCAGAGCCCAGACACCACAAATCTACAGGTGCTTAAATAACAAGCCCTTCTTCCACCATCTGTGGATGGGAAGCCTCCCTGGGGAGGCAGGACAAGGTGGCACGGTTTGTGACCAGCTTGAATAGCAGGATACCTCTCAGGTTCCTCGTATTTCAGTGCATAGCATGTACTTACATTGTCCTGGTGCCTTGTTATTACTGCTACATGTGGGTATTTCAGTGGTACCTAGATGCTATAATCAGATGAGACCTGTCCTAAACATTCTGAAATGTTCCCATAATAATCAGCAAGAATGAGCATGATAATCATGCGCCAAAGGACAGCATGTTCTGACATGAAACAAGTGCAGCTATTTTTCTCTTTTCAAGTTAGTGGGGAGCTCCTTGCCATTTTTGTTGATCTGTATTCTAATTTTAGCACGATCATTTCTGTCGTTGTAGTGCTTGATCCGCAGGATCATTCATAAGTAACTCCTTACAAAGAGTGTCGGAGATTTGAGCTGCAGTGTTTAGTTTTGTAAGATTCAGAATACATTGCAAATGCTTATGTTCAACTTCAGAATCTCTGTTGAATTACCCTCTGATATTTGCTTTTAATTTGCTGTTTCTACAGTATTTAATCCTAACTGTTTGGAAGGACAGCTCCAGAACAGGGACAGAAGAAGAGCACAAGCAGAGCTAACATTTAATTTTTCTTCAGGCAGATGCTCGAACTGTGTTGACATTAACTATTCTGGCCAATATCCAACAACAGCTTTGGAAATGCTTTAAATCCCTCATCTTAATTTACCAGCCTAGGAAAGCCACTGTCTGTGGAAGATGTGGTAACATATCCTAACACTTAATGAGGAAATTGCTCCCCATCATAGGACAGTGTTAATGGGATTTGTGCTTTGAAAGCATTTCAAGTTACCAGCACTGGACAGGTTGAAGTGTGGATAGAGGAGTGCGTCCCTAAAAGGGATCAGTCATTGTAAGGCCACTGTTGCAGTCACAAATGCAGAGACCCAGTTGAGTCCTTTTGGAAAGCATGAAGCAGCACAATTCATTGGTGATGACGGCTGGTCATGGTAAATTCTCTTCTTGGCAGTTTGTTTGTATAGATGTTTCTGAAACACAAAGATTGGGAGTTTTGCTGGGTGGTGGTAAAAAAAAAAAAAAAAAAAGTAGGTTTTCTCGACTCCTGTATGGATAGTTGAGCTGTGAACTCTGATCCCAACAGCTGGACCAGCCCAGGATGAGGTGGACAGCCCAGCAGAGCCTCCAGTCCTCCAAGAGATCCCTCCAGAAACACTTGGGCACGAGGTGACAAGCAGCTGGCCTGACACCTCCTGCAAACCAGAGGAGAAGGATCCCGCAGTGGGTGAATCACTGACTGCTGATGGGGGCGAGGTGACACACTCGGGGCTGGCTGGCCTTACGGCAGAGGACAAGGTCCCCCAGGAAACCAAAGTGTCATTGGAAGAATCTGAGGAGATGGGAGATGGTGTCTCAGAAAGATCCCAGGCAGAAGATGACACAGATGGAGGTGAGTCCTTTCCCCATCTGCCTATTTGTATAGTATTTCCAAAATGCTGATAACCAGGGTCTTTGCTGAGAGGAGGCAGAATGGGAGGAAGGGTTGTTGTTTCTTGTGCTGAAAGAAATTGAGCTTAGGTCTGTGAATTTTATTGCCTACAGCCAGGCTAGCCCAAGATAAAATGGACAGTAAAGAAGAGAGCCCTGTCCTGCAGGAAACACATGGGCACCAGGAGACAAGCAGGCAACATGAAAGCTCCCACAGACCAGAGGAAGATGATTTATCAATAGGCAAGTCACTAAACTCTGACAGTAAAAGGAGACATTCAGGTCCAACTGCCACAGAAGGCATCCCCAGCAGCTCCTTGGTAGAGAGCATCAGTGCCTCCCTCCTAGACAAGGAGCCAGCAGAGCACACGGAGCGAGAAACTCTGGAGAGTGAATCCCATAGCACGCTAAGGAACAGACACGGGACCAAAGGTGAGTTATGGTTGCCTGTTGCTGCTGCTCCACTCTGCACGTGCCTACACTTTGCAGAGACACTGGAAAGATGTTATCTGGGGATCTCTAGCACCTGCTGTCAGTTTTCCAGAGTCAGGCAGGAAAGAAGGCATTTGCTTCTCAGCACAGTGTTGACCTGCTTCTCTCTCTCCCACCTTTGCTGTCCTGCTTTGAAACCATGCTGGGCTCTGCATGTTTCTTCCTCTTTCCCCTGCTCAGAAAGCAGGAAGAGTCAATACTCCAAGCAGTATCATTGTTCCTTCTAGCTCTCTCAGCTGCAAGCTCCTGGCAGCCCTGTTGCTTTTCTTATTGCAGCCCAGCTTGCCTGTTCCCCCAGCAGTGAGCAGCATATCTCCTTCTCTCTGTAGGGGACACAGCCCAAAAGTCAGAGGCTCAATCCTGCCTGCAAAACGTCACCACCCAGAACACAAAGCAGGAGAAGGCTGAAAAGCCCTTCTTGCTGAAAGGTGAGGAACGGAAGCTTCCCTTGCGGGTTACTCATCGACCAGAAGGCACTGACTCTCCAGGAACAAGTAAAGAAGCACATTTAATTATTCTTCTCTCTCAGGACCCTTCACAGTCTTTTCTGAGGGTTTGCGGGAATTGCTGCCCATGTCAGGCCCTAGGGATTTTAGGGAAACAGCTTACAAGTAAAAAAAGCAAATCATACCCTTAAAAATAGGCCCAGTTGGAGCATATAGTACAGGGTTTCCCCTGCAGCTCTTCAGTCTGAATGCAGTATTAACATGTCCTTGGAGGGCTGAGGCTCCTGAGCTCCCCAGTCCCTCTGTGTCGTGGGACCTCAAGCAGGAGCCATAGCGCTGATGTGCACCCCACACTTCTGCTGGCAGAGCTCTGGCTCACAGAGATCCCGCCTTGCTGTGGGGAGCAACGAGCAGTTGTGGCCTGGACCTCGCTGTCCTCCGTTTCCAGACAGAAGCACAGTAGCCCTTGCTCACCTAGCGTAGCTAGGAGGCAGGCCATGAACACGATGGAGGCAGGTGCTGTGAATGGTCACAAACCTTAAAGAAAACAAGAGCAGGGAAGGGAAGAAAGCTTGTGACCAGCTGTAATTTCTTCAGGAATTGCGCCCTGGGACTCCAAAGCTGTAGCCTTGTCTTCATCTGTGGAGCTATAGCTGCCAGGCTGGTGCGTGGGTCCCACAACATGGGGCAAGAGATCTCTCTGCAGGTCCTGGGCCCCCGGAGCGTGCCAATGTGAACTACCTTCCAGTTGTAGGAGGGGGAAGGTCGGGAAGGGGAGAGCACCCTCATAGCTTGCTTCTGGCATATCACTGTGACCACTTTGGACTGACTTCTGTTCCCCATCCTGGGTTTCTCCCCGGTTAAACAGGGCTTGTCATTGTGATCTGCACACTGGCACTACTGGCATACTTCAGCTTATTCCACTCTGGCATCCTGGCCTCCAAGTCCCAGCAAGCCCCCATGAGCCCCACGGTGGAGGCCTTCCTGTCCCAGTTCAACCAGCTACAGGACAGGTTTCCAGGGCAGAGCCCCCACCTATGGCTTCGGGGGCGCAAGATCCTGCAGAAGCACCTCAATGTGTCTCACCACACAGAGCCGGCCATCATTATCTTCACAGCTGCCCGCGAGGGCGAACAGACCTTGCAGTGCCTCACCACCCATGTGGCTGACAGCTATGCAGCCGCCTTGCACGCCAGCACAGTCCAGATCGATGGCACGGATAAATCCGGGCTCCAGAGTGACCAGGCAAAGCTGGAGGTGGATAGGGAGCTTAGCTCAGCTTTCCAGGCAGGGGGCCGTGCTGCAGTGATACACCACTTCGAGTTGCTGCCGGCGGAGGCCACCCTCATCTTTTACAAGTACTGCGACCATGAAAGCGCTGCTTTCAAGGACGTGGCTCTGCTGCTGACTGTGCTGCTGGAGGAGGAGACGCTAGAGACCCACATCAGCCTCCCGCAGGTGGAGGAGAGAGTCCGCGACTTCCTCTGGGCCAAGTTCACCGACACCAGTACCCCCAGCTCCTACAACCACATGGACTCCGACAAGCTGAGCGGGCTGTGGAGCCGCATCTCCCACCTGGTCCTCCCGATCCATCCCGTCCAGACCATCGAGAAGGGAGGCTGCCACCTGCACACCAAACCCTAGAGGCAAAGGCTGCCAGAGCCCTGGGGAAGGGCTGGAAAGCCGGTCCGGGCCACCTGGGGCAGGCAGAGGCACAAACAAGCGTGGTACTTGCTTCGTAACACCCCAGTGCTTTTTTTCTTCTACTTGTTTTTCTTACCTCCTTGGGAAGGGTTTGACAGGTGTAAGTGAACCCAGCCCTTTCGGCCAGCTGCATCTTGAAGGTAAAAATTTGCATGCTTCCTTCTGAGGGATGCGAAGAACTGGTATTTTAAACTGCTAATTGCACATAAGAACATTATTGCCACTGCGTGGGGGGGGGGGGGGGGGGCAGGAGGCAGAACGGTACTTTGCAGGTAGCATTTCTCTCAGAAAACACTGTCCTTGTAGCAGTATGGATAACCTAACTATTACAGCAGAAAGATATTTCTGCTCGGTAGCTCTTTCAGTCCTCCCTTCCTCCCTGCCCCTCTGTCTACTGACATCCAAGCACACCAGTGTCACAATTTCCTTTACCTAGACCATCTCTCTCTTCAATTGAAAAGACCCATTGGAACAAAGGGAGGCTGAATTCCCTAAACCCCCCACTTTGAAGTCATGCTTCAAAAAGAAAATCAGGACTGACTAGCACAGTCATAGCTTGTGCTAGTTCAGGGTATGGCCAGTCAGTCCTGGTATAGCTCCACTTGCACAGACTGACTTACACCAAGCAAAGACCTGATGCTAAATATAGCATGTTCAGACAAACCTGCAATTCAAGAACCCCCACATATTGATTAAAAATTATTTCAGGTTGCCAGTACTTAAACATTTCACTAAGCAGGGGAATCCTGTGGAGTCACCCTTACATCAGAGAACATTTGAACTCTGAAAACCAAGACAAACCCCCAGCAATTAAGCAAAAGCCACCTCATTAATGCTCTGATAGTGTGAAGCATTGAGGGATTGCACGTGTAAAGGAGTGAGTAATACAGTTTAACTTAACATTGCCTGTATAAAAAAGAAAAAGATCCGCTCTTGATCCTTTTTCCACCACAAGGTTACAACCATCTCTTGGGGCTGATGCATCAGCTTCAGTCCTACATGACAGGTTCCTCTTCACCTAGACATCCGATCTGTGCATAGGGCAGAAGCTGTGAGAGTCACTGCTACACTTTGCTGCCGCGCGCAGAGAGCCTGGGGGTGTCCTCAGGATCAGGGCAGGAGCGCGTGGACAAGACCGTCCGGCGCCCCGCCAGCGCTGTACCAGGGTGCCTGCACCCACGCTGCACCTAGCCCAGGGACTGTGAGATTTTGCAGCCTGGCAGTCTCCCAGCTTTCTTTCCCTGTTTCTGCCTGCCCCTCGTCAGCTAACTTCTACTGATGAACGCAGACATTAACGCAGATGTTTATGTCACACCACGTAGAGAGTAGCACACCAGGTCATCGCTCACCAAGGGTGCCTTCCTGCCAGGCAGCTGGTGCCCTGGTCTGGTCTAAGAGTGACTAGGAGCAGAGCTGATATTAGCTGGTAAAGATGAAATCTCTGGCCTTAACACTAGATACCTTCAGCTAAGCAGGTTGGTTTCTTACTGTGCCTCCTCTTCTGTACTCCATGAAGAGAAATCTAAGTCCTGTAAACACTGTGTCACTCCTGCACACTGAATTTCTGTAAAAGCTCTAGGGTAGAGCTGCTCACTCAGGGAAAGCCTGGGGTAGCTGCAGGTTAAAGCATTTAATAACACAAGTCAGCCCCAGGTGTCAGCCCCTGGTGCCTACAGTCACACCTGCTAGAGAAGGAGCAGCTGTAGCAAAGCAGGGCTTATTTCCATATAAACAGCATAGGCCAAGGCCTTGCAAAGGCAGAGCCTATAGCTGAACAAGACACTAATCAAGAACACTGAAGTGTTTTTAAAAGCTGCATTTTAGTGCTCCTTACAGCAACCAGGCCCTTGTGTTGGCTGGGTCTCCCACCAGTGGTGCCTTGCTGATCTGCCCTCGCTGACGGCTCAGCTGAGGCACGGTCAGTCACCCCAAAGCCTAAAATCACAGCCTGTCTCTTCTTCCCTCCTGCCATGTGCCTTGTCCTGTCTCAGGGGATCTGGGGCAATGAACTTGGAGAAGGGGATGAAATGAAGGAAGAGTGGGTTATTCATTTGAATTCTGACCAAAGAACAGACATTTTGTTTCTTTACAACGTTAGTCATATGAAGACAAAACCCATTTTTCTCCACGGCTGGCAGGGTTTTACCCACTACCCCGATCTGGCAGAGCAGCTGTGATTGCTGCTCAGTTTATCTCCCATTGCAGATACGAAGTTGAGTTACTGCTGCAGAATTAAGCACCAGTGTGAAGTGGTTCATACAGGTTATAACCGTAACAAACACTGGGCTAGATGGGAAAACTGCCTGCTGGAGTCCAGCATCACAAGGGGCCAGCCCAAGGCACGCTTTTGTACAAGATATGGGTAAAAACCAACTTGGTTGCTTCATCCCCTTCCTCCTTTCCATTGCTCTACGCTACTTTGGAAAACACGTTTTCTGCTCTGTACGGTTCAGTGTTAGCATTGATGTAAGAACTGGCAAAGCATTAATTGTGTTATGTTAACATCTTTAAGGAAATGAGTATTTAAAAGCTAGCTCACTAACAATTTTATGCACTGTGTTTGCAATGCATTCTCAAGGTATGCAGTGGCAACTTAATGCTGCTTGCGCATGTCACTGTAAGCTTCATCCACCACAATTGTTCCAATATGGAGATATTTTTATGACCTTTTAAAGACAAAAAAAAAAAAAAAACCCTGCTTGCTTCTGAACCAAGACTTCTATTTAAAAATAAATAATGAGATTGTGGGAAAAAAAACAGCAAAGCCTTCAAAGTGAGACTGAGTCCTATCAATTCTCTCATTTTTTTCCTAGTTATTTTCAGTTGATTAAGCAAATGAGATCATCATATTGGATAAACTTTTATTTAGGTCAAGGCTAGAGTTGTGCAAACAAAGTGAATATTTGCTTTTCCTGGGAGAACCCCAAACAACCTTTTTTCTCTGTTGTTTGGGACAAAGATTCACAGCTTTCCAACTACGGGCAAAACTAAAAACAGACCCACAAACAACTGCTTAAGCTGCTGAATTCAACCAAAAATGAAACATGCTGATGTTTGCATAATATTTAATGACAGTAATTAAACTGAACCCCTCGACAACACTATGGAAATACAGAAAGCAAATATTTCACATTTCAACACCCTTCCACTGCACTTGGAAAAAAACCAAAAAATCAGATCAGTTGCACCCAATTTCACAACACCTCAGCACACCCAATTTAATTCAATTTGCATTGAATCCTTTTGCCCAGCTCCGGTCTGAACAGATACATGCCTGGAAAAGGGGATTAAATGTGGCCAGATGTAATAGCTTCTCTAGGGCCAGTTTATAAGCAGCACCTTCATAATGTGATCTAGGTGATCTGCATGAGTCTCCTTCCACATACTATAGGGAGATCCACAGGAGATTTATTTCCTGGGACTGAAAATGAACACTGGCGACTGACCTTTACCCACAGACGTAAGCCCCACGCAAACACTGACTGCTTTCCATTGAGGCTGGAGCACAGGATCAAGCCGTAAGGGGGACCAGGGAATCACATGCATCAGTCCTCACGCCTTTGTGGCAACCGTGGGTTCACCAAGACTTCTGCTGGCAGACAAGCAGGTATTGACTCACGGCACGGACTATGCTCGGATAGCTCTCCTCCTGCTGTCACCCTCAGCAGAGCAACTGGCCTTATCCTGTCATTCTGGATTTTCTTTAGTCCCTGCCCAGGCCATACCAACCTAAAAACTTGGAACACGTGCATCTGTTTTCAAACAGGCACTTGCTCAGGCAATGGATTGCCAGAAGTACGTATCACTCATCTCCTGTTGTCCTCTGGTGCGACAGGGAGGATTCGGTCCTACCCCAACAAGGATTCAGATGAAAATCTGCTGTCACCAGGTGCCTTTTTAGCAGTGATCCTTCTATCTGCTCCAAAGAAAAGGCTGAATTCAGGGTGGGAAGGACGTACGCTGCTGAGCAGCAGCAGGGAAATCAGGGCAGACACTTCTAGGGGCCGTTCAGCTGTGGCAGCACCTCTGCCCTGACAGGAGGGATGGCACCAGGCTCTGCTCAGAGCTGTTCCACCAAAGGTGCTCTAAATGCCCAACCTGAGCGTCACCTGCTTCTACTCAGATCTAGAGACCGAGCCATGGTGCTGCCTGCAGCGGTCGGCCATGGGGGCTGGGGGCTGGAGGCAGCACCTCGGCTCAGCCTCTGCAGCCCCCGCGGCTGCGGCAACCCACCTCGCCGTGTCTTGCCTCTCCTTCTGTGGAGGAGGTGCTGGCATTTCTTGTTCTTCTTTTCGTTAATTTTGTCAATGCTGAAACCAATGGTGTTTTCTTTTTCAATTGCTCATCTCCCCCCCACCCCCCCAAAAAAAGGAAAATATCATTCTTATTCTACCTGGCCTACTAAAAATGAAATACCCCCCCAAACTATTTCCCTGTATTTTATTTTATTTTATATTATTTTATTTTTATTTTGTTTTAGTCTCTTAGTACTAAAGCCCCAAGCCAAGCCAAGCAGGATGAAGCTATGTTTTTGGTGGGAAGCACGGTAGGGTGAAAGCTCTCCCTGGTGCTCGGTGCAGCGCTCATTTTGTAGGGAAGGATGTGCTGGAATAAGGCACTCAACAACCCTAAAAATTACCTTGAAAATTAGATAGCGGCCCTGCTGAGGGGCAAAGCCAGTTCTGGAAGGCCAGTCTGGACTGCTCTGCCACCAAATTAGCGTTGATTATCCGAGCAAGCATCCAACTGCCTTGTGAGCTGTCATTTCTCTCCCCTAGCCTCAGCGTTTAAGGCAGATCACCCCATCCACGCTGCACAAGCCAGGCTGGGCAGCGGCGTCCACCTCTGCAGGCTGCCCTCGTGTGCTGGCAGCAGCCAGCACCTGGGACGGTAATGTCACCCCACATCTCTCTTTTTCCCTCTGCACCAGCTCAGACTGAAGCTGGAACAACCTGGAGGCCTTGTGGATGTCTCTGTCCCAGCTTTTCTAGCCAAGCAGGGGGCTTGTTTGTCCATTTTTTAATGCCCTCCACAGCTGTCATTCTGCTCCCGGCAAAGACATTGTGTTGTGCTAAGCCTCTCCTATGAGCTCACGTCCCTGCTCCGGGTACTGAGGCAGCATGTCGACTCTGAAGCTATACTGAAGACTGTTTGATCTCAGTGCAACTCTGTCCTGGGTCTGTGACGAGTCAGTTTGCTAAAAATGGCTAAATGCACTAGCCTGGCAGGAGGGAAGAGCAGAGAAGGGGGACAAAACCTCAGCATCTGCTTAGCACACACAAGAGGACTTTGCTCGGGACAGGAGACTGAGATCAAGCCCTGCTCTGCAGTGAGAGATCAGGCAGGCCTGCTCCGAAGGGAACAGCAACGGGCTGCTCCGAGACCCCCAAGCCGCACCTGGCACCGGTGGGGCACAGTCTGCATTTTGCCGCCCCGGTTGAGGGACGTCTATATTGCAGTCTGATCTTCCTGCTTCATCTCTCTCAGTGACAGCAGAGCTCCAGCTCTACCACATCCCTGGAGGATTGCACAGGACATGCCCATATGGTCACCAGAAAGTGCCAAAACTTGACCGACGGGAAAAAGCAAGACTGTCTGTGTTCATCCACAACATATCCTGCCATCCCAATCGATGGGGCATCTATACTGTGGCAAGTACCAGATCAAGACAGTTAATTCACTGGACTTTCTCTGCCAGTGGAACTGACTAAAAACCCAGTGCAACATCCCTGAAGTCAGCAAGAAAGATTTCTATAAAAGACAGAGGCTCCCTCCAGCAGCTTGGTCAATGGGAGACAAATGTTGGAGGGCAGAGAGCAGAACATGCACACACAGAAATACAGAGATGTCCAAAGACCTTTATATGCCAGCCTGGTGCCTTGCCTGCATTCTTCTAAACTCTCAGCCTGCATAACCATGACCCCAGGGCTTTCCCTGCCGGCAGACCGCTTCCCTCCGTGACATCTGCAAATGGGCTGTGGGGAGAGGAAATCCCCGCAGGTCCTGCTAGATGCTCTGCTTCCGTCCTGCAGGACCGGCTGCAACAGCAGCCACCGACACCCGTCCTCCCTGCCAAAGGCAATACGCTTTGATGCTCCTGACTGCGTTTAAGGCTTTTAAGAGAGACAGTTGGCTGATGAATCTCAATTCAATGGAACAAGCAAGAGACTGAAATCTTAGGCAGCTTCCGGAGCGTAGGAGATCAGTGCAAACCAGTTCCCTGCAAGCAGCCCATGCTCTGAACACGGCTTACACCTACAGCGAAACACGTTGGCTGGCCCCACCTCAAGTCTGGTTATGTGGACACTGTGGCAAATTAAATCCTCCTGACAACAACAGGCTGGCTGAAAAACCACTGGCACCTACTTTCTGTTCACAGGGCACATGAAGCTGGGAAGCAACTGGGGAAAAGCCCCTCGCGACGGTAGGGTTATCGGGTTGGGAATGCAAAACCTCCACGGGCTTCTGCACATGCAACAGGCAGCAGAGCCGTCCGTAACACAGAGCCCACAGGAGACCAGTCAGAAACTGGCCAAGTGGCAACTTTACCTATGGTCTAAATAAAGACGGCAGGAAAAAAATACGAATCGGGAGAGGCAGACTGCGAGCAGTTGTGAGACTGAGGGTTGGTTTTGGCGGCCGGTGATGGTTTTATTAGAAAGCTTCTGAATGTGTTAATCTGTTAAATGGCACTTTCAGACCCTGCTGGGCACTGGTGACCTGAGGGAGCCGCGGGACCGTGGGGGAACCCCCACACCCGGCTCCCACGGTGACCAGGGGCACGCGAGATCTCCTCTGAACGCCAAGAAGACATCAGCACGGCTTAAACGCGGGACCTGAACCTGCGGGCAGCGTCTCGACATCGCCCCGACGCCCCGCACACCGCCCCGGCACCACCCCCGTGGCCAGCAGGGCCCGGGAGCTGCCAGGCAGGGCAGGGGCCGGCGCGGCGGGCCGCGGGGGGCAGAGCGCCGCAGGCCGCCTCCATCTTCCCCGCCAGGCGCCGCCGCCGCCGGCGCTCGCCTCCCCCCGCGGCGGGGCGGCGGCCCCCGCCATGTCCCTCCTTTGTCTGCGCGGCGGCGGCGCCGCCCTCGCCTGGCCTGGCCTCCCCCCGCGGCGGAGCGGCCGCGCCGCGGCTCTCTCCCGCCGCCCGGCAGGTTGTAAAGTCATTAATTTGGGCAGCCATGCCGGCTCGCGCCCCGGCGGCGGCGGCGGCGGCTCCCGCTCCCGCTCCCGCCGCTGGTGGGCCGCCGCGCCGCCTCCTCCGCGCCTCCGCGGCGGCAGCAGCAGCGCGGCATGGCCGCCGCTCCCCGCCGCCTCCGCCTCCGCCTCCTCCTGCTCCTCCTCGGCGCCGCCGCCCCCCTCGGCGCTAAGGTAAGCGGCGGCGGCGCGGCCGGTGCCCCCGCGGCGGCGCCCGCGGCCCCTCGCGGCGGCAGGGCCGCCCCCGCCTCCCGGAGCCTCCCCGCGGCGCTCGGAGGCCCCCGGCCCGCCCGCGGCCCCCGCACCCGCCCGGCGATGGGGCGGCGGGGGGCCGCCCCGGCCCGCGGAGGGCGCTGCCCCCACGGCGGCGATTCGCCCGCGGGCGGCGGGGGGACGCTGCCCTCGGCGCCGGCGGGGGGGTGGCGCCCGTTCTGGGCCGAAAACACGGATTTCCCCCTCCGCCCTCTCCCTCCCTCCTGCCACAGCCTCGGGCGGGCGCTCGGGCAGCCCCGTCCCCGCCGCACGTGTCTGCGCCCCGAGCCCCGCTGCCCTCCGCAGAGGCCGCCGCCAGCCCGGCCTGCGCCAGGGCGCTCCCCTGCCTCCTGACACTTGTTGCACGGCGGCGGCTGCGACGCCCCCGCCAGCGCCCTGCCCCGTCCCCAGGCCGGGCCGGTGGCCGCGGCCTCCATGATGACCGTGGGGCCCCGGCGCTCGGGGTCGCCGAGCCCACCGCTGCTCCATGCTCGCCTTCCCCGGGGGGGACCAGCCGGGTTTCTCCGCTGCGAAAGCGGTCCTGCGTTGCTGAAGGAAGAGGAGAGACCTGTAGGCAAAGCCGCGGCTGCGGTGAAGCTCTCTCGCATGAGCCGTCTGAAACACAGTGGAGACCAGACCCCGCGGCTCTCTTGCGATAACCCGGCTTTGAGCAGCAGCGCGTCCTGTTCCGGGGCCGCCTTCGTTGTAAAGCTCAAATGCCTTGTTTTCACTGCGTTTTATCTTCACAGACACCGGTTGCCTCCTCTACTCACCCCTTTGCTGTAGGGCTAAGGCAGAGAGAAGCTTTACAGAGCGAGTCAGGCCAAGCTAAAGAGTGAAATCCTTCCTTCACGCCTAGAGGAGTAGGTTCAGCTCATCAGCGCTGTGCTCGAGCCTTGGTCTCCAGCGGTTCTCCCCGTTTTCCACACACAACACAACCGTACAAAGAACGTAACAGAAATTCCTGGATAGGGCAGGCAAATTTCTCCCTGTGTGAAGCTAACGAGGCTTGGTACGCTCAACACCTCTGAAAAAACGATGGTGTAGATGCTCCTTTCATACCCGACATATCGCTCCCTTCTTTCCCTTCACAAATTTCCAGCTTTTCTATCTGCATGCCCCAGGATAAGCGTGTTATCCCACTTCAAGGCAATGGCTTGTTTGGATCAAGTATTTTGTAATGAAGTGCAGCAGTTGCCTGTGAACTTTCTGTCACTGCAGGATTAGAGACAGGACTTCATAGTTCTCAGCTGGCTTCTGTTCACTGGCTTTCCCATTTGTTTCTCTTCTGCATCTCATTATACATCCAGATTTCTGTCGCTTGTCTTCTGCAACAGCACATCTTTAGCAAGCTTATTTTTCCCCAGGTTGGTGTTCTTCCTGATCCTGCAAAAATTAGTCTGCATTGCTCATTTTATCTCCTGGTTCCCCCCCATCCAGGGAAGTTTATTCTAAAATATTGTCTTGATTTTTCTAGGCAAAATTTGGTTTTGTGGCTGTGTCCGGCATTGAATCTCTCATATAAACCATCTAGTCTACCCAAATGTGATAAAACAATGATAGAATGAGAAAAAACTTTAGCCAAACATCAGCTTTTTGTAAAACATAGGGCAGAATTGTTAACGGTAGTGTGTTTGCAGTGCTGTGGTAGAGTCCGTCACCACAGCTTTAATCAGAGTACGACACAGGGAACCCAAACCAGGTGGCTAAACATGGTCATTCATTTCCAAGAGTGTAAGATGAGAATCCGTTCTCCATTGCAGATGCCTTAAGGCATCTAAAGCTACTTAATATTTCAGTTAGTGTGGTTTGCTGTATAGAGAAGTCCTTAAGTAAGGGATCAGGGAGATTTTTGGTAGAGGACATGCAGTCAGAAAAGGGCTGTGGAGAGTTTAATTTGTTTTCAGCTGCTACTTCTAATAGTCTTACAAGCTTTGACAACACTGAGCGGAGCAGCCTGCAGCAGCTCCTTCTGCATTTCGGTGGTAGATGGGGCCTCAAGGGATGTCAGACCTGCAGAGCAGAGCTTCCCCCTCCAAGTTTTTCTAATGAGTACAACCAAATAGGGACATTTGTTGTCTCTCTTCCTAGACAGCTTTTTCCTGGGGCACAGGCACTTATGATCCTGAAGATTAGGCACGACGATAAGCAATAAGGAAGGCCAGGCTGATGACACAGTAATTGCAGTTATTTCCAGGTTTCTGGGAAAGCAGTGCAGCTTACAGCTGATCCAGAGCGTGGCAGGGAATCATTGGAGAATTTATTTTATCGCTTTCAGCTCTTCAGCAAGCCTGCCGGGAGCACTGACAGCGCATCAGTCCCAGCCCCCCCTGCTCTGCAGGGCTGGAGCGCTGTGTTTCGGTAGCCTGTTTGGTGGGGGGAGAGAAGAGAAACAGCCACTGAGTCGTCGGTTAGACAGAAAAAGCTTGTAGTGGTGCTGGCATAGAGACCGATGCTTCTGTGGTTGATATTGGCAAAGCCAGCGACAGCCACAGGTATTTCATCCTGGAAAAGCGTCTTGCCCTCCCTTATGTTTTCAGTCTCTGTGCAGGAGCACTAGAAAGAGGGTTGCATGCATAATCCACTGCAGTGCTCCCTCTGCACCAGTCCACAGAAGCTGTACTACATGCCGTGATCCTTCAATTATAGCAGGTTGGGTTTTAAGCTCTGGTCACGAGGAGGTTAGTCCCAAGAAGGGGACGGGAGGGTGACCCTCACCTATTTGGCTGCAGGCCGCCAGCGCCGGTGTTGAGGCACTGACAGCACTTGGTTAGCCTCAGAGAGGAAGAACTGCAGCTGTATAACCACCGCATGCCAAACCACAAGAGCCTCGGGGGAAACTCTCGCAGAGAGCACCTGGCTGAACAGGAATATGGTCTATCTTCTTGTAATTTCCAGCCCTTATATTTCTCTTCACCTAAGGAATAGTACCTCATCCTCTTACCTCCTTTAGGCAGAGCCCTAATCCAAGCCTAGGCAGAGCCACCGTACAGACACTGGACCTGTGCCTTTTTTCTGCTCCAGTGTTTCTAGCCTGCTCTGTTTCCTCCCCAAACCTCAACCCTGCCAGTGCTCCTGCATCCAGGCAGAGCAGGCAAGAGCAGTAACCCTGAACAGGAGCCAACAGCTTTCCACCACTGTGCCTTAGCTAATGCCAGGGAACAAAACGTGCCTTCTCCCTCTCCAGGCACCCTGGAGCACCCCGGTGCCTTGGCAGGCCGGCGGGGCCGGCGGCTCTCGTCTCACTAGCCCTCTTCCCCCAGGCAGCGGCAGCTCTCTCACACTTGAGAGCGATAGGGTCTGTGGACTGTACTGCAAATACACAAAATCTTTTCCGTCTCCAGGGTTAGGTCAGGAGGACAGGGTACTTCACTTCCCTTTGCTGCTTCCCTTCTCTCTTGTCTCACCTAGTTGGATCGCGAGGTCTCTGGAGCCACACTCTCTCACAGGTCCCAGCTGCACTGATTTTTATTACTGCTGCTAGAGCCGCATAGATACTGTACTACTGCTTTTGGTCCATGTGCCTTCCCTCTAGGCACTCCACGTGCCTCATGGTGCTCTTGACAATGTAGTCAAGCGGTAAGACACCAGCTTTGATTATAGATGTGAGGTCTTACCCCAGCTATGTTGAGCTTTCCACGTGAAGGCCAGATAAATCATTGTCCTTCTCCCTCCCGACAGTCACGAAGGGCTCTCCCTCCACAGGTCTTGAGACGCTTATCATAGAGGAGCGTAGAAGGGGTCAGGGAAAGACTTTAACTGAAAATATCCTGCAATAAGAGACCTTTAATTTCTTCCCTTTGTGACTACAAAAGTTACATAGTCATCATTTCCATTTATAGGCTGATAATGCAGGCAGGCAAAAATTCTCATAGGACATAGGTTGAAATGAACATTTGGCAAAAGCAAAAAAGGTATATTTGAAAACATGTTTGCTTCTTTTAAATTTGCTTTTTCTCTTTACCAGTTTAGCTGCTAGCCAGTGCTTGGTCTCTGTCAGACAAGTCAGCTCCATCCAGAACATCTAAGTACAGCTAAGAATTCAAGCTGTTGTATTGTTTTCAAAATCAGTTACTGTGATCACTAAAAAAATAGATCATAAGGTAACATGGTGCTTTTTTGGAACAGAGTAGGTTACTTTCAATATGCTTCAATTGGTGGCATTATCACTAAGAAGACACACTCTGCACACTTCGACCATGCTAAGTTACAACTTACAGCTGTTTTTATGCAAATATTATTATCTCCTCTGCCCAGAGGATGTTCTGTTGGCAGATGGTGTAGAAACAACGAGTTCTTAGGCAGGAGAGATTAGACTACAAGACAAATAGCGCTTCAGTTTTATTACACCATAAAAGAGCGTAAAGCCAAGAGACGGTCAACCAAAACAGTGAACTGAGCACATTTAGCAATGAGCAACCCTTGCTGAGTTTTCTTTCACATCTATCAACTACATTTTCAGATTAGCTCTTCACAACAGGACTACCAGCCACGGCCACAAACCAGCACGTTTTGCTAACAGTAACATTGATATAACTTCCCTGTACTCCTTTATTTTAACATAACAGACTTTACACACGCAGAAGTTATTCATTTTCCTCTATTAATGCTAGAACATTGTCAGCATTTTCAGCTGGATAAATCACTTTCAATCACTGTGCTGTCCTAAACTCATGGCTGTGTTCAACACCATTCACAGCTGTATTTCAGTGAACAGTCAGCAAGTTCCTCCACGTGCGAGTCTGCAAAGATCTCTGAGAGCTTTTAGGCCATCAAACATAAAAGAGGAAGATACTGCCATGAAAAAATCTGGCTAAAACATAGAAGCACTTACCTGGTGGGAAAGAGAGAGCCACAGCCAACAACAACCTGCTGCAATGATGGCTTTAGGGCAAGGAGACCTTAGCTTTGCCAGATTTGTCTTTCAGGAACAAAGCGTTTGCCCATGTGGTAGTCTTGGAGACGGGTATGCAGGAAACCAAAGCAGGATAACGGCAGCAGGTTCACCTCGCAGGCGGGGTGGCCGGGGGAGGCAGGTTCTCCAGCCAACTGTCCTCTGTTTCCGTCAGGACAGTAGTGAGGCAGCAGATGGAGCTGGCCCCTGGGACGAAGAGGTCACCAAGTGGTGGGGAGAGTGGAGCTCCTGGTCCACCTGCTCCCGATCCTGCGGCGGAGGTGTGATGTCTCGGGAGAGGCACTGCTTGCGGCAGAGGTGAGTCACATCCCGGGGGGCGCCCGGGCCTGGGTGCTGGAGCTGCCACCCAGTTTGCAGGGTCACCCATGCTCCCAAGGATGGGGGCCGCTGCCATGGGGCAGGCGGTGAGCAGCTGCGGTGGGGACGGTTGACGTGGGCGAAGCACCCTGCAAGTGGGGCAGGCCCTGTAACATGTCCCTCTGCCTAGCTCATCTTATGGAGGGCAAGGGCTGCTCACCTCTTGGGGTCTGTGGGAGACTTGAAGGGGTTGTGGGCTGGAGGAGATGAGCTTTATTCCAGCTCCCCTTTCCTTCACAAACCCCAACTTACTGCTGCTGTTCTGCCCAGCCTGACCCTGATTTGTAACCAGCTCCTGTGCTTAGGATGTGGCTGCGTATTCCCAGACACCTTCTGGGGACTTGATTTACTCCTGCCAGCAGCCAGCTCAGCTGCATCTCAGCAATTTCCCCTCCTTATTGCCTGCAGAGCTTGCAAGATTTCTTTCCCTATCATTTATCTGATTCCATCACTTGACAGCATCTCCCTTTGTCACCTACGTCTCCGTTTGTCCCCTCCAGCTACCACAGCCGTGGCACTGGCTGAGCAGGTTTGTGGGAGCAGGGAGAGCCTCAGCTGCCCAAGCTCCCGTGTTGCCTGCTGGGTTGGCCGCTGCCAAGCCCTCCTCGCTGCAGCGGGGCACCAGGCTAACCTGCTGCACCAGGCTCCGGAGACGCTAATGAGAGCCAGCATCCGCAGCGAGCCCCGGGGGCTGCTCGGCTCCTTTCCTTTCTGCATGAGCGCGCTCCTGAGCGGAGGCAGCTCAGACCGGGCCCCCTCCCGTTCCCCTTCCTTCCGAAGAAAAGAAAACTGCTTTTATGTGGGCTGGCTGGCAGCATAATGAGGGTCTGGATGTGTGGAGGTACCGTCCGCCTGGACGCAGCCTCGCCACTAATGAGGCTTGCCAGCGTCTCCGACCCTGCTCCTACTCCCCAGCACACATGGCCGTTATGGGAAACAGTAGCTGGGAAGGAGCCTGGGGCTTTCCTGTGCCCCTGCACAACCAGAGCAGCCTTTCTGCCCTTTGCCTGCCTCAAGAAGAGAGAGCTCCTCCCAGTTCAGCTTCTGCTCTATCCATGACCCCACAACCTGGGCAGGGGAGGGCTTTGCTGTAGAGTCTTATTCCAGAATTTAAGCCTGAATTAAAAAACAGCAACAACAACAACAGCAACAAAACATAAAACCCAGCCAGAAGGTTTCTGCAGCTTAAGGAAAGCAGCTTCAGTGTGAGCCAGGCATGCCCAATGAAACAATTTCTGCCTGAGTCTGCAGGCAGCCTCTTCTTCAGCTGGAAGGGATGGCAATTTTGAAGCCTTATGGTGCAAAGTTAGGCTTTGTCTACACTGTGTAAAGCACTGCTCTGAGGGATAGCTGCGCTACCTCTGACCAGTCCAGCTTAAATATGTCTACATGGTCCCTCTTTACACAGCACACTAAGTTTCCAATACTATTAACCCATTGTCTGCTGCTGACCTTTACAGAGAGCACATTGCCCTAATCTGTAGTCTCAGCATTTCTTCTCAGCGTTCAAGAGTTTTTTAGCCTCTGCATCAGTCAAGGACTCCTGCATCGCCAGAACTTTTGATGGCCTGAACTAAAGCATCAGGTGTTGAGAAACTTGATGGGCTTTGGTCCGTCATCAGTACAAAGCCTTCCCTGGTAATTTTTTGAGGTAGCCAGTCCCTGTGAGAGGTGCCATCTCTCTGCCTACTGCCTAGTGAGTCCTGAAATCCCTGGTCACTGCAAATTATGAGTGCTTCCATGGGAAAGGTGGATCATCGGTATCTATTGACCTTATGTCACATTAACCCTTTTGGGGCTCAGAGGTGAAAGGAGACAGCATAGTCATACTGCAGATACTCCCCTTATGCTCAGCCTGCCCCAAACCAAGAGTAACCTAAAATCAAAGTCCACCCAAAAGCACTGAAAACGTGTTTCATAGGAAATGTTGGCTAATCCAGATCCAGAAAGCTTTGTGCTGATAAAATGCCTGCCTTGCTTCACCCCATTATGTCAGGTGTGACTTCTCAGCCTCAGTGTTTTAGTACTTCACAGTCCTCCAACTCATTACTGCTTGCTCTCTCCGCTTTGCAGGCTCCAGATGCCCCAGGGAACAAACAGCACCATGTGCGTCGGCCAAGCCAAGCACTACCAGCTGTGCCAGCAGCAGGTGAGAACCACTTCCAGCGCTGCCGGGTCCTCACTGGGGCATGTGGAACCGAGGGTGCCACACTTGGAGCTGCGAGAGCATCTGCACTCAGGGTGCGACTGGTCTGCCAGAAGAGCGCTGACAAGGGGTGTAGTCCACTCCTGGGGCAGTTGCTGGTGTGCCTTTGAACGCGTGGGAAACAGGTTCTGCTCTCTGTGAAAGGTGGCGAAAAGGATATAAAAACATGTTGTGTTGGGAGAAGTTCTTACAATATGCTTTTTTCTTTCCTGCAAGTAATTTTTGCAGAATTTAAATACAGCTGTCTGAGAGGCCCTTAGAGATGGAGGCCTGGCCTTGCTGCCTCCTAGCTGCTGGCTACTGCAGCACCTCAAAGGCCGGCACTGATTGCCCTCTTCCAGGGTGGACAGGACAGCTGCATCCTTCAAGAATGCAGTTGGGACAAGCAGTTGTCACAAGCATAGCTATGTCATAGGGAGCTTTTGACTGTGTTTATTCCCTCTACAGCCCTGTCCAGCCAACACGGCAAGCTTCAAACAACAGCAGTGCTCCAGTTTCAATGCCAAAGCCTTTGGGAAGCGCTACTACCACTGGACACCCCTTTATCCAGGTGGGTCTCCACAGCCTCCGTACAAAGACAGGGGCAGGGGATCAGGGTGAGAAAGCACCTGTAGGATTGTCTCAGACACAGGATGGAAGAGGGGAAGGTCACAGGCGACAAGAGATGGGCACAACTGACTGGTTTGAAAGTTTCCCTATGCTCCCTGCTTTGAAGGGATCATTCCCTGTCTCTTCACAGAGCCACTCCACCCAGCCAGGCCTCCTCTCTCACCATATCTGCTCCCGTTTTGGATCCTACCTCAGCAGGCACCGGTGTGCTGGCAGGGCGCAGGCTTCTCTTGAGCTGTCTTGGCAGTCCCAGCAATCATCTTGGCAGAGTGCGTGTTCACTCTCTTCATGCTTTCTCCCGGCTTGGCTGCCTCTGTCACCCAGCATGCCTTCCCACAGGGATGGTGGTGGGTTATTCTGACCAGGAGGCACAACCATTTCCTGCACAGAGGAGACAGAGACCACCAAATTATTTCACATGGGTTGCCACATGGCTCCTGAGGCCCAGATTCAGCTCACCCGAGATCTGACTCTCTTTCCGGACATGCCTGTTTCGCTCTTTCCATTAACTGCAGAGGGGACACAGAACATACACACCTCTAGGTTAAGCTGCTCAGTTGGATGGGATGTAGCTGGCCACAGCCTCACGCAGCTGTCAGCTCTCTCACAGGTTTTGCTTGCTCTCATGTATTTATGCATGGCCTGGGATCCACTGATGTGGAGCCCCACATCTGGCACAGGGAGTGGCAATGCTTAGGGGAGAGGCTGTGGCAAGGAAGAGGGTTTGCCACCAGGGCAAACTTCTGCTTCTTCCTTCCGCTAGGCATGGTCCCCAGCTGCAGCCTCATACCATGACCCCTTTACCACCACAAGATCTGTAGCCTTGGGGTCTCCTCTTGGGAAGCAAGAACATCCCAGATGACATCAAATCAGCAATGTAGATAAGAGGAAAGCCCCCTTCCTTGCTGCCCATGTCTGATCACCTTGACCTGCCTGGTGATCTTCTGTCTTTGTTCCTTTAGATGACTACACCAGTATCTCCAACAAACCATGTGACCTCCAATGCACCACCCGGAGTGGAGAGAGGCAGCTGATGGCCCGGGCACAGGATGGTACCTCCTGCAAGGACAGGACCTATCAAGGGGTCTGCATCAATGGGAAGTGTGAGGTGAGGCCCTGGAAGGAAGTAGTGCGGGAGCTGGGAGCATAAGCACGTGGCTGGAACTCCTGGTCATCGCAAGGCC
The DNA here is from genome assembly GCF_036370855.1 of Dromaius novaehollandiae. Taxonomy (NCBI): domain Eukaryota; kingdom Metazoa; phylum Chordata; class Aves; order Casuariiformes; family Dromaiidae; genus Dromaius; species Dromaius novaehollandiae. The sequence continues at coordinate 10,476,380 of NC_088105.1, read as the reverse complement.
AGGGGCCTCAGCAGGGAAGTGAAACTGAGGCCTGGCATGGAGTAGTTACACATGCCTGTGGATGCCTATGGACTAGAACAGAGCAGAGAGGTTGACGCAGAGGACATTAGATACATCCACACATTCCCACTGAGTGACAGCACTTTCCTCCCAGCACAGAGAAGACTAGAATCCCAGGTTTGTTTTCGTAGTCATCCAACATTGCAAAAATCTTTCATCTGATTTTTCTCTCATATTACAAGCATGGAAGATGAGTGTATACAGCGTTATGTAGAGAGTGGCCTTACAACCTCAGCTACGCCTGCCTTTAATGCAGCATCTTCTAAGGGGTGGTGGTGTATGCCAGTGTTTCAGTAAGAAGGATTGGTCTAAAGGTAGAGACAGAAGGAACCAAAACAGCTTCCCCAATTCTTACTCCATTCACCTCCACACACAAGCCCCCATCCCATGTTCAAGAGCACAAGATAGATAGTCACAAGTTACGCAGATGAGTTTCAGATCATCATTCCTCTCCAAGCTACCCTACGCAGATGATCATTCCTCTCCAAGCTACCCTACAGCCAGACCTAGAGCCTCTCCTAAAGAACATGGTAGCATTTCCTTGAAAAGACCCTGATCTGTAGAGGTGAGGTGGCCCCAGGAAACCCTCTTTTTTTTTTTTTATTCTTTGCAGCCAGTTGGGTGCGATGGGAGCCTGTATTCACCCCGGACGATGGACAGATGCAGGGTGTGTGGAGGGGACGGCAGCACTTGCCACCGTGTCTCGGGCAGCTTCCGAAAGGGAATCTCACAGATAGGTACTCCCTGCTACCGCAGTCCAGAGACTTCATCTGCTGCTTCTTACCACCTGCTAACGTCAAGGGTGACTGGTCTGAACCTGGGTAGGAGTTTCCCAGGTGCTTGGTGGAAAGATCTGAAGAAAGCCACCCCTCCTGAAATGCCTGTATTTTGTCCTTTCAGCTTAATCATCAGAGGACATTGGTTTGATGTGCTGTGTATTGGGTTGGCAAGGTTTACCTTCACCTCTTTATGATAGGAAGCAGCCGGGGATCTATTTGTTCCTATTGATTTGGGCATCCTGCCCGCATCAGATGATGTGAACAGGTCAATGAATCTTCTTTTATTTGTGCTACAAGTTCATTGGAAGCTTAAGCTCCTGTGTTGAGGGTCACATCATTTATTTCAACTCCTGCGCTTGGTCTCCTGCTTTCCCCAGCCCTATAGCTGGCACAGCTGAGGGGCAGTCCCTTGCAACCTCATGGTCCATTCCTCCACCCACAGAAGGAATAGATTGTGGTGTGGCCATGCTCATTAGTAGTTAACTAACTGTAGTTTTGGGATGTTCTGGAACATCATTTCATGTTGTTGTTATACTAGTCTGCCTCGTTCACTACAGACACTAGACCAGAGAAGCACTCAGGCCCCTTTCTATAGCAGGAGTAACGGTGCTAACCCCTCCAGCCGTACCAATACAATCCTTGGCCTCTCATTCCAGTCCTCAAAAGTCTTACAGAATGGGCAAGACCTAACTTTCTAACAGGAAAGACAGCCTGGCAAACCATGCAAGTTTAAGAGCCTTATTTCCTCTCCCTTTGAAGGCCAATTTTTATGCTCCTCTTGAGATAAACTCTATTGAGTCAGGAGCTGAGGAAACCACCTTTTCCCTCCAGACACTCTTTTCCTTCCAGTGTTCAGCATCAGTCCTGGTCAGTGGTAAGCTTTTTCTGTGCTCTTGGCAGAAAGAGCATGAGGGCACATTTATTCACACACCTAAAGCTAATCTATTATACTTGTTCAATTCCTTCCTGTACCTTCCCCTAGCAGTGCTCGGACTGAGCCTTAGAGACCTATAATAATGATATGTAAAGAGACTTCAGAGGAGAGCTAGGATTAGAGCTCATGGCCTGGCACGACATGCATGTAAATCATTAGCATCCTGCCCCTGAAGGGCAGCACTGCCGTGCTACATGCACACTTATCCCGTGAACTGCTTTGGTTACCTAGAACTTTTTATTCTGTCCTCATGGTTTTCTGACCCTCTGTTCTGTTCCTGTTCCTCAGGTTACGTGTTCATCACCAACATCCCTGCCGGTGCCACGGACATCCTCATCATTGAGCGCAGGAAAACAGAAAACATTCTGGGTAAGCAGAGGAGCGGGATGGACATGGAGATCCAAGTTCAGATGCTTGGGAGGTGGGAGGAGGGCTCTGCTCACCCTCATCTGTGCTGTGGGAGAGCTGGATCAACAAGCATCTCCAGGGCAGCGTAGGGGCACTTCATCTCTCCAAAAACCAAGGCTATCACATCTCAAGCGTTTGGAAACCAAGCTCACTATGAGCGGTCCCTGCCATGAAGACTCTTGTTGGAGAGGAAAGTGAAAGCACCAGGCATTGGATACCACTGATCTGACCAGGCGTGGAAGATGAACGCTGAAGGGCCTGCAGTTCTTTGTTTTCTAGAGGGCTTTTCCCAGTGATGAACTGTCTGCTCTCCTCAGTGCCATTGCAGTCCCACTGCTCTGCGTGGAGTGTCACATTTGTCCCTTTTCTCTCTCTTTGAAGCACTTGCAGATGAATCCGGGCATTTCTTCTTCAACGGCAACTCCGCCATTGACAACCCCCAGAACTTCAGGGTAGCTGGCACGATCTTCAAGTACCGGCGGCCCTCGAGCCTGGACTCGGATGGGCTGGAGTATATCATAGCTCATGGGCCCACCAACCAGTCTCTGAATGCCATGGTATGTGGGGAGCTAGTTTTAGGCTTTCCTGTCTTGTGTGTCCGTTTTAGAGCTCCCAGAATTGTGAACCTCCCTCAGACAAAGGGAATATTAATCTAGTTCCCAAGTCAAGCCTGAGCATGGAGGCAGCTGAGGAAGCCAGATATTGTCTTGAGGGGGTTTCCTCTTGGGTTTACGAGAATGCTTTCTCCTCAACATCCATCACAAAGTGGATGTGATTAAGAGAGCTCTCTGTGAAATACACGTCCTTAAAATAAAAAGGATTTCATTTTCTTTCCCTGTTGCCTCCAGTACTATAACTTTAATGGGAAAATGCCGCACATAACTTATGACTACACTGTGCCACGAACACCAGCTCTCCGAACTGCAGCCCCTGCTGTTGACGCACCTCTCTATCATCACCTACCAGAGACCAGCCAGAACCAACCCATTCCTGCCAACTCCAGAGCTGCCCAGGACTTCAATGCCACATGGCTTTCCCTGTCACCAGATGACACCAGTGAACAGCTTCCTCTAGGAGAAGGGCGTGAAAATTTAGGCTTCAGCCGCCAGGATTTCTTCCAAACTAACTCTACTAGTCAGCCTCGGGACTGGGGCTGGGAACAAGGTGGAGAGAAGGAGGAGAAGTTTGACTTCCAGATAAGACAGGTCTACCATGCAAACACAGCAAGAGAGGAAGAAGAGGAGGATGCAGCAGCAATTGGTGGAGAAACAGAGTTGGGTTGGTTGCTTTGCTTTTCCTTGACTCCCAAGTCTTCACCCACTGAAAGTGGACATCCCACACCATACAGCTCTGGTCTTCTTGAACTCTAGGGTGGCTTTCCGATCAGGGCAGACAGTAGGAAAAGATGATTAATGGCATGAGCGGAGATTGTCAGGGAGCAGCAAGGGCCAGTTGCTCCCTAAGGAAAGGGGAGCTGGAAGCTGAGGGCAGCCACAATACAGGCCAGGCAGTGCCCTCTCCAGAAAGGTGCAATCCCACAGCACCTGAGCCTGGTGAGCAGGGCAGGGTGGTGACAGCGACAGATCCTAGCGACAGTCCAGTGATCATCAGGCAAAAGCAAAGTGAAAAGTCTGAGGTCAATCTGGGAAACCCAAACAGCTCAGGAGCAGCACTGGGAACAAAGTACACCTATAACATAGCTCATGCCAGGACTAAAGGCCCAGGCCCGAGCTTAAATGGAGTTCCTGGGCCATGGGAAGAGAGTGTGTGTGAGGATCCCAGGTGAGGCTTATTGGTGCACTTAGGGCCCTGATAGCAACTTATGATCTTGAGTCCAAATACTCAATGGTTTTTGCCTTACTAGGTACCACTAAACCACACGCTAAAGTGTAAGCCATCCAAGGTGGTTGAAGACCTGTTTGGCCCTCAGTCTCCTTAATACACTCAAGGTAGAGGATATTTTACCCTCATAAGCATCCCCATGTTTTTCCTCTAGCCCTCAGATTCAATCAGATTTCCATCAGCACGGCCATACCCTACAGCATGAGGAGACCCGAGCTCTCAGAGAACAGCCGCGTAGCATCCTCCAGGCTTCGTCTCTTCAGGCGGCTGTGTCACCGGGACCCACACAACACCGCCTTCTGTAGGGAGCTGCAGCACCTGGCTGCCAGGCTGGCCCGGAGGAACTCCACAGCAGGGCTATGGAGCGAGCTGCCTGCTCAGTGGCCGCAGGGCCTTCACAAAGCACCGGCCCGTAAGAACTTGCTGGAGGACTTGAAGGTGGAGACGTTCACTGGGAGTCAGGGGGAAGCAGCTAACTACAGCTTGATGGCGTCTGTGGAGAGCCCTCTGCTAGGTGCCAGCACTACTGCGGACATCAGCCAGGCAGAGCCTCTACAAGCCCCTGGCACTGAAAGGTGGCACTTGATATCCAGGGCAAAACAGGAGCATGGTTAGCTGGGGAGGGAGGGTCGAGCCAAGCCTCTGGTAGTCTCGCTGCTGTCCTTGGTGTGTCTGTTTTCCAGTGTCTGTCCATGGGAGCTGTTGTAGATGCTTCACCAATGGTGTGTCTGCTGAAGATTAATTTGCACAGCTCCTGGCCTGACACAGAGCTCCCAGAGCATAGTTGCTGGTCTCCCTCCTTCTGAGGGATCCACGTGATTGAGTTCTGAAGGACCTGTGAGGCCAACACTAACCTGATCGCAGAGATGGCCAGGAGTCTGTATCACATCTCATACACGCCCCTGCCCTCACATGCTGTCCCGTTGTGTCCCATTCTTCTGCACACACATATCTCTCTAACTTCAATACATCTCTGACAGGAAACTGAGGGCCAACTTTAAATATCTCTGACAAGCCATATGTGAGCTTTTCCTACCACATTATGCAATATTAAGAGGAATCTTGCTTGGTCACCCCTTTTGAACCTAATGTGATACCTTTCAAAGTGATCGTACAAACTGAGACTGAGGGCCCCCACATGTTCCAAGTGTGATGTCTACGAGACTCACTCGAAACTGCATCCTCTCAGAGGGTTGTTGACCCATGGCCAGTCACAGCATTGCTGGTTGAATTCAGGAGGCAGATCAGGGATTTACACTCTCTGCTTGTCAGTGATCTAGCTTACCCAAGGTAGGGGAGATGGGGATGGAGAGCAGAACCACTGGGTTCATTCCCCTATCTTCAAAGAATGTCAGAAGGAAATTAACTCCACTTGCATTTGGTGTCCTGCAGTAGATACTTCATTTTAGTTCATATTTCTCCCTTTCTCCACAGCAATGAGTTTGATGTGAGCCCCGTGGGCCATGACGACATCAGCTTGGCTGACATGTATCGGTGGAAGGTCTCAGCTTATGCCCCTTGCAGCTCCACGTGCACATCAGGTAGGTTTGGCACTAGGGCTTCAGAGCCCTTTGCTGGGAAGTCCTCAATGCTAGTCCAGCTGAGATCTGGAGCCTCCGAAGTGCTTATAACACTGAGTCTGTTCCCTGTCTTCTGCAAAATCACAAAGGAGCAGTTTCTTAAAGATAGGAACCTAAACAGCTTTGAAGACCTGGTGCTTATTTTCAAGGCTGGTTTCCACTGGAGACACATCTATTATCAGAAAAGCAGTCACATCTGATACCCACATTTGCAATTGCAGTAAATAGTAAAGGGGAAGAAACTAATCTCATCTGGTCACAGTCAGGACCCAAAGCCCTGAATAGTACTATAGTCCTTTAACAGTGAGTCTGTTCTCCACGTCTCTTTCACATCTTCCACTAGTATCAGACCTGCTTGAAAATGACAAATAGCATGATGAAAGCTTGGTCTGTGTCTGGATGTGACATGAGCCAAGCTTAACTCCTGCTGGCAATGATTTGGTGAATAAGATTCATTGGTCTGAACAACTGACCTCCTGTAATTTCAGTCCACATACTGGCCTCCAACTTCTTTGCCATTTACTTCTCTCCATGTATGGTAACTGAAGAGGGCAGATGTGTTTTGGTAGAAAACCAGGACATTTTCAAGTTCTATTGGTCTGAAAATGGCCTCTTGAAATGATTGACTTCTGCAATGATGCCAGCCTGAATTTCCATGCTTTGGAGGATGATTTTTGGCATCTATTTTCCTTCCCAGGATGGGAAGGTAGAATGACAGCTCTAAGAGGAGTCTGAGGAGAGAAGAAACCTATCCGTGGCATCTGGCTGATTTTTGTCTTTAGCCTTTTATCAGTTCCTGCCTCTCCTAGGAGACTGATCATGTGAGGTCCTTTCTGGCTGCTGAAGGAGAGAATATTTGTATTTTGAAAGTGGCAGGTAGAGGTTCCGATGCAGTGAGCACTCTCCCATAATCTAATCATGGTAGGAGGAGGCTTTTGGATCTGATGGAGCCTGACCAAGAGAAGTTCTTGATTGTCCAGCAGGTATCAGTGCCTCCTATGCGATGTGTGTCCGATATGATGGGGTGGAAGTGGATGAAACATACTGTGATGCCCTAATGCGACCAGAACCTACTCACGAGTTTTGCACGGGGAGAGACTGCCAGCCCAGGTGAGTAGAAATGACTGAGCCCCAGTCGCACATCCCCATCTGCCAGACACTGAGGTATAGAGGGAAGGAGCAAAGGTGGGGTTGGCGTAGCCCCATCACTCACAGGCCTATCTTGCTCTAGGTGCTGTGGGTCACCCCAGTGACTCACAGTGGGGAGCACTGGTTGAATAACCTAGTAGACCCCATCACAACCTGAGCAATTGGCTGTCCGTGGGGACAACATACCTTTTAATCATCATTTTCTGCTCAAAATATACAGCCATTTCTGGACTGAAAGGTATGCTTAAACAGCTAAACCCATGTATCCCCACATAAGCAAAAAGAGGGAAGGAATTTACTCTGTCTGCATTACCTGCTAAGGGCAAAGGTGACTCGCAGGACCAGACCTCCTTAACGCAGATGCACGCATGAAGAGCAGATTTGTACCAGCAGTTACTGGGGCGGGGAGTCCCAGGCCTGCAGACATAGCCCAGCCACCCCGCATCCCGCAGCCCCCTTACCTGGGTTTTGCTTTGTGCTTTCTCTCCGGGGGACTGCTTGAGGAGGTGGGAGACCAGCCGGTGGAGCGAATGCTCCAGGACCTGTGGAGAGGGCTATCAGTACCGAACCGTGCGCTGTTGGAAGATGCTGGCTCCAGGCTTTGACAGCTCTGTTTATGATGACCTCTGCGAGTCGGCTGGGCTGGCCAGGCCCATGGAGAGGAAAGCCTGCAAGAACACAGTCTGTGGGCCCCAGTGGGAGCTCTCCGAGTGGTCTGAGGTAGGCAGCAAAGGGTCTTTGATCACAGAGGTAAGCAGCCAGGGGAATTGAACTGAGGGTAGATGGGGAAACTGTGGCGTGGAAACACAGAGAAGCTAAAACCCACGTCTTCATATAAATCCCTTCCATTGACTTCCCATGACCCGCTTGGGACTGAGGCAGGAGACCTGCCCAAGGACTCTATATAGCAATCCATGCCTCAGCATTTTGGAGCATTGGAGTGCTAGGACCCAAAGGAAGTAAGCTGCAGAGATAGAGATAGACCCACCTTTCTCTTTGCCTGCTCAGGTCCTTCCTCTCTCTGCTAATGCAGCAGAAGCAAAATGGAAGGATGCGTTTGCACCTTGCATTTTCTGTCCTTTGCTCGTCCCCGTTACTCTGTTTCTGACTCCGTGTGGCCTTTGCAGTGTTCGGCCCAGTGTGGCACGCAGGGGATGATGAAGAGGGAGGTGCGCTGCTCAGTAGAAGCGCCCTTCTGCGACGAGTCCCGAAAGCCCAGCAGTGAGAAGGTGTGCACAGGCCCACCCTGCGACCGCCGCTGGATCGCCTCGGACTGGGGCCCGGTGAGTGCGGAGGGGCTGCCTGTCCTTGCCCCGGTGTAGGTGACACAAGGTGGGCAGGAGGGAGGTATCAGCTCTGGAGCAGATGGGGCAGGCACATTGCTGTTCTGCTTCAGCTTTTGTCTGGCAGAGGCTGAGCTAGAGAAACCGTATTGCTCTGCAGTTTTGCCTCTGCCTGTCCATGCGCTGTGAATTTTGGTCAGCTGTGAGGTGAGCAAATACAAAATCCATTCAAAAGATCTGGGAAGCTCTTGGCACCTGGAGACAAGGGGCTCAAATGGGAACCCCTGACCCGACATGCCTCTACAAACTGCTGGGGCCAAGTGTCACAGCCCCAGTAGCAGAGCTGAACTTCAAATTCAGGTCTTCTGGCACCCACCGACCCCTCCTCTCCTCCTGCCTGCTTCCTGCTGTGTCTAAATGCCCTTTATTCCTCCAAGTGCTCAGGTTCGTGTGGTGAGGGACGTATGAGCCGCTTCATCGCGTGTCGCAACCTGGAGGGCAAGGTGATTTCTGACTCACAGTGTGATCGAGCTGCGAAGCCCCTGGCTGTCCATCCGTGTGGTGACAAGAACTGCCCTGCGCACTGGGTGGAACAGGAGTGGGACCAGGTAAAGCCAGGCACAGCCCCATGGCCTCAGCCCTCCTCCCCCAACCACCCATCTCCAGTATCTGTCTCCCTCAACAGAGAGGGGCAAGATGCACAGTCTGTTTTACCTGAGCTCCCAGAGGAAGAGAGCAGGAGCGGGTGGTGTAGTCACTGCTGCCTCTGCTGAATCGGGGGTCTCCTTCTGCCCCACATCTCACGGGAGGTGGCGGACACCCAGCTTCCTTGGCAGAGCAGGGCTGTACACTGTGACCGCCAACTGCAGATTCATGCCCTCATCCTGCCTCCTTCCAGAAAGAGGGAAGGAGTGATATCCTGCTTGTCCCCCACACCCTGTAGGCCACCCCAAAGTTTGTGGCACTTGCTGCCTTCCCTGGGACCTCCATTGGAGGGCAGCAGTGTCCTGAGGAAACCATCCTCCTCTCCCACCCCTGGCTCCCAGCAAGGACCCAGCAGTTACAAACACCACAGCAGAGCTCTTCAACCAAAACCTACACTCATGGCCCTGAGATTTTGGTTCCACCACCAAATAGAAAGCTCCAACAAAACCAGCTTCACCTCTGATAAGTAGGAGCTGGAGATAAACCTGAACCACACAGCCCAGGTCCCTGCCCTGGAAAACACATCCAGCCTGTGAGCATTTGTTTGTCTCAGGTCTCATAGTCCAGTGATCATAGCCCATCTGCCCCCCCTCCACGTGTGGGCAAGTGATGGGTGTCTGCCACTCTACTCCCCCTCTTTTGCTCAAAGCCTTGCAGGATTGTGCTTCCAGTTACGAGCTGGTCCAAATCTCCAGAAGGAGCATGCTGATACATTTGTTAGATTTGGGCTTTGTAAGACAAATAGGGATTCATAAATCACTAAGGAAGAAGGTTGCTAGCTTTCTAGGAAACCAGTGAAATAGCCAGGCCCTGTCCCCTCCATCCATAGGTAAAACCCTCCTCTCCTTTTGCTGCCCCTTCTTACCTGTTGACAGCATTCAGCTGAGTCTCCCTCCAGTGCTGGTAACTAGCACAAACATGAAATCTGGGGACCTATGGCAGTCCCATAACGCCTTCTGGCCCTGGTCAGTGGTGTGGGTCACTCACCCTTCTGCAGTGCAGTATTTCAGCTGTTGCTAGGCTATTAAACTCAGCCTGAACTCTGAAAGGCCAGCTGAGCTCATCGCCCTGGTGCGTGCTAGCTTCTTTGCTTCTGCCATATTCTCACAGGTGGCTGATGAGCTCTTGATGAGCCAGCCATTCACAGGGGGACTAAGGGGGGATGCAAACCAGCTTCCTTCCTCTGCGGCTGTGCTAGCCCTGGCATGGTGGAGAAGGGCACAAAGCAGTGAAATCTCAAACCAGCAACTGCCATCAGGGAGCAGAGCAAAGCTAGAATCAGATCTTTCCTGCTGCCTGCATGCTTCTCCCAGTGTTGTCCTAAGACACTCAGTCCTTCCACCTAGGCCAATATGGCTTTGGGCTGAGCAGGATGCATTCACATAAGTGACCTGCCATGCACCAGTTTGGTCCCCATGGCTCCAAGCAAAGCTTGTCATTACACCCAGATGTCAACCACAGTTGCTGCATAAATACATTACTGTGTACCAGGCTTACATGGTCTTTGAGGACATGGATGTATGTGAAGCAAGACAGAAACAACTCCTGCAGTCTTGCTTTGGCTGCTCATGTCCCTTGTGGTAGCTGCTTTCAGGCCAGCCAAGCTGAATTTGGCAGCCCCAATGCTGGCTAAGCACTAATACCAGCTCCTGTCCCCACTCTCCAAGAAATTCAGCTCCTTTGCAGACACCCATTGCTCCTGTGACCTGGGAAGCACCGGCTCCACTGATGTTAGCACAAGCACTAAGCAACTTGCTCCTGAACAAGATGCTGTCTTCACCTGCAGCCTGATGCTCTGCAGCTGAGGAGCATCATTCATTACCTGGTTGTTATGTTCTCTCTCTCAGTGTGATGCTGCCTGTGGGCGAGGAATGAAGACTCGGATTGTCTTGTGTGCGGGCCTGGAGAATGGTGTGTACAGGGAGTATCCTGAGAAGCGCTGTGAAGCCTCTCAGAAGCCTGAGGAGCAAGCTGCCTGTTTCAAGAGACCCTGTTCAACATGGTTCACTACTTCATGGTCTCAGGTAGGGCTTGGGGATGCAGCAAGAGGTGGCCTCATAACGTAGGCTGATGGAGCGTGAACTGCTCAGAGCGCTGAGGATTTGTACTGTCCCGTTCTTCTGTGTGCTGCATTAGGTCTGGACAGGCCCATGAGCCCTGTTCTTCGGCAGTCCAGACAGCCGATGGAAGGACTGGCACATGCTAGCTGACAAAAACCTTAACGTGTGTAGATTATTGCCCCAGGCAAGACCATGACCATGCTACAGCTGATACAGCCCTGTCTCTTCCCTCTGCTAGGAGTCCATGTTCTGTCCTCCTCCCCTGCTTTCCCTTCATTTTAATTGCTAAGCATTTAGGGAATCAGGGAACAGGGGATGCCGGGGCTGACTCACAGCAGCTGTTTTGTCCATCTTCCTTCACAGCATCAGTGTCCAAAGCAAAAACCATTCTAAGCTGCATTAAAGAAATGAAAGCAAACTCTTTCGTCACCCTGCCTGACCCCCCAGCTCAGACTGGCTCCCCTCCAGCAATGAGAGGGGAGTGTAGGTTTGAGTCCAGTGTGTCCTCCTCAGGAACAGTCCCCAAAGCAGGAGACTGGGAGGCCTGACTGAAGGGAAACACTTGGGACCTGTAGAAAAGAAAGAAAATGCCTCTCACAATCCTTTTCCTCTCTTGATCCCGACAGTGCAGCAAGACATGTGGGGCTGGTGTGCGACTGCGTGAAGTAAAGTGTTACCAAGGGGAGGCACTGGGTCAGGGCTGTGACCCCACTTCCAAACCAGAAGCCAGGCAGAGCTGCCAACTCCAGCCATGCCCCACAGAGGCACCAGGTAAGACTGGGAGGGCCAGGAGAGAGAGGAGCCCTTGGGAGTCCTTTGCTCCATCCGGCTCTCAGCTGGGGGAAGCATGTCTCTGCTCTAACGCCTTCTGTGGGTGCTTCTGTCCCCTAGAAGAAGACTGTGAAGACAAAGCGACGGCCAACTGCGTGCTGGTGCTGAAGGTGAAGCTGTGCTCTCATTGGTACTACAGGAAGGCTTGCTGCCGGTCGTGTCGGACCAAGTCACCCTGACTGCTGTCAGGCTGCACTTTCCTTCCAAGCTCAGGGGCAGGAGCCCCGGGAACCAGACTTTACCACATGAAGCCACCCCGCTTGGCTTGGCCACGGCGCCAGTCCCCGTAGACCAGCCTGCTTAGCGAGGAAGGATTTTAGGACTTAGTCATCACTGTCCCCTCTCCACTGAGAGGATTATACTTGAGACAAACCACCAGTTCCTACAAAGCTACTGAGAAGTGAGTTGGGAAAGCCTGTTCCTGCTGTCAGTCATCTCTGAAGAGTTCTTCTTCTTCCTCAGTGCTCCAGAAATTCACATGGCAGCCCAGCTAGGCCCACAACAGGAGAAGGCCTAGTTGGAGGTGGTGAGGCACAGAGGCCAGCCTGCAGCTGAGCCCAGATGGTAGCAGCAGCCACTCTGCTCTGCTCTGCAGATTTTTCTACTACAAGGTCAATATCCAAAACACACCAAAAAATTCTGTGTCACAATAAAGAGCTAAACTGTAAAAGTGTGTGGTTTTTGGGCTGCGTGCACCTAGGCCAGAGGTAAGGGAGCAAGAAGGCCAGGAGAAAAAGGAAAGCAAAAGCTGGAAGGGTGGGAAGGACAAATCCCTGAGCCAGGACAACTTCCAGGGCAACACTGCATAAATCCCCTTTTGTGTTGCCTGCCAAAGGACAGAAACCACTCCTGTTTTGTATTTCAAAGTCCTCATTTATTTCTGACATTGGACCCACAGCTGAGCAACAAAGACAGAGAATAGTAAGAGGAGAAATCTGAAGTGGAAAAAATCTGAGATCCCTCCCTCCCCCTTCCTGTTCCTCCACCTTCCCCAAAAGTTTAGACCCCCATGCTTGGATCTCTTGTGTTTCCTGCCCTTTTAGACTCACCCATTCATGTGTAGATGTGCCAGGCCCAGGGTTTCATATGTTGACTCTGAAGATAATCCTCATCTTGGCCATCCAGCTACTCTGGAATTGCCTTGCCAGGCTTGGCACCTTGTTAGCTGGCAACAGGTTACGCTTAATTTGCGTGCGATGAAGATGACGATATGGTTGCCTTCCAGAAGATTGGCTATGGAAGCCTTTCACCAGAAGGGTGACCCACAGAAACAAGAGACCAGTGTGTTATCACCACTCTCTCGAGGCAACAGCCCAGCACATACTGCTGTGGCGGTGGGAAGCCTTGCTTCGCACCAAGAGGTAGAACTGGATGCCAGGACAAGGAGCATCCTCGAGCTGGCTCTGTGCCATTGGCCGAGATGGTGCTTCAGAGCTGCCTGGCAGAGCGGTGCAGGTGGGAGCCCGCAGCTCACACTGCGGCACCTGAACTTCTTATGGCTCCTAGGAGGGTGGAGGCTTAGCTGGGCAGATGCTCTAACAGGAAAGAACAGGGTTCACCGAATTAGCCAAGAAGAACAGTCAGACTATATTATCAGGGAAGAGTACTGTCTGGACAGGCAGCAGTGGGAGCTATGGACTATCAGCTAGTGTGATCCAAAGCACTTTGTTGCTACAGTCTGATTTTCTTCTTCCTTCCTACATGCCTGTAATGTGAGAGACCGTTTAAAGACCTGCTATCACTATTTGGAGAATTGAAAGAGACTCTGTAATACAAAGAGATGCAGCTACACTGAGTCTCGAGATAATGGAAATGCAGTGTCTTTCTGGTCTGGAGGTGGGGGAGATGGTGAATAATGTTGAACAAAAGGCTGCATAAATGGGGGCTGGGGAAAGGTGTTTGGGTTACAAGGACCTTCATCATACTTACTATTCATTTGGCCCGCTCTTTTCTGGTAGTCTGAGCAGAGATGCCAAGGCATGAACCGGTCTAAAGTGTAGGGTAGCCTTATGTCTGATAACATAGCTGACTGAGGCTCAGGCAACACGTGCCTTCATACTGAGACCTATTCTAGCCACGCATAAATAGGGAAGTTAAGACTGCTCAGTCCAAATCCTTCTGCGAGCAGCAGGCCAATTTCAAAATTGTAGTAGTGAAAAAAGCCCCACTCATATTTCTGAGCAGTTCTACCACATATTGCAAAAGCAGGGTAACCATTTTCCTGCTATTCCTTCTAATAGCATCCGTAAGGCTATGGGAATCTTTGCTGTCTGGGTCCCTCCTCCCTACCATGAATGAGAAGTGCTCAGCAGACCCATCCTGCTTTGGTTGCTATGGAAGTGCCTGTGAATGACGGAGATGCCTTTTTAGTAATTTTTCACCTAATTTGATTTATGGAGGAAGAAGGAACTTTCCCACATTCATTTTTGCAGAAAGACAGAGTCACTGGCCAAGTTGTCATTACCGGCCGCAGAGCCAATGAACCCAGGCTCAGGTCTCACATCCTCCTCTTCAGAAAGGAAAGGAGGGGTGCCCCACTGGAGGTCACAGTCCCGGCAAAGGAGGAAAAGTGACCTGGTGGGCTCCTCTGTTGCTGTCAAAAGCAAAAGCTGTCCTAAATGCAATCTTCCTTACAGCTTGCCAGAAATGTCAGGGTAATCTGAGGGCTTTGAACGCTGAAGGTGATCCATACCACATTTCCTTGAAGGTGCAATTCTTCCTGTAAGTAAAATCTTGACATTTTTATCAGCCCAAGTTAAAAATCACTCCTAAGAAAGCTTGTGAAGATTAAAAGGTGTGGGGGCTTTGGAAGCAGAAGGATCAACCTGTGTCCATTAGCATATGTGAGTAGTTTTGCCAGCCCCTTCGCCTCCCTTGCAGTCATCTAAATTCATTTCCTCTAACTTCTTCAGTGTGTGTAAAGACTGAAGCAGGTAGGAGACAGTGTCCTATTTTACCTTCTAATAGAAAAGCTAACCATTAATGGAAACTAATGCAGTACGAGGGGAGAAGAACAATCAAAACCTTTGCTTATTTGCTCTTCCATCAGGTAGGAGCACTCGGTGTTGGGATTTTCCGCCTCTCTCCTTCCCTCCGCCCCGTTGCTGCCATCACTGCTGGAGGCAGCGGCTCCCGGGATGCCACGCGTTGCTCTTTGTGCTCGGCTCATCCATCCTGGAGGCTGCGGGTATTGCCTTGGGTAGTGACAGGTAGGGTTGCTTAGTGTAGACACCAAAGACCTCGTTCTAGGCTCGGGAAGTCTGGAAGGTCAGGGAAGTCTTGGATAGTTAGGTTAGTTTGTACTGTACATAGCCCTCATTAGACAAGTCCATTCAGGAGATAGAGTAGAATAACAATTACACTTATTACGGGTTCAAGGATCACTGTTCTAACGTCGTCCTTTGACGTCTCTCTCATCTGCTTACCCATAAAGCTTAGCAGTGCCGGGCAGTTCAGCAGGAGGACTGTGCTGGTCTTGGACTGGACTACGAGGTCCTCTCTGCACGAACCCCCACAAATACAAGTGAAAAGCCCCTTCCCTCGAGCGGGCGTCTGCTTGGAGCACCCTGTGCTAGTGACGATGGTGATTATACTTCTGTACTGATAGCCCTCGGGTTTGGGAAGCTCTCGCGAAGGACGCCGTGGCGGCTCACCGGGTAGCCTTGGAGGGTCGCCATGCCGATGGGCTGCCCCATCTCCTTGTAGCACGTGGGCGTGTAGGTGATCCTCTCGCCCCCGTTGCGCACCATGTCGGCAGTCCGTATGTAAAAGGGGGAGCCGTAGGGGGAGCAGGTCGGGCAGTAGTTGTGAGCCCCTTGCTGGTTGAGCTCGTTGGGTAGGGACGCGGGGCTGCCCTGGCCGTCCACGATGCGAGAGTTGCAGGCATTGCAAGTGCCGAGATGTGAGTGAGTGGGAAGGTCAGGCTCTTCCTCTTCCTCCTCCTCCTCCTCTTCCTCATCAGATTCATCTTTCTTGCAGCAGTAGTACTGGGCGGAAGGGAAAGGCTTTTATCAGCAAGTGTGAGGCAGCCACCTCCACCCCCAGGAACCACCAACTCTCCCCACCCCGGGCACAACGGGCTAGAAAGGGAAGAAGGGAGAGACACTAAGATTCAGCCTCATCCATCACGCTCAACTACTGTAGACTGAGTGAAGCCAGGCTGGGCTCTGCCTACCAGCAACGAAAAGCAATGAGAAAATAGCTGGTGGGAAAAGTATTGCAATGAAACCGAGTGGATTTGGCCCTCCCCTAGGTCTGTGCTCCAGGCAGAGCTGGTTCAGCTCTTCTACTCTGCACCAGCCGGCTGGAGGGAAAGGCAGGAGCTGGTGGGCAGATGTGGCTTCGCGGAGAGCCCTGCCACGTCCCGACACACCTCATCCCCCTGCCAAAGAGACTCCCTGCTGGCCCCTCGCTGCTCGAGTTGGCTGCTCCGCTCTGCCTCATTGATACCTGGGCCGTGCGGCGCAGCTGGCGTGGGGCTGAATCCGGCCGGGGATCGGAGCGTGCTCGAGGACGCAGCTGGCGGGGAGCTCGGCCTCTCCCCTGAACACATAGCGCAGCAGGGCTTGCGAGAAGCAAGATATTTTATCATGCCAGCTGGGAACAGGCCCAATAACTGCTGTACTTTTCATTGCACGGGTAACTGCTGCGTGGCACAGGCATCGCATTAACTTTTAAAAAGACAGAGGCTGTAGCTTGCCACTGCTGAAAGCCTCCTCGTCAAATTTACAGGAAAAAAAACCCTCCACCTAGTACTGCAAACCCAGCCAAGCCTGCACCTAAATTAGCAAGTGCTGCAGATCCTCAAAAGCATTAGGAGAGTCGCCCTGAGCCAGGAGGAGGAAAGGATGTTCGTTCTCTGCCGCACACTGGGAAAAGGGGTGTTTCAACTCCCTGCCCCTCGCAGGCAGGGAAAACCCCACCGACGTCCCTCCTACGCCCGCGGTGCGGCTGGAGGAACGGCAGCTCCGCCGGGGTCCGTGGGGCCGCTTACCTGTAGCCTACAGTAGCAGAGCACGGCGATGATGCACAGCAGGATCACCGTCGCTAGGATTCCCCCGGTGATAACAACAGTTCCCGCTGTCATCCGACCGGTTCTCCATCAAACTCTGGGGGGCACGGCAAGGAGACACACGTCACCCCCGAGGGAGCCGAGCGCCGGCAGCCTCATGGCTGGGGAGCCGGTCCTGATGCCAGCGGGCAACGGGCAGAGTGAGCGGAGGCGCCGTGCCTCGAGCCACGCAGCCACAGCCACAAGCCAAGGAGGGCTGGGACCTCGATGGCCGTGGTTAGTCAGCAGCAGCGTCGGGATACTCGAGGCATCCGGGGCGGGCGACGCCGAGGTGCGGCGTCCTGCACCCCCAGAGGCTGAGCGCGGTGCAGAGCTCGCCTCCCCCCGGGTGCCGGGCTGCCCGCGGGGCCCCTCGCCCTCCCGGCCGGTGCCGTCTGCAGCAAGGCTGGGGGCGTGCGGCCCGGGGCACAACGTCCCCGTGGGTTACCCCGCGCTGCAGCCACGGCCGCCGCTGACGGCATCCCTCCCTCGCCGCCGCAGAAGCGCCCCGGTGAGGCAGCCCCACCTCACCCACCTTCTGCCTGCCCGCCGCTGGGAAACGAGCAGCCTACGGCCCCCCGCGGCCTTCGGGAAAGCCAAGGCACGGCGTGGGGTGCTGCCCCCCAAGCCGCGGCGTCTCTGGAAGGGGCTTCCGAGGCGGCCGTCCCGCTCCGGCGACGGGAGCCCCGGGCGTCAGCGAAGCGCCGCTCACGTCCTGCGACGGATGCGTCGGACCTGGAAGAACCGGGAGGGGGGGAGACGTCAGCCTTCGCCCGCCGCGAGCCCTCCCCTCCCCGGCCGCCCGGCACCCCTGAGCCAGGCTGCTCCGCCGACGTCGGTCCGGCTGCAGGATGCTCCGCGGGACCCCGGCGGCTCTTACCCGGAAAACAACAAAACGAGGCGTCAGCTCCCGTCACCCGCAGTGGCAGGGCCGGGGCGTCCCACCGGCCAGGCCCCAGGAGCCCCCGGCACCGCGGGAAGCGCCGGCCCAGCTGGCTCGGCCGCATTTCATTAGGGCGCCCTCCGCGCCTGCTGCAGAGCCGCGCTAATTGATAGGGCCCCGGCACCAGCCGGTTGCCGGCTGCCGAGATCTAATTAGCCGCTCAGCACACGGCCAGTAATTGATCGAGGGAGGTGGCAGCGCGGGGACGAGAATTGCCTAATTGGCTCCTCGGCCCTGGCGCGAGGGGTCCCCGCGCGGCGCCGCGGCCGCTCGGCACGGCTGCCCGGGGAGGCCGGCTTCGCGCGCCCGGCCCGCCGCTGCCGCGAGCCGCGGTGATTTGCGCGAGGGTGAAAACCTCGGGAAGATCTGGCCTGCCGCAAATTGATTTTCAGCTCTTGGAAAGTTACTGTGCGAAGCCAGAAGGGCGGCTCGTATTCGATTTCCTCCTCAAGGTACTCGCACACACGAAATTAAAAAAAAAAAAAAAAAGAAAAAAAATCAAAGAAATCAATATGGCCATAACCCAGCTAATGTCTCCATCCATCAGCGGACCCAACACGGAGCTAATAACAGAGGTGGACAGGCTCCGCTCCCGTGCCCTGCTGCAACCTCGCTGCACCCCGAAACACGGCCAAGCGGGGCGCAGGGGACGGAGCGGGGCGCGGGGGAGCTCCGGAGGGAGCGATCGCATCCCCCAGCGGCTCCATTAACAGGGAAAAGAGGAGTGCGGGCGGCTGGAAAAGGCAGAATTTGACCTTCGATAACCCCCGGGCGGGAGCGCACAGCGAGCCGGGCCGTGATGGATGATGCAGGCAGCCGCTTGCATCCAGAAAACTTCATTTCGTGGGAGCCGTGATTTGATTTAGAGCTGGGAGAGCAGCATCCAATTAGCCTGTGGTTCGGAGCAAAGCAGGCAGGCGTCGGAGCCCTACCCAGCGCCGGGCGCGCCGGCCCGGGAGCGCGGGCCTCGGGGGGGACGACGCTGCCCTGCCGCTGGGCATCCGCCAGCCCCGCGCGGGAGAAGCGGCGCCGGGGCAGCCCCGTCCCACATCGCCACCGGGGCAGCGGAGCACGGCGGGCGGGCGAGGAACCGGGCGCCGGGATTCCCACTTCTGGGGCTGGTGCGATAGGCGTTTTCGCCAGCCCTGGTCAGCCGTCAGGCTCTTGGGTTGTTAAAAATAGAGGATGCTAAAAAAAGGCAGCAAGAAAACCTGCACGAAGCGGACGTGCTGCCTTCGCCCGTCTCCTCGGAGGCGGCGCTTTTGGAGAGCGGGCAGCTCCCCACCGTCCTCCCCGCCAGGCCGTATGCGCAGACAGCCCGGCATTTAATTTCGTAGGCAATTTGTCCCTGTAAAACAGCCTCCTCCAAGCCTACAGTTCGCTCAGCGCCCGTCTGCAACTGCAAAGCCGACCTAGAGCCTCTGGGGAAAAAGACGGGGAGCTCAAACCTCGGCAGTAACGGGGGTCTCGGTAGCTACAGGATGAATACGCCCGGCCCAAAGACAGCCCACCCCAGCAGGCTGATGCCACCAGCGATGTCCATGTCGAGTCTGCACGGCTTGCGAGCCGACGGGAGGGTTTTGGCAGCCCCCGGCACTCGGTGCGGCCAACGAAACGGTCGAGAAAGACAAGTTCTGCCTCACGCCGGGCGTCCTGGAGAGCCCCACGCGCCGAGACGCCCCGTGAGCGTCTCCCGGCTTTTCCTAAGGGTCTCCGGTCCGGCGAGCGCCACGTGCTCTTGGCCCTCGCTCCCCTGCGCCTCCCAAAACTTAGGGTTGCGGGGGGCCGCGAGCGGGGAAGTGCACCGCGGCCACAGGGAGCCCCCGGCCTCGGCCAGGGCCTGGCAGGCTGTGACAAGGGCTGACACCCGGCTGGCCGCGCTTCCCCGTCTCCCCGGCCTTCGCTGGGGCGGCAGCCGCCTCTTGGGCAAAGAGCAGCAGAAATCCGCACAGCTCAATTTGCAAAAAAAAAAAGAAAAAAGAAAAAAGAAAAAAAAAAAGAAAAAAAAAAAGCCACACCACGGGGAATTAAAAAAAAGAAAGAAAGAAACAAGCAGAAGGGAGAGGAACGGGAAAGCAAGAGTACTGCCAAGGTTGCAAAACCAGCTCTTTTGTGAAAAAGGCCGTTTCTCACCTTAAAAGCATCAGCACGCGCTCCGTGCCAAGCGCAGCGTGGGGACACGCGAGAGGAAGCGCAGCTGCAGCGCGGGAGCTCGTGTGGGCCCGCGCTGCCGATTCGCACCCCCTGCTCCCCTGTACTCAAACGCACCCGCCAAGCAGCCCCCAGGCATGCACCCTGCGCGTCCCAAAGACGAATCCTTCCCAGGGCAAAGGCCCGGCCCCGCGGGCCCATCCCCCCGCGCGAGGGCACGGGGACCCGGCTTGGTCCCGCCGTTCCCTGAGTGCTTTGGACACATCCGAGGGAGATCCGATCTGCTCCCGGATCCAATTTCCTCGCCTCTTCCACCAGAGGAATTTGCGTGCGATGCTCTTTGGCAGGGATAATCCTATCAGGGGACTTAGCGACACCAAATGCATCTTCATCGTGGGCACGAATTGAAAGAGCGGGATCGATTGCAGCAGGGTCGTGGGGCGAAACGGGTCGGGGCCCAGGTGACGCAAGCCTGGCCGAGCCCAGAGGCTGCGGCGCTGCCGCTAGCTTCCCACTAAAAAAGGTTCCCATTAAGGCAGTTTCTCCCTGACCCCCCGGACGTTGCTTGGCTTTAAGAAACACCTTGTTATCTCTCTGCTTGCCCGGACATAGGTGCTGGCTGAAGCCTCGTGCAAAGCCGCTCCGAAAACACCACCGCGCTCAGCAGATGCCCCTGCGGCGGGGATGTGCCGCGGCCCCTTGCCCGCCCGGCTGGGCAGCCCCCGCACGGCTCCTCTCCCGCCTCCGCCCCGTGGCGGGACCTGCCGGAGGGGCGCCCAAGGCCACGGTGGGTCTGAGCTTTCGGGTCAAGGCCCCCTTGCTCAGTGCGCCCGCTTCCACGGGCAGAGCCGCGCCAGGCCAGCACGCCTCTCAACCAGCCTCCCCTTCAAACCGACATCAACCCCCTTCAGTCGACAAGTCCCCTTCAAATGCGACATCAGGCTGCGAATAACCCCCCAACCACCGCTCCCCCCCCCAAAACCTCGGGCCGGCTGCAGCTGTAACTCCCCTCCCATAGCACCAGTGCAATTCGGAAACGCGCTTGGCGAACGTCTCCCTTGGTGGAAGAGGGCCGTGGCCGTGGGCAAGGCCCCCGCCTCGCCGGGGGGGCGGGCAGCACCGGCCCCGCGCCGGGAGAGGCGGCGCAGGAGAGCGCAGGCTCTTCCTGGGCATGATGCAAGACCTGCTGCTCCGACTGTCAGCATCCTCCCGGCATGTCCGCTCGGAGTATAAACAGAGATTTATTTTAATGACTCATTAAAGCCTAATTACATTCGCCGAGCAATACACAGAGAGGAGCCTCCCACGTGTGGCAGTACTATAGTCAGGAGCACTCGGAAAACCTTCCCCTCCCCGAAAGGGCAGCAGAAACAGACTGGCTCTCTTAAATGGGACCAGACAGCAGGGCCAGGTGCTGGCTCTGGAGCCAGGCGCTGGAGATCACAGCAGTGCAGCCAGCAGCTAAAAACCAGAAGGACTCACTTCTTTCTTCATTTACTTCCACCCTCGCACAGACTGGGCTCCTGGCCGTCACGGTCTATCTGCCCGGGGCGATTGCCAGCACAGCTCATGCCTCTGAGCCCACGAGGACATGACCTGCTCGGGCAGAGCTGGAAACCCGCTGCCCATCTCCAGAGCCTCAGACCAGCACCTGCATCGTGGGCTGGCCATCACCCAGCATTAAGGATACTTGTGCTTTTAAGTCAAACGATCCCACTTTCACAGTTGCTTTAACCAAGCTCAGGTTTGTTCCCTCTTTAATGAAAATTGAACCAGGCTATGGAAAAAGCCCACGCTGCACAATGCATGGGTATCACGAGCACGGAGTGACTGGGACGCCCGGTGCGGCAGGATTTCGTGCTGCCGCCGGCACGGAGCTGACACAGGGAGCCCCAGTAGCGAGCCCCGTACAACCCACGGAAGGGACAGACTGCCACGGCCGCAGTTACCAGACCTCCTGGTGATGCCTGACACCTTGGCTAGAGACCTGGCAGAAGGCAGCGAGGTCTCGCTGTCAGACATGATCATTTCCAGCAGAAAAACCTCTTCCCGCATGCCTCACCAACAGCTGCTCCTCCATCTCGAGAGCATCCTCTGCCCGAGCCCTGTCCTCTCCCCACACCTACTAGCGCAGGGGGAAAACTCAGAAAGGACATTTGGGGACTCTAGGGTCAGCTGCACACAGGAGACACCGAGATTTGGCCCCGCGCAGGACCCCCGCACGGTACAGCCGCTGCAGGAGACATCGGCGCCCAGAGCACCTGCTGAAAGCCAACTGGGGGAAGGACATGGTGGTCAAACAACATCCCCTTCAGCCCAGGGGACCTACTCGCCACTCGCACGGCCCGTGAGGAGCCCTGGGGTCTGTCTCAGCTGCTTTTCCTGACGCGCCAGCTGGCCCAAGGGAAGCCGAGCCTGTGCCCAGCAATTTGGGCACCGGCACCAGCCCACGAGTACTGCTCGCCGCTCGGAGAGCGCCCCAAGGTCGCGTCCTTTCCTGCGGGACGAGGACCTACAGCAGCGGCAGCCGCTGGGGACAGAAGTGCCCGTGCCCCGCTGCTCCGACACCTGGGGGTCCCGCGCAAGCCGCCCGCATCAGCCGATTCGCACGCCTGGACACAGGAGGGGGCGACGACCGGAGGACGCAGCCTCCCCGGTGACTCCGGATGCTCTCCTGGTGTTATTCCACTGAAGCCAGCAGAGAACTGGCCCCATCTGCTTACACTGCTTTCGGTAGCGCTCAGCCATCCTGCTAATTGCTTCAATTAGCAGAGAGGAAAATTTTTCCAAAGGTTTCGCTGCCTCGCTCCTCGCGTTGCCTTTAGTCCCGAGCAGAGCGGGCGTAAAACGCTTCCAGCGGGGAGGTGGTACGGGATCGCGTCTCACCCCGCTGGGCGCTAGCACCTCCGGGCGAGACAGCCCACCCTGCCCAGTTGTCCACCTACGCGGCCAGGACATATCACAGGGCAAAAATGGCTGGGCCCACACACAAGCGCTCATCTTTCCTGAACTCCATGTTTTCCACCCCTGGAAAGCTGCCACACACAGACACTGGGAAGCCAAGGGCCCCCTTTCCTGCTCCACCTGATGGGGCGAGGATGCCCGAGCCTCCTGCAGTGACCCACATGGCAGAGGTGACCCCGGCCGCTGCCGGGCTGCCTCGGGAGAGCTGTCAGCCCCGAAACCTCTGCTTTCGCCTGCAGCTTGGTTGGGGACTTGCACAAGCTACCAATGTGCAGGTCTCCTAACCAGATGGGTCGCTGTTAATAGACAGATGGTGCTTCCTAAAAAAGCCCTTGCTCCAGGCTGTCCCCGCGGCCCAGAGAGTCGTAACGCCCGCTGAAGCACAGGCGCCCACGAGGGGGGCTCAGGTCCCCGGGCCTGAACGCTGCTTTCCAAATTAAGCAAATTCATCACTTTGAGATAGCCCTGCGACGTGGCAAGGACAAAGCCCCACAGCGTCCCGGACGGTGGAGGACCTTTGGCTTCGCAACCCTAGAGAAAGGCAGAGCTGCACCTTGCTCTGGGCTAATGCACAGCTGCAGGGGCCAACTCTGACCTTGCTCTCTCCCGTGTAGATGCACATAACATTTGCGGAGTCACAGCAGGATCTGGCCAAGGCTAACCTCCGCAGGGCTCCTTTTCCACCAAGCAAGGGGAAAATCCCATCCATGGGCTTTTTACAGGACTGCTCACACTCCTTGGGGCCACCCTTGCCAGGGTGCCCACACTACCAGCCAGGGCAGGGAGGCTCAGCACGACCAAAATGACAAGGCACGAATCAACTTTGCAGATTAAATAGCATGGAGCAGGACGGGGAGGAACCCAGAGAAAGACGAATAGATGCACATGGGGAGAAGGAGGCTTGCTATGAAATGGTATTTCTTTCTGGGTGACTTCATCAGTGGTGGAGACACAGACTGCTCATCACCAAAGGCTCTTCACCTCACCCAGCCCTCGCTGTCCACGCGCAGACACGAGTGGGGACAGTCGCGCGTGCCCGGACGGGACGGCCACGCTCGCACGCCCACCAGCCCAACAAAATGAGAAACGTGGCATGAAATCGCCCAATGTCTCCAGCAAATGAAGCGTGAAACGCACTCTCGAGAAAACAGCGGTAACAGAGTCTCCGTAAACATTTCATCTTGGTGGCAAAACAGCGACCGGGAAGGTCAGAGCGGCAGAGCATGGGGGGGCTTGGAGGAAACGCAGGGGCTCGATTTCTGCTCTCGTAGCAGATGTACGGGAGAGGAAGGCTGGAGGGGGGAGGAAGGGGGAGGCAGCCGGGGTAGAGAACAACACCAGCACAGTCTGACCTTATTTCTGTTTGCCGCTAGCCCTGGCGACTGCTGGGTTTTAGGTGTAGCCGCAGAGCGGGCCCAGGAAAGGGAAGCAGCTGCCGTGTTTCTGCTCATGCCCGTGGCTAAACTCAGTGAACCTGCTTGAGCCAGAAGCAGCAGCAGACAGGGATCTCCCGTTCCAGAAAGGACTCGCAGCACTGCTCTTCCTGACCGTGCCTTGCAGCTGGGCTCCTCTGCAGCTGAAACCGAGCAGCAGGACACCTAAAAGCAACTCCAGTGGGGACAGAGACTCACCGCGCTGCTACCAGCCTGAGTTTCTGCCAAAAAAATCATTTGCCGGCCTTTTTATTGCCCTCTTCTGAGGGCATCACGCTAATATTTCCCAACAAACGACCAGTTTGCTGGGGCTCCGTTCAGCTTGCGCATCCAAGACACTCCCATGCGCAGCGCCGGGGGGGATGCGCTGCGCTTCCCGGAGGAGGCCTTTCCCGACGGCCACGCTTCCGCGGCCGACGGCCGCCCCGTCGGGGCTCTTCAGCCCGGAGCAGAGACGCAGCCTGCGGTCTCCTAACGAGGCTCCAGACTCGGCCGCTCGCAGGCCTGTTACCCGTCTGAAACGCACCGCTTCGGAAAGCCACGGGGTAGGAGCTCACACTCCAGTGGAGCCAGCGCTGCAACAGGCCCGGGAGAGAGGAGCGAGCCGGGCTCGCTGTCTGCTCTGATGTTCACCGTGCCCATCAGCAGCAGCAGCAGCAGCAGCAGCCTACTTCTGTCATCCCCTCCCGGCTTTGCAACAGGTGAAAACCCTTCCGAGCAGAAGAGTTTTATCCCCCTCCCTGGCAAAGCACAGTTTAGCGTGCCGGATCCTGCCAGGACCACAACACATGCTAACGAGCCGCCCCAACATGCCCCGCACCCCACGAACGGCATCACGCAGAAACTCTGCTACCTGGAAAAGCGAGGGGCAGGGCTGGGGGGGGGAAACGAGCTGGTAACTCAGCTCTCTCCGCGGGGGTGGAATATTCCACGGCACGTCAGAAAACCTCTTTGCTGTAGAGACAATCAATAGTACGCACACAAAAAAAATCCAGCTGAAAATACTAAAGGTTTCCACATGCCCTTTTTCAGGGGATAAAATCCTCCAGGATAACCCTAAGAGAAACAAAAGCCAGACAAGCAACTTGAGCACAGGTCTCCTTTAATTACCGAGGCACAGCGAGAGATAAAACAGAGATCCTTCAGGAGAAACAAAAGGCTTTGATTTCCTTCACTTCAGCAAAGGCAGCCATTATCTCCGCGCAGAGGCTCGGCAGCGGGGCTGGGGGGTGCTGAGCCGTCCTGCCCTTGCGGAGCGGCACAGCTCCGCGCTCCCCCCAAGGCAGCGGCAGGCAGAGCCCCGGCCCGGGGACTTTCAAAAACTTGGCAGCCCTGCGAAGCGCGGCTCGGCGAGCGCCCAGCCCAGTCCTACCCAGGAGTTAACGGGTGCTTCCAGCAAAAATCCAGCCGGTTAGAAAGTGCAGCAACACAACACCGGGAAAAAAAAGCAATTAAAAAAAAAAACGAGCACGGAGCGACAGCGTCTCCCGGCCGCCCGCAGCCTCCCCCGGCCCCCCCGGAGCCCCCCCGGGCCCGACCCCCGCGGCAGGCGGCAGCGCGGCCGCACCGTACCTGGGCGCCGCGGCCGGGCCGGGCCGGGCCGGGCAGCACCGAGGCCGCCGCCGGCAGCGTCGCAGGCAGCGGCGGAGCCGAGTCCGGCGGCAGCGATGCGGCTGGCGGGGCAGCGGCGGAGGGATGGGCAGGGGGAGGAAGGGGAGGACCGGAGGAGGAGGAGGAGGAGGGTGATAACGCTGCTAATAATAACCGCCGGACCCGAGAGGCCGCTCGGCGGAGGTGCGGGCGAGGCGAGGTGTGTCCGCCCCGGCAGCCCTCGGGGAGGAGCCGCCCGGGCCCCCCAGCAACCCTCCAGCACCCCCCCGGCTCCGGCTCCTCCGCCGCCGGCCGCGGGCGCAGCGCCGAGCACCCCGCGCCGAAAGAGCCCGGCTTGCTCGCCCCCCACCCCCCACGAGAAGTTTGCTTTTTTGAAATTATTATTTTTATTTTTCCACTGAGCGCTGCAGGAGAGAACAAACACAGGCTTCCCCCCCACCCCCCCAAAAAAACCCTGTGCTTGGGGGGCCCCGCCGCCGTCCCCAGTGCTGCCGCCGGGAGCGACCCGCCACGGGCACCCTCGGAGGAGCACGAGCCGGGGTGGGCGAGGATGCCTCCCCTGCCCTCCCCGCTCCTCAAACAGGATCACCCCGGGGCTGTCACTCTTTGCAGAGCGGAGCCGACCTCTGGCACACAGCGGCTGGGCGAGCGCGGGGCCTGCTGCTCCCAGGCGCTGCCGGAAACTTGGCCCGTGGCTGCCCAGCCGCAGCCGCACGCGGGCACCGGCCAGGCTTGGACACACAGGCGCGCACGGAAAGGTGCTCCCCGATAAACGCCACGGGCCGAGCTCCAGCTGCAGCAGATCTTTGAACACTTCGAGAGTTTAAACCGGAGAAGGTGGCTACAAGCCGCCGTCACCCGCACAAAACGAGCCATTCGCCTCTGCGAGCTGCGATAAAGCTAATCGAAGCCCAGGCTTTGCACCACAAGCCGACCGTCGCAAGCGCCTGAATTACTGCGCAATGGGAACACGCGGCCGTTTATTTTCTTCTGCTTCCTTCTGACTTTGCACTCTGCTGGGCAGGAGAGCGCGACCGGCCACTGCGAGGCAGCGCGGCTTTGCGGGATGAACAAGCGCTGAGCTAGCACCACATCAGTTCAAACCCCCGTGCCTCAGTTTCCCCATTTCCAAGCAAATGACAGCTACAATACTTTCCCCCCTGTAGTGCACGCTCTACAATTCAGGAGGAAATAACGCTCTTCTCATCCTCCATTACCCTTGCCATTAGCCCAGGCCTCTTGCTTGTCACGGATTCCTCCCCACGGCTCGGGCTGGAAGCTGTCACTTCGGGCTCACACCGCACAGCTGGTTGCTGGCGATGTCGGCAGCCCAACACGCTGATTTCTCCCCCAGATCTGTCAGCAGAGAGGAGCTGAGAGGGAATAAACACTTGTTTGGATGCAAATGGCTTTGCGAGTTTAGCAAAAGGGTAGGATGAATTATGAAATACAAACGGGAGATAAGTGGATCCCACCACAGTCCTCGCCCTCCGCGCTGCGGTGCCCAAGTGCCCGACATGCTCGTCAGCGGCTGCTCAGCGCTCGCCCGCGCTCCCACGCGCCCCAGGCCTCGCGAGGGGCCCCGCTAGTCCCCGCCGACAAACCCAGCCACGTTACAAGCGCCAGCACGAACGATGGGCAACGCGAGAGTGCCTTTTCCCGCGGCGCCGGGTGACGACAGCCCAGCAGCTCGGACCGAGCGGGACGGCGGGAGAACCGCTTGGCTGGTAGGGGAAGCGCTGGCAGGGTCACCAGAGGTGTCCCTGGAAAACCATTTTCTGTCTTCTTTCACTTTCTTTCCAAGGACAGGAGCTCTGGGTCTCATTTTTTCCTGTGCGATCAGCAGCGAACGCAGCTGGAAGGGGCCCTGCACGCCGTCGCCGAGCACCAGGGCAGAGCGCACGGCAAGCACCGTCGTTCGAACAAGCAGCTTTGGCAGCTCCCATGGCTTTGCTGCCAGTCTCTTTCCCCCCCCCCCCCAAGCCCCAGGGGCTGGCAGCGGCCTTCCCATCCTTGTCTCATTATTTTTCAAAGCAGCACCCTGGCAAACAGCAGAGCATGAAAGGTGGGCTTAGCACCTCTGCGAGTGCTGAGAAACGCTTGGAAACCAGGCGCTCCACTGCAGGGAAGACAATTTAAGGAAAAGGTGTTAATTTTAATCAATAACATTTTTTAAAAAGCGAACGATTTTGGAAGCCCAGCTTATGTGTTTTGAACGCTCAGGGTCAGCATCACTGCTAAAGGGGAGCCCTAGCAGCAGCTTGACCCAAATTCCTTTGCAAATCTAGGATTTTAGGTTCTTTTTATCTCAGTTTCTTTTTGGAGGAAAGGGAAAACAAAGCTCATAGCGACTCCAGACATGCTGAAAAGGCGTCATCCCCTCATCAGCCTCTCTATTTCCGCTGTCTTTGGGGCACCTCGCTCCCTTTCAGCGCTGAGCCTCGCCTGCTCGGTGCCCTGCGCGTGCTGGGGCATTTTCAGCAATACAGGGGCCGTGAACCTGCCGAAGCCTCACCCTCGGGTGAGAGGGTACCTGCGCTGCTACGCCTTGAGCCAACGCGCTTCAGCGCATCAATAAGTTTCCTCCCGTTCAGGCAAGTGGCTCCGTCGTCCCAATACGCTGGCACCTGAGTGCGCTCGGGAAGCGAAGCCACGTGCATTCCTTCATTTCGCTCCGCTCTGCTCCCTATTTTCGTTTTTAGCGGAGCCCAGGGCAGCTGCAGCAGCACGGAAAAGCCTGACGGTGCAAAACGCCTCCGGGGGCCGGCAGGCAGCCGGCTCCTCGCTCGCTTGCCGCTATCGCGTTGCCCTGCGCGTTGAGGACAACCGGGCCGTACGGGAGGGCACTGGTGCATGGACGCGACTCACGGGGTGGCCAGAGCAGCCTCGAGGCCCGCGGCGTTTCTCTGGGGAACAGGCAGCTCCTCCCAGCGCTGCCGCCATCCCCGGAGCACGTCGGCGAGCCAGGAGTTAAGGCCGCGTTTCCCCCGGGGCAGCTGAGTCACCGCACCACCGGCGAGCTCGAGCGCTCAGGCGAGGAACGCTCAAAACGCGCTCCCGAGCCCCCTCGGACGCCGGCGGCCGAGCTCTGGGGACGGCACCGCTCGCCGTCGTGGCCGGTCGTCCGGGAGCTCTGTCGCGCCCCGGTGCCGTCCGTCCTGCTGACGGACGAGCGGCAGGACAAGCCTCGATTAATGCGGTTAGGAGAGAGTTACGCCGTCTCTTCCCCAAATGAAGACAAACGCTGCTGAAGATCAGCCGCCGCGTGTCTGACGTCTCCAGACGCCACGGATATTCGTCCCTCCCGGCGCGGGGGTTCGCGGCTCCCGGGGACGGCGTTAACCCGCGGCGCTCCCGCTCCTCCCCGCGCCAGCCTGGGGGCCGGGGTGCCCCATCCCATGGGGCCCCGCGATGGAGCCGAAACGAGATGCCCGGGGGCTGCATCCCTCCTCCCCCAGCCCCGTGCGAGCTCCCAGCTCCACGTGCAGCCTAGAGGCTTCCCGGGCTCCTCCGCGCCCCCTTTGCTCTCGCCCCCGCCGGGCTCCCAAAGTGACCCAGGCTTGCGGCCGCCCAAGGACAGCCCATTCCCCCCCCCGGCTGGCTGCTGAGCCGGGGGGAGCTCGAGGGGGCCGGGGAAGGCAGCGGGGGCCGCGATGGCTCTTTGAGCATCCCCTGCTCTCCGGCCCGTGCTCCCGCGTAGCCCAGGCTTGTCCTCATTTCAGGCCGGGCTCCCGCTCGCCTGGCCCCAGAGGTAGCGCGATGATGCCCGGCCTCCTAATGGAGCTTGACAGCAGCGGGATTAAAAGCACAAGTGAGATCGCAGCCCCTCCGCAATCACCTCCTCCTTTAACGAGCTGAACCAGAAAAGCAGTATCGCAGCAGCCGGGAGGGGAGGGCCGGGCCGGGCCGGGCGCACACGCGCGGCAGCCACCCGGCAGCGAGGGGCCGGCGAGAGCGACGGCAAGCGCAGCCCACGGCCGGACCGGGCTCCCGCGGCGGCTGCGTGTGCCGGGCGCTGCCAGCTCGCGGGAACCGGCTGTGCCCCCCAAGGACGCGGACCCCGTCCTCGCCCCTGCCGCACTCAGCTGCTCGCCCTCCCCGGCAGATGTTAGCTCCCAGCTACACGGAGGCATAAATGCAGGGGAAACTGGGGCTTTTTACTGCAAAAAAAAAGAAAAGACCCACTCCAGAGACCAGTGCATGTGCTTGGGAGCGGCGAGAAAAGCCGATATTTTTGTTTTTTGGCAGAGTGCTCAAGCTAAAAAGAGAGCTGCAGCTCAAGACCTTGTTTTCAGTGACCTGTACTGACAATTTGCTTTCTCCTTTTTTCTTTTTCTTGCCAAATGGAAAGAAAAAGAAATCCTTCCAGGTCAGAGGAAAGAAAAGCATTTACTCATGGGTCACATGAAACAGTCCCGTTCAGGCTTGAATGCAGCTTTATCCTTCCCGAAACAGGAAAAGACTCAATTTCCATCCGAAAAACAAATGTTTAGAGCACGAAAAGATAACAGCTTTGGCTTCCGAAATGATCGGCTTTGTATTTTAAACCAAAATTAGTGACTGAAGTGAACGCAGACACCGTGGGGAGAAGCGGCGCCGTGTTCGGCTGGAAGGAGCTGTCGCTGCCCAGCCTCCCCCCGCCCGCCACAGGCTCCCGACCCCCGTTTAACGCCCGGAGCAGCCGCTTTTAAGCTGCTGATGGCGATGGGTGGGTTTTTTTCCCGTAAGGCCCCGAAGCCCGGGCCGCCCCGTCGCCCTCCGCTGTCCCGTGGGGCTGGGCCGGGTGCCCCGGCCGGGGGCAGGACGCCGCAGCGGGGCTGCCGCGCCGCGCGGGACCGACCCGAGCCCCGTGCCGAGTCCATCACCGAGGCCCCGCGGCGCCGCTGCGACCCCGGCTGTCAGGGAGAGCTGCAGAGCCGCGCGGCCTCTCAATTTTTAACGCGCTCTAAACGCTTTGGCAGCCGGTGCCCAGGGAGAGGAGCGGAGGGGCACAGCCTTCCCCTCTCCTTCCCCTCCGCCGGCGCGGCGCGGCGGCCGGGGCTCGCGCTCGGTCACAGCAGCGCGAACACAACGTCGCGCTCCGGTCCCAGAGGCATTTTCCTCTTACTCCACCGCCTTAAGCGACAAACGTACCAACAGGCACCTGCCAAGCATGAGAAATGTGATCCAAGCTGCGCCGCGAAAAGGCAAGCAAACGCACCACGAGCCGGGGCACAGCCTGGCTGAAACCGCGCACACCTCCTACAGCCCCGGTTCCGGACGGCACGGAGGAAAGATTTGCTGATGTGGTTGAAAGGATGCGGGAAACTAATCATCTGCTTGCGGACAACACGTGAGTGGCAAGAACTCCTAGGAAGAGCAGCTCCTGACCAGTTAAGAGCATCAGAAAAGCTGGGTGGGGTCAGAGCAAAGCCCAGGATCCTGTCTCCAGCAGATGCCCAGGAAGAGCGTGGGGGAAAAGGGTGACACGTGCAGTGTGACAGCCCAGAATATGCTCCCTACCTCCAAAAATTTGCAGATTAGGGTGTTTCCAAGCCATAAGGGTGCCTTATAAATGCCCGCTGGATTCCCCTTATCTGCCCGCTCCGTTTCTGAGCGCGTGGGAGCTCTCGGTGCCCCCAGCCCCCCGCCGCAGCAGTGCGCGGGGCGAGGAAGCATCGCCCTTGGTTTGATCCATGCCTAGTGCAGGTGCCCTTCCGCTCTCCCTTGCCTGGGGGAGACAGCCAGCTGCTCCCGACGTGCCTTCCCGTCCTCCTCTATCGTATCCCCCCTCCATCACCGATTTCCAGGCTGAAGCACCCTAATCTGTTTAACCTCCTGGCATGGAAGTCATCATTAACTCAGCTCTAATTATCCCTGCTGTTCTCCATGGCAGGAGCGATCCCCCCCAAGGTGCAGGCGAGGGGGGCACCCCGGCAAGCTGGCAGCCCCCAGGGAACAAGCTGCCTCCTGTTAACCCAAGGGAGGCACAGGGCGATCCTCACCTCCTATTCTTCCACGGAGAGGGACCCTGGGCCACCCATGTCCCTGCTGGATGTACTTTGCCACTTCTCCTGGCTGGTGTCCACTTGCCTAGGCACCCCCGGCCTCCGGGTTTGATGGTGCACGTTGGAGGAAGGATGTCTTCTGAACATCTCCACCACGATAACCGAGTCACTCCACTGGCTTCCCAGGAAAACGTCTCACAAGACGGCTCCTCCGGTCCTGGCACGCTCGGCCGCTCCTGGGGAGAGGTGGGATGGACCGAAAGGCAAGTGGGGGGCAGACGGGAATGATGGCCAACAGCCATCGGGCTCAGCACCGGGGCAGCGCTGGGCCACATCTCCCCTGTGACACCCAGCAGCAGGTGAAAGGTTTGTAAAACGGGCCCTGAACCCACCCCTGAGGAGCGACTTGCAGGGCCGTGAAATGAGAGCCACCCTGGGGCCCATCGGACAGGGTCGAGAGCATCCGGCCACCCCAACAGCCCATCCCCAGCCCGCTCCCAGGACCAGGTTTACACCTCCAAGCAGGGCTCCAGGCAGAGCCGTGCCGAGAGCCGGCCTCGGCTGCCACCTAGCAGCGACCGGCACCGAGGCAGCACCAGAGCCCTACGCAGGAGGGTTTCGCCGTCCCTGCGTTTGCAGCAGGAGGGTTTCGCCGTCCCTGCGTTTGCAGCAGGAGGGTTTCGCCGTCCCTGCGTTTGCAGCTGAAGCTCGCAGCAGCCAGGCTGCCCTCGGCCTCTCCCGGCCCACCAGCAGCACCAGCTTGTGGCCGTCTGGCTCCCGCCCCAGCCTTGGCAGCCAGCAGCCGCCCGGCTGCTCCCACTGCTAATTAACGATTTCCACAAACAAACAGAAAAGGTGCTGGAGCAGCACGTTCCCAGCATGGATCTCCCCAGCTCCCGCTGCCTGCGTCAGCCCTCCCTCGCGCTGCAGCCCGGCAGCGGGCAGGGCAGGGAGGACATGTGGGGCTCCTTGGGGGCCTCCCCCATCTACTGTCCCCCTCACCCTCTCCCCCCCACTCAGGTCCCCAGACCCAATATCCCGGCAGTTGTCATCCCCCTGTTGGGTTGGCCCAGTGCTCAAGAAACTAGGCAAGAGAAAGATGATGCACTTGGGGCAACAAGGTTTGGGCCAGCCAGGCCCAGAAGACCACGTCTGTGTTTACTGAAGCCACCAAGAGGCCCTCAGCTGGGGAGTTTTACGCTCAAAATCAGCCAGCAACTACAAAAACCCAGAGGATTCCTCTAGCAGAGACAGCAAAGCACAGGCAGAAGCAGCCTTTCTGCCATGCGAATGAAGAATCAGCCCTGCAGTTTCCCAGCAGATGCCCCTGGGAATGCCACCACCTGGAGGAGGGATAGAAGAAACATGTCACTTCACAGCTCAGGGAACAGAAGAGGAGCTCAAACATCTCGTCAGGACACTTGGAGTGTTACAGGGGTGATGGAAGCTACAGCAGCTACAGGCCTTTTGGTCTAAGTGGAGTGACCAAAAGGAACATTTGTGAGATCCCACCTGCATCTCACTGAGACCAGATCTCTGCAATTTACAGAGCCCTGCTGGAAAGAAACACTGGCTTTCTAGTGTCTCCTTCAATACCTGCTGCCACCTGCCAAGAAGCAGCAAATGGGTGACAGAGATGACTGCTGGATGAGCCAAGCCACATGCATCTTCACCTTTCCAAGTTTAGAGACATCTCTTCCCATCTCCGTATCAGCACTCCAAGCCCAGCATCCTGACAGCAGTCTCCGATTGCTCCCTGAGCCCATGTGTGAGTCACCAAGGGAAGAAACATAAAGGATTACCAGGACCACCAGGCAACTGATACCAGAGAAACTCCATTGTTAGCAGAGGGCATCACTACAGACTAGTGCCAGCCTGCACCTACCCAGCACTGAACTCTTCTAGCGCAGCTGACTCAGGAGCTCAACAACCCCATCAGTATCCTTACGGGCTAGCAAGAACTTCAAGCCTCCACTAACTGTGTAGCCAGTTTGTGATCCAGCAAGACACCTCTGTCTTGTCTGCATTTCCTCAAGCTTCTTAAGTCCATCCACATCTGTCCACTGGCTCTGGGCTAACACTCAGAGACAAAGGACCTCAGTACAGTGACTAGTATTTTTGTTCCATTTGGCAGACATCTGGTTCATCTAGATTAACACAACCAGAAAAAGAACAGCAGCTCTGCTGAAGTAGGAGATTTGAGCCGAAGGAGCTGGGTTACCCTGCCTGGAACTAAAGCCCATGATACCTGGTGCTATCGGAAAACAGCCTGGAGAACAGATCGTTCTTTTCCTCTTTGCAACAGTTCATAAGCTTGTGAAGTGGGACTGGGAAGGCAACGACAGCATTTAACAGCTGGAGGGGCGGATTTATCACTCCACCGACAGAGAGCAATGAACTCAGCAGCTGGGAAGGAGGTGCTGGTGGACACGGTTATTAAGAGGTAGGAAGTGTGCAGTTCAGGCAGAAAGGGTTTTTTGAATTGTTTAACAGATCAGAGCTCCCAAGAATGTCTGAAATGCACTTAAGTCAGCTCCATATCCCCTGTCCCATTGCAGAAAATGCTTGGGCCAAGCCAGCAGGCTTTGCTGATAGTGTTGGAGGCCACGAAGCAAGGTGGTGGGTCAGCAGCTCCACTGTGAACCCACCGTTCTCCAGATGCCTGTTGCAACATGACACTTGGTTCCTCCATCCATGGACATCACACTAACAAGTTAAAAGGGCAGAGACCAGCTGGAGAAGGTGCCTAGGTCCCACCAGACCTTTCTTTCACAGAAGGGTAGGGCAGTCTCTGCCCTTCTGAGGAAATAGCCCCAAATAGGATACACAGACCCCTTTGAAGGGCCACGCACATAGCTCGCACTTACACCACCTTGACTCCACGGGGCCGCATGGGGGAATTCAGGGCAGTCTGAACTCACCTCCTCCTCCCAATCACTCAGATCACCCCTGAAGTCCAATATTCTCAGAGCAAAGAATGCATCTTTTTGACTTGGGGGCAACCCCCCTCTCAGCAGGACACCCCTTTTCCCATCTCTCTGCTGGGGCTGATGAGACATTGCCTGATCCACAGGCCGCAGGGGCTGTTGCAGAGCATGACAAACCAGCAAGGGCTGCAGGACCCCGTGAAAGACAGATGCTGATGGGGAGCAGATGAGGGCCAGCCCAGAACCAGGGAGAAGAGCCTACATGTCCGTAGGCTGGACAAAGCCGAGACCCAGCTGTTTCCAGCCTGCTTGCTGGTGGCTCCCACTCCAATTTCCAGCTTGCTCCCTCTTGTCTAACCATTCAGAGCAAGCTTTTATCCTCGCTGTGAAGAAGGAGCAGAGCCATGAAGCCCACCACTAAATACACAATATGAAGAAGACAGGAGGAACCAGGGGTATTCAAATAACTGCAAGAGGAAGAGCCACTTCAGTGGAAGAACAGCGTGGAGCTGTCCGCATGCGGCTCCCTTCATTAGCCTGGCTAGGTGACGTCCCCTCAGCACTGCACCCGGGGGCCCTGCTTACACCAAGCCACTGCGAGTGAGAAATTTCCACTCAGGGTCATTACGTCGCAAGTCCCACTAGCTCCAGATGAACCTGGGTGAGAGATGGTAACCCCAGGATACTTCCCCCTCCACCGCTCCTTGTGGCAGCACCAAAAGCCACCATCACTCAGATTTGTTTGCTCGGCCTGAAGACTCTGCATTCCCATCCTTCCTTACCACATGCCATTCTCCCTCTACAGACAGAAACAGCCACAAAAGCAGGTTTTTCAGAGAGGAAAAAAATGAGTGTCCCTCCTCTTCAGGGAGGTGGGGGAGAGCGAGCAGCGTCTCTGCCAGAGGATGCACTCCCGACGTTGGGCTGCGCATTCGTACAGAGCAGCACTCCCACGCCAGAGCCCAGCTGAGTCGCTGAGCACGCAGAAGACAGCACCTTCCATCTGCGTTCAGCCTGCTCAAATCACAGCCACATCGAAACCGACCAGGTGTTACTGCTCAACACGACCTGTATTACATGGAGAACGAGGATCCGGTATTTGTCAGTACAACAAGAAGCCCCTTCCCATTATCTCTGAGTCTGGAAGGACACGAAATGCATATCTTTCCCACTGGATTGCCCATTGCTCAGGCCACAGAGAACCACATCCAATCCCTCCTGTGCTCCCATCCCCCAAAAGTGCCACAGTGACTAATTTCCTGCAGAAATGAGAACTTGAATCCACCTGGGACCTGAAAAACTTCCCTGACATTTCAGTGAGAAGCATAAAAAAAAATCTGCAGGAACTTTCCTGTTTCAAAACTTGTGTTCAGATGCAATCAGAGGGAAAAAACACTCGGAAATCTGGCCAGCTCTATTGCCCAGAGAGCCCTGAGAAAGCTCAGCTTCATTTCAGCCATTCCCTACACTAGGTAAGAAACACGATGCAACCCACAGCCCTAACACGGGACCAGAAAAGTCAAGTAACCTGAAACTCCCTGCAGGACTGTATTGCCATCTGCCCAAAACACAGCCCCCGTAGCTCTTAATCTCTCTGCTTCCATTTTCTTGATTAGCTTTCTGTCTGGTTGTTTCTAAGTGAGGACCATATAGAGTCCATATAGAACTAAGAAAAAACAAAAAGCTTACTTCTGCTGTAGTGAATGACCTAGAAACGAGAAACGCTTTCTCTCTTCCTCCCCTCTACGTGCTTAGCCCTTCCACATCCAGACACTTCTAAATGCTGCAACTGAAGCAAGGTAGTCATCTTTCCTTCATCACTAGTTCTCAGGGAAACCTCTCCGGGTCCCAGCTGTACAGAGCTCAGCCCAGGGCAGTCTCTCAGACCATGAAGCATGGCATTGCCTATTCGGCCCCTGCCAGCTTTTGTCTGGCACAACAGCAGTCTAGAGGGATGAAGCAACTCCATTCTGCAGTCTCGGTTTCCTACTCTAAACATCACCCGATTCTTCTTTTTTACCTCGGGGACCTGGGGACTGACTGTGGCATTATCTAGCACGATGAAGAGCTAGTAAAGGCATGGCCTCCGGTTCGGAGAGATGCACTGATCCTGGCGGTCCACAGGGACATGCAGATAAGCTGGTGGCTGCTCCCTGAGCCCTGGCTATTCTGAGCTCTGATGGCCATTCCTCCTAATTCCCCACACCTCCCACCCTGAGTTTTTTGATTGAACCAGTAAGACTTTTATGCTGGACTTTTATTCATTCTAATGTTAGTATTAAACCCTGTCTTGAGCTTTTCTTGATGGCTCATAACAAAGCTATAGCACGCTTCGGGCATGCTTGTGGGTGGGCACGCATTGGCCCTTGCTAGTCCCCGAAGCCCTGGGGAACACAGTGTAGGCATCAACCAAGCAACCTGCGTACCAGTGTTCATAACCAGCATGCTTACATTTGCACAGCTTTTCCTTGCATTAATAAATGCAACACCAAGAGGGTTGCTTGCATCAGGCAGGGAACTACTTAAATACCGCTTCTGCACCTTGCACCAAGAACAACATCCTCTTCCAGGACAGCATTTCCAGTAGGTTCAGGTCATCTGTTCAACCAACTTACCTACTGCACATAAAGCACCATCACCAGGTCTATCACATAGCATCTCTCCTCAGTAACACCCTCCTCCTGCTCCAGCTGCTTCCTAGAAAAATAATTCCTGACCCCTCACCAATCACAAGAAGTGCCATAAAACTCATTTTCCTCTCTGCGGCCTTCAGCAAATACTCTCCTTGTACAACACCAGCACTGAGGCCATGCTCAGAGCAAGTGCGATTAACTACCTTGCAGGATGACACACAGTCCCAGGCTGAGAACAGTCTTGGCATGAAAGCCACAATACTTGTACTTTTGGAGGCCAGGTAGACTCAGCATCTCTCTCCATCCCCATGAATTATATGTAAAATACCACTTCTGCTGGACACAAGTTGTATTATTATTGCTCTCTGTTGAAGCTATTGAAGGCCATGGAAAGGGCATTATTTCATATGCCTGTCTGAAAGAGCAGTCATGACAGAACATGGTCAACACACCAAGCTTCAAAATATATATCATTCAGTATCTGTAAAATGGGATTCCTGGGGCTTCATATTTATTGCATCCTAATTCATCAACAAATCAAAGTGTCTTTTTCTTGGGGTAGAAGATTTCTTTTTTGCAGGTTAGCAGCACTGAGACAGGTGGAGGCCTTAAGTTGGGATATAACTGAAAGAAAAGCCATGCACTCCCCCCTCACCCCAGTCGAACCTGCACTTAATAGTGTTAAAGGGAGGGACCTGCATACAGTTTCCCTCTCTGCACCTTAGAGGGTGCAACACAATATGACACTCAGATGTTCTTCCAAAACATTAAAGAGCAATAAATCAGTACAACAGCAGTGCAACAAGAACATATTCTATTTTCCTAAAAGTAAAAGTAACATTTAACATATATATTGGGCATATCAGACAAGATGCCAGACTCCAAGTTATTCCAGGGATGAAATGCTTCTAAACCAAGAAAGTGTCAGGGCAGTTGCACAGAGAGCCCTCACTGCTCCAGGCAGCTGCAGCAGAAGACAACATTCCTTCCTTGGCAGCCGCTCCAGCTATGACTTCTCCCTCCTCCTCACACCTCCTTTTTCAGGCTTGGAAACCACTGGAAGAGGCCACTGGAAGCAGCCAAGCGCGCAGTGGCTCCCAACATTGCAGATGATGAGGTAGGAGGGACATAGAGTTTCTGATGTGCCTCCTGGTCAGCTAGTCTACTGGCACTGAAGGGGACAACTGCCTCTGTCTCGGGAAGGTCTTTGTTCTTCACTTTCTCTTTATCTGCATAAGAAGGAAAATAGGAAAGATGATATCTACAGGGCAACTCCAATAGTTCTAAGTTTAGACAGCCAATCCCTTTTGCCTGGACCTTACCAAGCTGTGGTGCAAGGACTACCCTACCACCCACTTATGGAGTGAGCCTGGCATGGTATAATCCAGGAGCATCTCTCCCTCCCCTCCCAGTGCTCACTCCCATTTCCCCAGAAGTGGGAAGGCAGACATGAATCAAGTCACTCCATCTGGAGGACTGGGACTCCATTTCAGAGAGACAGGAGACCACTCTCTTCCAAGGCACGAAGAGGCACTGCTTTGGGCGAGTCACTTAATGTAACTTGTAAACTGGGCAATTTTCCCAGTGTGTTATAAATTCATTCATGATTCAGAAGATGGAAAGACAAAGACCCCCTCAGGTGGTCTTACAAGGTTAAAAAAAAATCTTTTCTCCCTCATGAATGGGAGATGGAGAGATTCCCAGTATGAAGTGAACACACACTAACATACGGAGGGAGAGACAAAGACATCTGCATGAAAATGGCAGAAAGTCTGGAAGAGATAGCAAAAATCAGAGAGAGAAATAACCCTCAATTCATTTCTCCCCATTAGACATTTAGAAATCCATTTTGCTGCATCTCCATCCCACAGAAACACCAACTTTTCCATCTGTTCTAGCAAAGCAGCTTCCACCAATCCTGAGATACCCAACACTGCCTGCAAGACTCCTAGCACAATAGCACACTGCTCCGCTTTCCTCCATGTTAAACTCTACCAACAAATCTATTCATACTGTTACATTGGTCCAAGATAAATGGTATTGCCAGAAGCAGAACAGAGGCAGGTACAACTTCAAGAAGTTGGGCCTTGTTAGAACATCCTTCTGTCTGATCAGGGTCTTCTTGGCTCATTTCTGCTGGCTGGTTGGAGTAGATGGAGATGTAAAAGTCTTGCAGTGGCTTGGATGAGACAGCAGGCTTTGAGGACTCTCCAAGAGAATGTGGTGTCTGCAAACATATATAAAAAACTCAGGAGAGGTGCGATCAGTGCATACTCCGTTCATTAGCTGCTCTGATTTTTGTTATCCTTCAGAATCCAAGAAGGACTGGAATGTCAGCAACTGTATTTTTTTTTAAAATACTAGTTACTCACAACCTTGCCAAAGGGCAGCTCTTCCTGCACAGCAAGCTGAAAGCGTGACAGCTTATAACAAGATGCAAACGAACTCTTAGCAAAGCATTAACAGCTGGCTGATCTCTCAGCAGCCCCACGCAGAACAAATGACAGGAATGATGGAGGGAGTTTCTGCAAGGGAGCGGGAACCAAGTTTGAGGAAGTCCCTCCATGCTTTTGGTTAAGAAAACAAATTAAACTTAAGTTTCAGAGGTGAGCACCCATGTCTCAGCCACAGACATTGACTATAGCCAATGTCTGTATTTATTACTTCAGCATGGAGGGGAGAAACAGGGAAATGACAACAGACCACCAATCGTGCAATTCACCTTGTCCAACCACAGCTATTTAAAAACTAGGTGCCTGCTTGCTAGGCTTCTTCTGCTGTTGACAGAGAGAGAAAGCCTCCCATCTTCAGGAGCGGTGAATCACCATCTGGACGCGCTTCTCTCATTGGTGAGAGGAGAGTGTTCAGAGGACTAGCCCAGAACAAAACACTTCATTTTTTATACAAGTAAATTTAAGTAATTTAAACTGGGCACAACAATGGACCATGAGGAGCTCCTGAAGCAGGAAAGACAGCTAGATGGCTGGGCAGAAGAAATTCAGTGCTGACAAGATGCCAAGACAGAATAGTTTGAGTCACTGAGGCATCAACAGAATCCAATTAACTGGCCACTCACCTTGACACCACCAGCCTACTGAAAACCTCTGCCTAACATGCAGTAAAAACCCAGAGTGTTAGGACAAGAATGAACAGAGCTGAAAGATAATAAGCCTCTCCTCTTGCCA
This sequence comes from Dromaius novaehollandiae, assembly GCF_036370855.1. NCBI lineage: Eukaryota > Metazoa > Chordata > Aves > Casuariiformes > Dromaiidae > Dromaius > Dromaius novaehollandiae. Next base: position 10,435,865 of record NC_088105.1, on the reverse strand, counting down.
CTCATGCTATCCTAACTGGGGGACAGTTAGTGTCCCTGCCCCTTCAGGGCAAAATAGAAACAGAGAGGGTGCAAGGGCGGACAGTGAAAACCTCTGCAAGTATTGGAAAAGGTTGGGATGGAAATAATTCAGAAAGACAGGGGCTACTCAGTTTAGAGAAGAGACAAATGAGACAGGATACCCTAGAGAGTACTGTGAAGGGCAGGAAGTAAGGCAATATCTATTCTTCATCCTAATGCATTAAGGGGGACACCATCACCATTTTGTGACATTGCTTGTAGATCCAGGTGCCACAAAGACTCCCTGAGGCCAAGAGATGAGCAGGGATCAGAGAAAGGAAACCCTCCTGTCCTAATAGCTAGCCAGCTGGAGCACTTTCTCCCTAATGCCTGCAGGCAGGATTGCTTTTTTTCCCCACTCTGGTTTTCCTTAATAGAAATTCTTGTCATTTCTTCTAAAGACTGTAACAGAGATCACTGCCAGGGACAATGGGCCCAGGACTTCTGTGATCCAGTCAGGAATTCCCATGCTTCTAAACCCACACAGTTTAACACTTGCAGGGGAGGGTTTGAGTCACCTCTTGCAAGCTACTCACCTGCCTCCATCTCCTCTTCCTTGCTCCTCACACTTGCTATCACCAACTTCTCTTCTCTGTGCCACTCTCCCTAGCCTGCTTCCTCTCCACCCCTTTCAGGTAACAATCCCTAGACCCACCATTTCTTCCAGGTCTGTCCCAGACTACTTCAAAGCCAACTTTCTCTCTTTTTTCTGAAAGTGCTTTGTCTCTGCCACTGCAACCTATGGATATGTAAGGAGCTCTAATTATCCATTGCCTTGTCTGCACGCTTCCATTTTCAGCTTTGCAATGCCTTCTGTGGCTCGACAATGTCTGAGCGCTATGGCTGCCTGCTGAACCCAAAGCAGGGCATTTGTAAAGGGCCACGCTACAGGTCCTGTTAAACTCATCATTAACCACTATTTAAGACAAAAACGGACAACACCAGCTCCACTCAATGCCTAGAAGCACATCCCACAGTGCAACCCTCCCAAATCCACCCTCTTACCTCACTCAACAGGCAGAGGCCTGGGTAATGCATAGCAGCCCCACAGTAACTCCCAGGGTTCAGGCCTATGAACCCCTCTGCACTCACAGTCTTCTAGAGTTAACACAGGGCCTGCTCCCTCACCAGCACGCCCACCAGGACAAGCAGCCACACACAGACCTGCTACGGAAGTGGGGCAATTTTTGTCACTTCCAGGTCTAGCTGATGCAACAGAAGCTGAATTTCTAATTATTCTTCCTCAGGAACCACTTCCTTGCTTTCACCTCGGTCTCTCTCGCCAGCTGTCCCATGAGCAGGGCCTCTTGGTCTCCATTTCTGACTAGGAGTGACATAAACACGACACATCCACACTCCCCACTGAAGTCTGGCTGAGGATTCATGTTGTTCTACAGCGCTCTGCCCTAGCTGCAGCGGTCCCACGCTGCTGTCCTACAAGAAGCTGCCTCCAGCCCACCACATGGGGAGAAAGGAGGGAAGGAGGGCCAGGTTTGATCTAGAAAGTGCTGAAATGATCACTCTTGTTTCTGCAATACCTTGTGGTGTACCTACAGCATGAGAGAGTAAGTGTCAGTGGAGCATGCACCAGTATACTATCAATAGCACCAGAAACAATAGCAAGGAAGAAGCAACAGTACCACTCTGAGCTAGTAAACAGTGATTATTTCATTATTAGTCCCTTTTTTGAAATATGTTAAAACAAATCAAAGGCCTCTCAACAGCAGTAGCCAAGGAAAAAGGCCCTTACCTTAACCACTGTCATAAGCTCTGAGGTGTTTTCATTTGTATGCTCCTTCGCAAATTCAGGTTCTTCATCTGTTGTTCTTGGGACATCTTCCTGATCCAAAAGCGGCCACACATCATCCCAAATCTCTTCCTTAGCAGACAAGTGCCATTCCTAAGGAGATGGACAAAACAAGGAAAGGCTCAGCCAGTGTGGGTAGAAGAAAGTGGAAGGCACTGCAGCGAATCTACTAAAGCACAGATTACAGAGCAATGAGATATCGCCCTGACAGATTAACTGACAGGAGAGAGGAATTCTCTGTTCTCCCAAGAAACACCGTAACACTTCTTTTTGGAGAAGTTTTGGCAACTTGGAGAGGACAAAAAGGAGGAGGAATGAAAGAAAATAATCTGAACAAGAAACTAGCTGCCACTTTAACTTCTTGCCTCCACAGTAAAACTTGTATGTATTGAATAAAACTGCATTTTCCAAGTGGTAAGTTTTACTGTTATCACAGCCTTCCGAAAAATGCCACCACGTCGAAGTGCCCCAATCCAGCAGAGTGACCAGCAATGTTGAACTTAAGGAGAGTGGGCAAAAAAAAGCAACAAATTGTTAATCCTGACAAGGGAAATTAAATTTGGCAACACAAAGAGAGTTTCCCCACTGCTTAAGAACAGTTACCAGAACACGCTAGTTCAGCAATAACAAATGTCACGTTAGAACATTTCCGTTGAAACCATTTTGGAATCATACTCCCCAGATTTTCCCAGGAAGTCAAAGTAGAGTCAAGAGGAGCTCAAACAAAGGATGTTTAAAACTCCCCAAGATAATTTCTCCAAGGGCATTACGTGAACCTAACCTGTTGTAGTTGCTCTTTGTTTCGCTGGTTCTCACTTCTTCCTTCATCACTGACAAACTGGCTGGAAGATGCCGCAGCATCCAAACCCACAGCCTCACCACTGACGCAGGTGTCCTTCTCAACAACTTGCAAAGGGAGCCCATTCTTGTCCCAGAAATTTGAGCCCACGTAGACTGGCTCTAGGTGTGGCATCCCTGGAGAAAGGTTTGTCCCATCCTAGAAAGTTTTTCGAAAGAAAAGGAATCTTAGTAAGTCTCTGGAGTAAGGGATAAGTTCAGAGCCATTTAACTGAAGGACAGACTAGAACTCTACTTATCACACCAGGACTTCTGTGCTTTAAATAACAGCTTCATCTCCTCTGTGCCACAAAAGTGGCTCTGCCAATTCACTAGAGTTGGTCACAAAGATAAATCACTGAAGATCCACTGCAACTTTGTCTCCAGGTACAAAATTTCAGCTTAGATATATGACATTTGACTCTCAGACATCTCATGGAGGTTGCTCCTTTTCGCAGATAAGCTAAACTCCATTTCTTAGACATTATAATCCCCCCTGGCCCTCACTTTCACTTACCAGTATTTACGCTAATCTGATATATTTTTAATGACAAATTAATCAATACCCATTAAATACTCATTGTAACCAGCAAAACAATTAGGTGTAACATTCTAAGTACTGAAAGGTAATTTGTGACACTTGAAAGCATTGAATCACATTCTACTTCTATTATTGCACCCACAGGTCCCAGGAAGATGGGCATCCCATTTTTTAAGGCAACATATACACATACGAAAGTGAAAAGTCCCTCTCTACAAAGATTTAGTATAAGACACAAGGTGGATTATTCTCTCCTTTTTATAGCTGAGTAACCAAGGCTTAGGAAGATTAAATGACCCCTCTCAAGTCATCTGAATCACCTATCAGAGGGCCAAGAATCAAAACCACATTTGCAGAGTCTTGGTCACACACTTAAGTGCAGGATTAAACATAATTTCTTCCAAATACATAAAGATGTTGATTTGGGACCTTCAGTTCAGATGATATGTTAATCTTCAGCAGTGCAGGGCCATTAATATCCAAGATAAACATCTTATATGGTTTCTCTAGTATAGAAATTCAGGCTGCCAAAACAAAACCTAGGTAAAATGAGCGCTTTACAAATTACTAACATTCCAGTAGCTTTTGTGCTAATTTCAGTTTTCTATTCTGAAAAATGCAAGGGAAAACATTCCTGCAATAGGCACACTGCCGAACACTTCAACAACTGAAACCTATTTGAAAGGTGCTTCGGCCTCTGTGTTAAAGTGTGTCATGAAAACGCTATGATATAAATAATACAAGAAAGCAGAGAACACCCTGGTAGAGAATTGTTCCTGGTATTTCTAATGGCAGCACATTAGACCAGACTCAAGACCCAGGTTTTACTCCCAGCTTGACTCTGCTCATCAGTTGCTCCATCTGTTAAACAGAGAAGAACTCTTCTTTTTAAAGTGCTCTGAAATCCAGAGACATAAAGCAGTAACCAGACCTAAATATTATTTGCTCTTGCAGAGTATCTTTTGAATAAGACTATAGTTGTGTGCAACCTTATCACCTGTAGCAGTCAGGATTGCAAATTGCTTCCTTTCAAATAAATACAGAATGAGCAAGACCCTTAATGCAAAAAATACCCAAAGTTCTTCTGTTCTCCAGCATTGAATGATACCCCTAATTATTACACAGCTTTTGCCAAACGTGAGTAAAGTGAGGGGAAGATGCACCACTTTTCAGCTACAAGAGGTGCAAAAGGGAAAAGTGTTTACTCAAGCTGATCTCAAGAATCAGGCACTGCTCTGAGTCCTTAAGAGAGTCCATTCTCTCTAAGAAATGATGGTGCATATGAGAGCTGTCAAGATACTATGACAGATTGAGGCCAGAGGAATTCAGTGAGCTGACAGCATGCAAAGCGATCAGAGGACAAGCATCTAGAGAGGTATTTGTGTTCCTTGTGTATTGATTTTTATATTACGGTCCTGCTTGACCTTGTTAAAAAATATTAATAATAAAACAAAAAATATCCACCCTCAAACTGCAAGGGACTAAACTAATACGCGTCTACCAACCCTTGGTGCTGATTTCACTGGATCATAGCTACAGCACAGCCAAATGCCCACCTGGTCACACAGTTCACCCCTGTCGAGCCTTGAGCTTGCTGTTCCACTATCTACATCTAGAGATTCCTGCTGCAAGGGAAGGTCTGGCTCCACCAACCCAGCACTCTCCTGCTTTGCACTGGGCTGAACATACAGGGCCAAAGGATTCAGTTCCTGGAATCCCTAGTAACAGGAAAAAAAACCCAACAAAAAAAAGCTAAAAGCCACAGAATAGTACAGTCAAGAAAACATTTTGAAATTACCACAAAAGGATAAAAGAGATTCAGCAAGATTTCTAAATGTTTTAAGAAGCATCTCACCCTCAAGTTAGCTCCAAATTCTGGCAGAAATGATCTTACTGCAAAAGTCAACTTGCCTCTTGCCAAAAACAAAGTTATTCTGCAATGTCCCCCTCCCTGCAAAACTGGATATGCCCATGCAAAACACAATCGCAGGATATAATCCTGCCAAAACACTCATTCTGCAGTCTGCTGATTAAAACAGATACAAGCACTCTGGGCTGTAAAGCCTGCCTTTGTGCTGAGCTATAAAATCATGGCAGTATCTTTCTAATGGTTTTCATTATCCATACAGTTCTTACTCTAACTGAGCTGAGACATCCAACAAAGGGCAGAGATGGACCTGAAGCATGATGGCCCCTGCACGGGTTTACAGCCTGAGCGTCTGTCCAGGGTACAGTACGCAATCCACCATGGTTACGCTGTCCAGCATTGCACAGTTCATCGGCCAAGCAGAAACAGTTTTAACCAAGATATGTTTCAGTTTGTTAATGGTGTAAACACTTCCATGATTAGTGAAGGGAAGGCCAGAAGAATTTATTTGACAACCCTGTTCCTGACTTAACTGCCCCTGCCACTAACACTACTTGACTACTTAACCATAGTCTCATCAACTTGCTCTCATTAATTGCTTGGATGAATCAGGGGCCTCTCTTAAATTACAACAGGCAAAACTAGCTGAAATTAGCAATGGGTGGGTAAGAATCTAACACATCTCTTAACATCCTCTCAATGCCATCTCAGTTTGGCCTGATGCTCAGAACATCTATGGCTATTTTACATTTCCATATTATTTATAAAAGACATATCAACTCCAGATGAATCTGCAAACTCATCAACTTAAAAAAGATTCTAATCCAGCATTAGAAGACAGGAATAAAATAATTTGTTCTATAAAACCAGAACATCCCTGTAGCAGCATCGGTTTCCACCTTACCTAAAAAGAAAGCTCTCACCATGGAGTTAAGACACTGTGGGATGCAGACTTAAGATGCTCAGTTACAAGTTACCAGTTTTGCTCATCACAGAGCTACTTGTTTCAAAGAAAAGACTGTCCCCTTATAGATACCCACCCTACCCTTTCACTGCCCTTTCTTTCAGCAGCACACGCGTCCCGCCTGACCTGAGAAGGAACGTTCTCTCTGCAGACTTCTGCATACCCTTCATCCTTCAAGACACTGTGGAAGTAGATATCCTCCTTGGAGGACGTGTCACACAGGAAGAGATGCAAAATGCCATTCACATATTCATGCACAATGCCCACAAGTAGCTTTGAGACGCACAACTTCCGGAATCGGAGAGTTGCTGCATCGGTCCATGTACCCTCAAGAAGAAACAAGGATGAAAAGTTACTATGAACAAGCCAGCACCAATTGCCTGAGACCTTCCCTTATGGGCACTTGTCAAAAAGGCAATTAGGCTAAGTCAGGCTTAGGACAACAGTAGAAAAGTCAGTCAGACAAGCTTCCCAACACTGAACTAAATCAAACTATCCCAAAGCCTGCAATGCTAGTTACCACTGGGATGCCCTTTCACTCTAATTACCTATTTTCAAACATGCTACAGTGGCACTTGCTCTCTAAAATACTGGGCTTTTTTAAAAAAGTTACAGTTTATGGAATCATGTGGTTATAAAAGCTAAAAGTCTCATGAGCTTTTTTAAGAAGATGCTAAGCCTCAGAGCAAAGAAAAATGTGAATCTTTAATCCCCCAAAACATAGGAAGGAATTGAAAATGCACTTAAATTATTTTTTGTAAAACAGAGGTAGCAAATCTGCTCAGGTTTTCCTTTGGAGTCTGTGTTTTCAGGCTTTTTGACCAAAAGGTTTCTCAGCATAGGCTGAGCTCTGTAACTCTTCAGCTACACTGACTGCACCAAACTAATTCAAAACTAACTCACTTGAAGTAAGGTTCTAGAAGAAACGTTAAAAACAGAGGAACCTGTGGTGGAGCTACCAAGGCTTCAAAAGGACCATGGAGAACTACTGGGAAAGAAATAAGTTCGCTCATTTCCTTAACAACAGCTATCTGTTTCCAAAACCATATAAGCAAGAATACACTGAACCTAATGAAGACAGACTGTGGAAAGGTGATTACCTGTAAAGAGACAGACTTACATTCTGCTAAACATAGAAGCAATTCTGCTATGAACATTAATGAGACCTGAATTGATCTAAATGCTTGCCAATCTCAAGACAGAAAGCCAGCTGCCACTTAATGGTTCTCATACATATGCCAGTAAACAAAACCAAATGTGAACACACACCTCCACGGGTTTCACCCATGCCAAGGAACACAGGATAGCCTGAGCAGGGAGCTTCAAGTAGCACCACCTAAAATAGGAAACAAAGCCATCACCATCACTGCAAACCACAGAGTGAAAACAGCTGGAAAAGCAGAATTTCCTCCTCTTCTGGGTTTTAAAATCCAACAGCTACCTCTGTTCTTAAGTTGATTTTGCGCTTATGAATAAAACTGGTCAACCGCTTTGGAACATACTTCATATCCAGAGAATGGGCACAGCAGAAAAAACAGTAGTGACTGGTCCCTTATGCTCTCCCTTACCCAAAGCATCTTCCTGTCATAACCTCTTATGGTTACCAAGTTATGGACAGAGGGCAATGACTGTTGAACCAAGGAATGCCAATGGTCACGTATGAAGAGAGGCAAAAGAGAGCAAAAATGTTGGGTTACAGAGGAGAATGAGCACCTCCGATGCTGCAAACGCAGCCCGCTTAGGCTGACGTCCATTCACAAGGGTGTTTACACCCAATTCACAAAACCCACGAAGAAGGATTAGACAGTGTGCCCCAAAATGACTGAAAGTGACAACAGGCAAGACTAAGGAATAAAGGCAGAAATGCAAAAGGATTTAGCCCAAGGTCACCCCTGTGTAATCTACTTACTTGAGGAACCTCAGCCGAGACTTTTGGACAGTGCCCAGGTTTCCAAAATCTGCATAGAACACCTCCACTTCCTGGTCGCTGAGCACACGGTGGATGATAACCCGGTACCACCATTTATTGTCAGAGACCATTACACAGCAAAGCTGTCCAGGCTGCACTGAGGACTCTGGCATGATATAACGATCAGAAACGATTTTATTTGAATAACAGCGTCTGCAAAACACCAAAAGGAAAGCCTGTGCTTGGTAGGAAGCAGGAGAAGAGCAAAGAGAAATATACAGGGGCTCCAAAAGAACCCCAATTTCTTAAAGGTCCCCATTATATGAATTTTCAAGCATTCAGCTTAAGACAGAACTCAGAAACGCTCCCAGAGTCAATACAAGCATTAGGAAATACCATACAGGCAAACCCCCGGGGGGCATGAGGGGAAACCTGTAACTTTCCTATATTATATTTGCACACCACACAGATACAAACTGTACATAATTCAAAGCTTTAGAGATTATTTACTTGGCTTTCATCAACACAGTTTCCACCATCAGCTAGTCACGATGGAGCACTATATCTCTACCAGTTAAGCCAGCAATTGAGTTGTTTTAATGGATGTTTTACATCTCTATTCCAGTGTACTTATACTGAAATAACAAAATAAGAGAGATGCAGATCTAAACTTTAACATTTGAATGTTCTTCTTGGGGTCCAATGGAAAGTGAATTAACAAGACGACAATTATCAGAGGCTTAACATAGTCATTCTGGTCCCTGGTTTTCAGGCTCTGCCATTATTTTTTGAACTCTTTCTGCAAAAAACTAATGCTCTGGAACCATTCTCTTTGACATATCGCTGTTTCTTAAGAATGAGTTTCTGGCGTATCGGCTACACATGCACGGTACTTGTCTGCAGAGTCTGTAACTACACTTATATGTGCCCTGTGAACATCAAGCATCTACTTCAGCACAGAATTTAACAGCAATTGTAGCACTGCTGCAGTGGAATAGAATCCCAAATGCGTAATGCAACTGACAGTGTCACTGACTGGGTTTTGCTGCCAAATACAGGCATGATGAAGGCCGGATACCTGTTTCTTTTTGATGAGTGTTAGGATGGAAGCAAAACTTTAACTGAGCAAATGAACAACAGGAGCACAGACAATACAGTGAGGAGATGCAAAGGAACAGAAAAATTCCTTAACTGATCCTTTTAAAGTTTAGGACTATCTAGGACACAGCCAGCCAAATGTGAATGGCTATTAACCACACATTTTGCTTGCTAGTTAAAAGGAATAAGTAAGCATTATATATATATGTAAAGTACATTGCACACATCTCTGTATCAACTTATTAAGCCAGCAGCGACCAAAACTAATAGCTGGGTGTCCAGTTCTCTCAGCGCATGCACACACAGAACAGACAGTAGTACCAAATCAGCAGAGCACATTCGCACCTCATTTCAAGCATCAGATCCTCCAGCTTATTGGATGTTTCCCTGCTGCAGACTTGGATGTAGAACTGGCTAGGAGAGATGATGAATTCCACAGAGACTCCCACCATGCATCTTCTCTGCAGTGGTGGCAAGCTGCAAAGACCTGTGTTTTGAACAGCGTCTGGGGGGATTTCTGAAGTTGTCATCTCCATGGCTAGCAGGAAGTACTCCAAATCTTGGGGCTACAAAGGGGTAAGAGGAAGGTGGCACTCAGATGTTTTGCCAGGAACTGAACACATATGAATGGTCTTTCTATTAAGGTAAAAATATCAGTTCTCGCTTCCCAGGGACTTGTGAGGTACTGAGTATCACAGAACCCCACCAAACTGTGCAAGTCCCTTGTGACAGGAGAGTTCGTTTTCACTCTCTCTTTCTTCCTTCTTCCCTCCCTCCAGCAAAAGAGAGTGGTGGAATAGAAATACTTTGCTTGTACTCCTGCAATGAATAAAGGAGGAGTCAAAATCATGCCCCAAATTTAGACAAAAGTGTTTTGAGTTGAATTGCTATTGTTCAAAAAAAATTACTCTGTTTTTGTTGCATTTTACACAAAAGATGCTATTTATAAGATCCGTGACCATAAAAGTGCATATGATGGAAATTGCAAAGCTCTATTTGAAAATGATTCAGAAGTGACAGAAGACACAAAAGCATCTCATTCTCACACTCAGCAAATGGCTGTCACTAGAGATATTTTCCAAGGACAAAAATCAAACAAAACCTATGAATCCTGTTCTCTTCTCACTCTACACAAATCTGCTCATACAAGCAAGCTAGCACAGCTTTCAGTTTTTGTGCTGTTCTTCAACTGTTTTATGTTGAAAAGGTTCGTTCATTTGAACTAGTGTAGAGGGGAACCTTGACAGTACAATAGCTACTTTCACTGCCTCAAGAGCTTACTTTTGTGCCAATGAACAGTGATCCTCCAATGATCAGAAGTCAAAATGATTTAATTTTCACTCATAGTGAACCCACTACAAGTTACCACTGCATTACACATTAGAGAATGTATGCAAAATTTGCCTGCCAGCACACACACCACTAAACTGGCTAATTCAGCGGCAAATGAGGCTTCTTACAATGGTGGCTCTTTCAAGCATTTTTTCAAGCAGATGACAGTCTCTCCTCCTCCAAGACTCAGCAAGGGCTAATGCCCTTGAGGTTTTTTTTGAGTTAAACATTTTGAATAAAACATTGAGTTAAACACTAAGTTCACATTTTGAGTTAAAGAACAACCGAGGAAATTCTTGCCTGGGAAGCAGCATCATTTCCGAAAAAAACCCACATTTCATGGATTTCCTCTAAGAGGTGCCTGTGAATAGCGACATTTCTGAGGGATGGTTTTGTTCCCAGAATGCTCTTCATACTGTACTGTAAGGGCACACGACATCTACAATCTAGTTCACACACTGATAGCAATGACAGACATCTATGTGAAAGATGTAGGACATGTATACTTAAAAAACAGATTTACAGAAAGCCAACAAAGCTATAAAAAAAACAATAAAACACTCTAAAGATTACACTGTTACAGATTACATCCCCTCCTATATGGAGGATGCTTCTGCTTGGGAGACTGGTTAACTCCTCTCCCTAGCCCGTGCTGGCAGATGCAGGAGTGGTGTGAACGACATCCTTCCTGTTCCTTCTGCTCAGGGTGCAGAGAAGCCACTGAGAGCAGCGGCTCTGGATATTTTCCCTTTCTCTGGGCCAAGTGGATTGACTCAGCCCTTTTCCCTCACTTGTCCATTACAACACTTCCATTATTTGTCTCTCGTGATGGGATACTTGGATACCTTACAACAGTGTGGGGATGAGGTCTCTTCGTTCCCTTCTCCTCATAGCCTCCTGATTAACGTTTACATTATATATCCTAACTGGCACACTCCGGCAAGCTTTCTTCCCCTTTAGGGTCTTTTTAAAACAAAATGGCAAACTTTACAGATTGTTCTTCATGAGAAATATCAGCTGTACAAACATCTTCCAAGACTTATCTTGCTAGGAGCTTTAAACGGATTCTTTTTGTAATATATAAGAGCAAAAAATCTCATTTGAGTTTCGGGTTACCAGCACCATGCACCACCTTTTCTGTCCTTCCCACATGCACATTTTGTCTGATGTAGGGGAATTACTTGGGGACTTCATCACATCAAACTAAAATTTCTTCAAAGGACCAAGGCAGCCTGCATAAATCTCTGAAGTGTATGTTTATGTAACGCCACAAAGTCCAACTTCTAATCCCAGGCTTCCAAGATAATTAACAAACAAAACAGTAAAGTCAGGAAGAATTCCTGGAATCTTTTCCCTACATACATGCTCCGAACCTCCAGTTGGACACAGCCACAGGACTAGGTTGGCCAGGGAGATAACTCACATCAGGAGGATTTTCTGGGGAATAGGAAAGTCTAAAGATGCTCAAAAGGGGGAAAAACAAAGAGGTGATACAAACATATTCTTCCAATCACACTGGGCAGACACTTGGAACTGTACTTCCTCCATTTCCTTCTAAAAATAAACTGCCAAACAAAATCAGAATGCTCAAAGTCCAACTGAATAGCCAGGAGGACCAAGAATGGCTACAACTTAAGATGGCAAACAGTCTTATTGGCTTCCTTTAGTTATTACAGGTTTATAAAGCTGCCTAGAGTCAGCGCTTTACACTGTTTCACGTTCCCCATACCTGCAAAAAGAGCGTGCGTTCCCAAGATAATACAATAGCACACAGAATAAGGAGAAAAGAAGGAAAAGAGCACTTTGCAACTTATTATGACAATTATGAAATGACACAGGAGTAACATAGTGAACTGAAAAGACTTGTCTTGAGTAACATATAGGCATGCAACATGGGAAAAACAAAAACAAAACAAAAACAGCATCGAAGATGAACATTTTTGAGTGGAAAATGCCCAACAGTCAGTGCTGTTCTATTTGCAGCTTAATTATTAGCTGCTGCTTTGCCTACTCACCGGTTTAAATGCCTTTGTGACCACACGGAATTCTCCGCTTTGCTTCAGGTCCGCAGCTTCAGGCTTTCCAAGAGAGGCGTTCTGGGAGACCTCAGCAGCAGCAGGGGGTGCGGACCAACACGAGGAGTCCTCACACTGTGACTGCTCATCTGGTGGAACTAAGAGCGCTACATCAAAACCTGAAACTCATGCTTGTCCCAGAGCCAGAGCTGCTCCTTTCTACATTTGAAAACCAGCATCAGCAAAGTACATGTGTGAGAAGCAGAGCTAATGCAAATGAGCATAAATCCAGTAGAGAAAATTTGCTCTGATGTACTTACGGGGATTTAACCAAGCCTAGCCAAATCTCTAACCAAGAGCATGGTGGTGTTTTTGAGAGAGTGTCAAAGTACAGTGTATTCAGCAAGTTATCCTACTCCCACGCACACTTCTCTCAAGCAGATGGCCTAAGCAAGGAAGATGGTTCTCTTACTCAGCGTTTTGTAAGTGTCTGGAAGAGTTTTAACTGATTTGTCTTCACACACCAAAAGCAGAAGCAGTAACACATTCACTCCTTGTCCAGTTCAACAGCCTAAAACTCAATTCTTCAAAAATCAAACCAATGGAAATGTTTCTCAAGGCTCCAAAAAATGCCTGCGTGTATGCAGAATCCAGAAAATGACAGAGCAAACTTCCATCTTGTGAGGAGAATGCAGTAGCTACTGTAGAAAATCTCCACGTCACGGTTCAAACAGATACCACCATTATTTTCACAGCCAAGATATTCACTGCAGAATCAATACTTCTAATTTGTAAAATCAAGCAAGTATTTTATTTCTGTGAAAATAATCTTGATCATTAACAAAGGTAAACCAACACAATGTGGTAGTCATGACTAAAAAACAATGACTGAAGAAGATACAAACCATATTTGCTTGCTTTAATCAGACCTGATTATAACTGACCCTCAAAGACTATTTTGCTGTAGTTTGACAAATCTAGTTATCCCTCTTCAGTAGAAAGAAAGCATGTTAACATTCTAGCATGTAAGAATTCCTTAGGTTTCAGGCACTGCCCTACTTAACTCAAACTGGTGCACGAGGTCTTTTGGCATCTGCTCCTCTTTTAAAGACAGCAATCCCAGATCTCCCTGTAGGTCCATGTGGTTGATTTTTCATCCCAAAAGCAGCACCATGGTGATCCTTGCACAATGATGTAACATACAAAGCCATCTTACCATCTGTTAAGCACCTGGATTTGAGGTCAAACACCAGCCAGTCTCGTTCATCTTCCTTGCACTCAACATGGAGGACATCATGAAGGCTGCCAACAAACTCCAACATGTCTACGAAGCCAAGCTTCCCGACACAGAGATTCTCTTTAAAATGTGCCTAGTGCCAGAAAATAAACAAAAAAGAAGTTTTTTACAAGGCACTGAACTGAACCTCATGCACTGAGAAGGATTAAGATTCACAACAAGCAATAGGTTGTCAAATCTCAGACTATCAGCAGATTTCGGATTACGAGCAGCACTAGCAGCAGGGGAGGTCTGTAACAAGAAAAGAAAAGGAACGTTCGTTTTGAGCTTTTAGAGGATATTTCAAACAATAAGGAGAAAATGCTAAGTCACACAAACAGTTCTAGTTCAGCAAGCATCTTCTAAGCATCTCTCAGTCAGGATTAAAAGGTTGTCTGCCTGTCTGTTTCTTTTCCTCTCTTCAAGGAATGTCCCAGTCCAAAGAACATCAGTGACAGAGAGACATCATCGGGTAACTATTGCCTCGTTAGATGGCCACTGGGATGGATTTTTAAGACTGGACTTTATGTGAAAGTGTGCACTATGACAAAAGTGGCTTAAGTAGCAATAAAAGAAAGCCCCACCTCTCAGCTTTGAATCAGTCAGATCATCACAGGTATAACACTTCTGCTAATTTTAGCAAAAAGAAAGATTAACGCTAGCAGTAAAACCTACCTCAAACTCATCACGTAGCTTGGAAACAAGTAAACCACCTGGATACTTGGCTACAACCTAAACAGAAAAGGAGACACCGTTGGCAGACAGCTGCATGCTCAGACACTCACGCAGACACATGAACACTAAACTGTACGCCTGCTTAATAAATATTTGTAAAAACTGGACCTCACAGGTCCATGTGATGCACACTTATTTGCCACTGGTCCCAGGGGCTTGAGGTTTTGGACTATCACATCCCTGCTGCAGAGTTTTAATAGCTACCCAGAGCATTAGACTAGAATGATGGTTTTCAAGGTGCCTACAAAATGGAGACAAGTCTTTGGAACACATATCCTCACCCAGAGAAACAACAGTGAACAGCAGAGAGAAGCATCTGTGACAGATTTGCAACTAACAATACTCACAGTTCGAATTTTTTCCTTGAGGGCTGAGCTTACTGTCCTTCCAGCTGCTTTCTCATACAGCATTATCTTAAAGTCTTTCTCCAACTATAAAGGAAAAAAAAGAATCACACCAAGGCAGGAGAGAGGAAGGAATTCCAAGACTCATGAAAATTCCTGTTAATTAGATAAATCAGTTGTGAGAGAAGAAATACAAAGGAAATGCGCATGAACGGTAGAAGTTACCTAAGGTTAAGAACACTACAAAACAAAGTTGCACATATGGGTTTAGTAAAGGATTTTTTAAAAACACAATCACGTACACTAGGCCCTACTATTCAACCTGCAGAGGAACAGACACTACCTGATACAGGCCTTCCCTGCAAGGACTGGCTCCACCCTCAGCCAGAAAGAGCTCCAGGCACAGGCACCACCCATCTCTTGCATTTGCCAGAGCAACACTGGTGGTACAGGGTCAAATGCAGCCCTCACTTTCCACAGGTTCTGGAGATCTTGGAGCACCTCACACTTTTCAGCTAAGATGAACCATTCCCAAGATTCTCACTATCACATTCCTCCTCCATTCTCCCTTACTAAACCAGTCCCTGCATCCTCACCTACACATACCTTATCACCTTCCTTACATTGTCATTTGCACTTTGAACACACCTTCTTCTCCTAAGCCTCCCTCTCTGGGGGAAACAACGAGGCAGGCATCTTTCAAACCTTAGCATCACCTGGAAAAGACTTTTTTCACTTTTTTCCCTGCAGACAACATTATCGAGTTGTCAGAGTGAGACTGCAGGAAACAAAGTTTCTGAAAATCAACCCCCAGCTCTGTCACACAGGTTGCTTTACTGAACAAGACACTCCACACAGCTAGTCTCAAAGAAGGGTTATTAAAGTCTAATTACAAATAAGTACACCAAAAGATATCACCACTATTATCTGGGAGAAAGATGATGCTTAACTGACCTTGGATGATCTGTAACATAGATCTGAAGACCAGAGACAAGAAAAAGACCTAGGTTTTGACAGCGTACAGAGCTAGATAGCAGGCTGGTATGAGTCTCATCACTGCCAGACTCATCTAAAATGAGTACTAACATTTTTGGAAGAGGCAGTGCATCCACAACACAATGTATCTCAACAGAAATAAAAGCGGTAAGAGTCTTTCCCCCAGGATTAAAACATGAAAGAGCTACAAATCCCTTGTCCAGCCACTTACTTGTTTCCATTTATCACCAAAATCCACTGCTTGTTTTCTCTCTGGTTCTGACTTCTCTTCTGTAGTCTGATGGAAGCTCTCTGTGTCACAGCTGCGTTTTGCAGGAGGTATCTCAACTGTAGGGGCTGCAGAAAAGACAGTAACTTGGGTTGTTATTCTTTCTCAGACTGATGCAATGTTACATACTAAGCAGAAAGAGAAGATACCTAAAAATTAAAGTATGAAAGCACCAGTGCCCTTTGCCTGATCTCTTGCAGCATTCACAGAGCTATCACATTCAACAGCATTCACTACAGAGGCATCCTTCACTGTATTAACTCAAAACAAAAACTCTTGCTCTTGAGAGCATGCCAATTAAACCAATTGCTAGACTGATGCTAAAAGGAATTTTCCCCAGAAAAGTGAGGAATTTGGCAGGAACAGGAACTGTATGGGATTTTCTGCTCTCCCTTGTATCTATTGCGGGAACATTAAGGATACCTGCAGCCTTTTCTCTTTGCTTTTGTGGAACGTTATAGTTGTGACTTTTAGTCTAGTACTACTAAATTTTCAGTCTCAGAAAGAGCGTTCAATAGGCTTTAGTGGCCTGTGGAGCAGGTGTTCAGGAGATCCTTCTAGTTTTGTTACCTACTGCCTGGAATGACTAAGAATTCGAGCCCTACACGTGTTCAGAAAGCCCATATTCCGACTGGGCTAAACATCCCCTCTTTCACCTGCTACCAAAAATGGTGAGGGGAAATCTTCCAGTTAAGCTCTCTGCTATCAAGACAACGCCCTTGCAAGAGGCTGCACATGCAGCTGCTTCTACAGTATCCCACAGCCCTTCTGTGCTACATCTTATAGGAACTGGGACTATTACAGCAGACAAAAACGTACCCAAAACATGGCTGTCTGGTCACAGACAGTGCTTACAAGAACTATGTGTTTCCAGTCAAATACACGTAGCCTCACCCTGTGGCGTCTTTTCCCGCTGTTCTTCAGTTGAGGAGCTCCTTTTCAGGGTCAGCAAAGAACCTGCTGTTGACTGTTCAATTGCAACGATATCAGACACACTACTGAACATTTCAAGCATGGAAAAAAATCCATATTGCATGTACTTGAACGCCCGGCCAAAGCGTCTGAAGAAGGCCCTATCGAAGTCTGAGAGTAGAACTGGTGAGGAACTCAGCAGATCCTTCAGCTCGCTCCTCACTGCTGCTGGCAGGACAGGAGGAGTCCTGCCGCTCCGAGGGAACTGCTGCCGATTCCTGGAGCAAGGGAAAGCATTTGCCCTTGGTGCAGCATTCCGTGTCTTAACACTTGTCTTTTGTTTGGCAATCAGTTTGGCAATGTCTTTGGTGGTCTCATCTGCAATAGCTAGGCAGAATACATAAACTATTAGAACCACTGAAATAGTAAATCACTAAAAGCTATACACAGTCAAAACTCTTTTCATTCTTTTCTCTTCTCCATCCCCTTTTCAGAAGGGCCTCTTTCAAAAGCAAGCATAATGAATCATGTCCGACTTTCAGCATGGCAACCACTTTTCCTCTCTCTTTGCAAACTGGACTGGACCGGATTTAACAGCCAACATCCAATTCACATCCTCATCATTATAAATGCAGATCCAAGTAGGAAGGCTGGTCAAATGCTTACACACAGGATCACAACAGGAAACCAGCTGCTGCAGGTTTTGTTGGGAGAACACTAAATGGCTCATTGTCCCCCTCAGCCAGAATCATGGCAAACCCTCACTACAACTTAAGAGGATCAGGCTGTTGCTGGATTCAGAGTCCTTTTCAAAACACTCTTAAAGAAAAAAAAAAAAAAGCGAGCTACTCTAACCAGTTCACAAAACTAAAAGGTGCTGGTAACACATTCAAGAAAAACATCCAGGTTGCACAGCTGTTCTTTATCTAAGTTCATCCTCAATTCACAATCAGAGACAACAGTGTTAGAATCATACAATCAAGTATATTGGAAAGGACGTGTGGAGGTCATCTGGTCCAACCCACCCAACTCAAAGCAGGGCTGACTTACATCTTCACCCACTTTGAACTTCTTCATCCACTACTTCTCTGTATTCTGCTAGGCAACAGAGAGCAAACAGCAAAAAGAGAAGAGATCCCTGGACAAGCAGCTTGCACAGCACCCCAGGACCTGTGTATCAAAACACCTTGTATAGATCCTAGCATCATGGCATCGGTACCAGCAAAAGTAAGTAGTTAATAGTCTAGCCTTGGCTGGACTCTGTATGACAGAGGATACACCCAGCTAGGCAAGGTTTCCCCAAAGAGCAGCCCAGGTCTTTCTCGCGCTTTTAGGCAACTTCCTCTCATCTTACAGTAAGACTCCATGAAAACATCGTTTCATCCTTCCCAATCAACTCTTTGCACCCACAACTCCTTCCCAAAGACAAAATAAGTGAGAAAGGTTCTTGGACAGAAACTGAGTTTCCCTCAGGGTCAGGAAGGGAAACATTCACAGCTTCTTCTGAGAGGCCTTGTCCCTGGTTTTGGCTTCTGCTGTACTCTGTGTTTACAGAAAAGTGAGGCTTACCAGCTCTGGTGTACCCTTAAGAAATGTTATTTCAGTTTCTCAGCTAAGTCCAGAATACAAAACGTAGAGAAATAAATAGCAGCCTGTGTGGCTTTTCAGGGAAAAAAAAAAAGAGCAGAAAAGCACTAAAAAGTAGATCAAAATCTGGGGGAAAAAAACACCAAAGACAAGAAATGAAACACAAAGCTATCTGAGGAAAAAAAATAAGAGATATATCACCTATAGCTCAGGGAACTCATGCTGCAAATCCCCATTTTGGAGCACCACTTCATGCCAATATGAGGTTGCAAACAACTCCTCCCCCCATACAGAAACACCCCCCCATACAGAAACACGACCTCACCTTTCAGGATAAGAGTGCCTTTGCTGTGGTGACAGATTCTGACAACTTCAGGCATATCTGCCACGAGCTCCATGGTGGACTGGAAGCCCAGGTCAGGCAGAGGAAGAGGTCTGCCAATCATTGCCATGTACTCCTGCTCCAGCTGCGCTGGGGTTAGCCCCTCTTTGGAGGCCATCAGCAGTGATCTCACCTCCTTCTTCAGCACGTCCATAAGCTGCGCCTGCCTCGACATGTCTGCACTAAAGGGGAAACAAAAGCAAGCAGAAAACAACTCATAATGCAGGGACAGAAGCTGCTCAGATGCCCATCGCCGTTACCTACCAACCCTGCTCTTCCCTTGCCTGTGCCCCTAGAGCTGCCACCCCTGCACCCACTACTCCAGCTGAGATCACAGCCACTCCAGCCTGCCGCCCCACCAAAATGGCTGCCTCCCTCAGCCACGACCACCGGGACCCCCCGCACCCTGGCACCACCACCCCGCCGAGATGGCCGCCCCAGCCACGACCACCGGGACCCCCCGCACCCTGGCACTGCCACCCCACCGAGATGGCCACCTCTCTCAGCCGCCACCCCCGGGAACCACACACCCTGGCACCGCCACCCCCACGAGATGGCTGCACCCCCCCCACAGCCGCCCCAGCAGCTCCCCCCCTCACTGCCACCCCGGGGATTGCCGCCCCCTTACAGCACTGCCCCAGAAATTATTCCCCAGCGCTTTGCATACCCTGACACCCCCCCGCGCCCCCAACCCACTGCCGGGGGGGTCCTCCCTGCCCCACAGCATCGCTGCCCCCCACAAAACTCCCTTCGCCCCTAAACGGCAGCCTGGGGACCGCCCCTCACTGCGACCCCTGCGCCCCTAAACCACCGCCTGGGAACCCTCCCTGCCCCATGGGGCCGCTGCCCCCCACAGAGACCCCTAAACCACCGCCCATGGGGCTCCCGCACCCCCAAGCCGCCCGCCGCAGTCCCGCGCCCCTCCGCGTGACCCCACCACCCCCCTCCCGGAACCCCGCCCGCGCCTGCGCACTCCGCGCTCCCCCTCGAGGCGCGAAGGCGGGGCGGGGCGGCCACGCGCGCTGCCCCGCCCCTGGCGGCGGCGCCGTTGGGGCGCCGAGGCGCAGCGAGAGGCGGCGGCGGCGGCTTCTCGCTCCGCCCCGCCCCGCCCCGGCGCTGCCCGCGGCCACCTCAAGACAACCCGATGGGGACCAAACCTCGACGTTACTGAGAATACACTTGTGGTCTTTACCCCATCCGAGGGGAGAGCGCCACGTTTCCGCCAGGAGCCCCTGGCTGAAGGAAACGTTGGACAAAACCAGGCAGCTGCAGGTTTGTAGGTACGAAGCACCCGGCAGTGCTTTTGGCGAGAAACGCAGCCAGGGTCGATGCTGCCCGGCCAAAATCAAACCTGGGACATTGTTTATTACTGTTTAAAATCCCTCCCGCGCTTTCAGGGGACAGAAACCCTGTCTGCTCGTCCCACGCTGGCCTAATGTTAAAGTGAAAAGGGCACACACCCCAAAGCTCTCCGAAACCCCTAACGCGAATACAGACGAATTCGTTAATTATGCCCTATTTCCCCACAACCTTCCTCCTCTTCCCTCAGCCCGATTCATTCGCTGCTTCCCTGGTGACCCGCTAACAGCATGAAGGAGCAGAGAGCAGTGAACTGGCACTCCTGCCCGCCCCGCATGTGATATCCTGACTTTGGGCAGGCCAGAGGTCTCCAATAAAACAGGAATCCGAGAGAAAACAAGGCCGGCATCTCCCCCTCCCACTCCTCCACGCTGTCGGTCTGCCGCCAGAGGCTGAGCAGCTCTGGGAAGCCCCGAGCTCAGCTAATTAAAAGGGACGTCATCGCTCCCCCGTTTGAGCCGCGTCCTGCTCCTACACCTTGACGTCTGCCTTGCACTGAAACCTCCTCCTCAGCCGCAGCCTCCCTAAAGCCAAAATGCCTGTTACCGCCCCTCTCCCCAGAGAAGACAGGACCCACGTTTCCACAGATGTCACCACAGTCTGTGCGGTACGGCAGCCTTTTCCTGAAAGAGCTGAAAACGCAGCTCTCCCTGGAGCCCTCGGAGGTCAACACAGCAGCGAGGTGAAGGGACTGTCCCGCGCAGCAACCAGCATCTGCGTTTGCACGGCCGCTCTCCTGCTGTGGAGCGTGCTGCCGATGTCCCTCTGCTGTGCCAGCCAAGGGGTCTGCAGGGGACAGAGCCGGCGTGAGGTGCTGCTCGCCCAGCACCAGCTCCAAACATTGCTGAGTTAGCAATCGGTCTCGCTAGCAGAGGCTTCTCACCCTGACGTTAGTTGTGCTGGGTCATTCTCACCCTTTGAGGTCTTCTGAGCCAGCTGCCTGACAGCCACTTTCAAGTTGCTTTTCAACAGCTTTGCAGAAACCATCTACTAAAAATCATGAGTGCTTTTGATTGTATTTTTTTTCCAAAGCCAGGCAGATACACCAAGAACATCCACCTGGAGCCCACTCTGTTCAGATCTAACCTTTCTTGCCCTCACCCCAGCAGTGTGCGATGAGAGCAGAGCAGCTGGGAAACAGCTTGCTCGCGTCACTGTCCACTACGTCTGACAAGCCTATGATAAATCTGGAACAGGCCGCCCACATCTGCCACCTCCCTTTCTCTCCTCCCCTGCCCAGTTTTCCTGCCTGCAGCAATAAATTCAAGCACAAATTCATCCTCGTGCCACAGGCAGCTGCATGCTCCTCAGCTCAGAGAATCAGATGAAGATGGATAAGAGGTCTCGGAGCTCCTCCAGGGAGTCTCACAGGAGAAACAGAGAGTCCCCAGCTACGCAGAGCAAACGAGAGAAGAGAGAGAGCAGCAGAGAAGCCAGCAAGGGAAGGGGAGACATAAAGCAGGAGAAAGCAAAGGAGACCAAGAGCACCGCAGGGACAGATGGTAGGGTGCACACATCCACAGTGGTGGACGTGGATGATGTGATATCTGATGAAGAAATGGAGCCGATGGCATTGCTGGACAGCGAGCGACAAGAGGAAGGTATGGTTCATAGAAGGGAGGGGGCAGAAAAGCTATGGGCTCTCGGACCCTGCATGTATCACACTATGACCCTGCTTTCTGCATGGTGAGTGCCTTCACACCCATCTTGCACAGACATGTAGTTTTTCTTGGGAGACTCCAACCCTCCCAACTGGCTTCTGCAATCAGTATGGGCGGATCAGTGCTCTCTAGCAAAGCAACAAACTTTACAACAAGCAGTAACATCGCCAGCATCCTTTATGCTTCAGCTCACTGCTCTCCAGGTCCATCTGTGGTCTGCTCTCATCTCCTTCCTGCTTGCCCTTCCTTAGGTGGAAGGAGTTAGCCTTAATGCTATGCCACAGCCCTAAGAACTGCACCACAGGGAAGTGCTTGAGGCTTACACTCAGGGCTCCGCTTCCAGATAACCCTCGAGAGCAGCTCTCATCCGGGCCACGTGTTAGCCAGACCTCTGGCCTGCTGCGATAGGATGGAGCATTGCTGGAACGCTAAAGGTTGAGGCAACATCCTTGCAGTCCTGGCAGGAGATGGGCAGGTCCACCCTCTTATCTGAGAGGCGTCTGAAAGGGGAAGGCTCCATGCCGGGCAGCAGTTACCTCCATTGAAAGCTGACATTACCTGAGATTGGTTTCGTGGCTTTGGCCTGCTCATCCCAGCCAGTCTATTAGCACAACATAAAGGCCAGTTTTTGGCGGACAGGGCTCCGCTTGGCTGTCTGTTGACTCAGTCTGCATCACAAGTCCTTTGGCAGATGGCTGGGCCTCCTTGGCCCCTAAATCACCACAGGCTTGGCAGATGTGTCTTACAGGAGCCAGCATCACTTTTCCTCTTCCACATCAGCCACTCTACTGCCCTAGAGTCACACAAAGGTTCGAGCTTGCTCCTGTCTCCCTGGTAGCCAGTTTTTCATGTTTGTCTCTTTCTGCCTCAGTAACAGGAATGCCAGCTGCTGGGCAGCGCTGTGGAGCTATTAGTGATGGTGCAGGATCTTAGGATCTGAAACGCCACTCAAACACTGGTGGCTCTGCAGAGAGCTCCCAAAGGCAAAGGGCCAGGAATGGAAGGGCTAAAAGTGATCCAAAATGGGAGGGTTGCTAACTTCACTGCTGGAAAACATGGTCCACCTCCGGATCTAGCTACCCCCAGAAGTAATCTATCTGTTTTCATGCCATACCTGCAAATTTTCCCTCAGGCAGGAGCATCACAAAGGGCAGCCAGAGCAACACAGCCCACACTCACTTTGGGGAGAGGAAGAAGGTAACGTTCATCTGGGGCTCACCCCTCCAATCACCCTTCAGCACCTCGGAGGTGTGACTGCTGTAGCGCACAGAGATTTCAGTGGCAGTACTGGCTTGGGCCCACTGCACTAGGGAGCTGGAAGGTGATTAAAATCCTACTCCAAAAGGTCCTGAGGTATCCTGATAGAGATGGGTGCTTCAGGTGTGTTGAAAACCACCTCTTATTTATGATCTTTCTCTTCGTCGCTGGCTTATCTTTTAGATAAACTTCTGGGATCCCAACCCAGCCAACAAGCTGCCCGTTCCAAGCCTTTTGATACTGCTTAGCAGCCTCAGGTCTTCAAACTAAAGGCTCTAGTAAAGGCGTTCTATAGAAGTGTGGAGACCCAAGCTCAATTTTTG
This sequence comes from Dromaius novaehollandiae, assembly GCF_036370855.1. Lineage (NCBI taxonomy): Eukaryota > Metazoa > Chordata > Aves > Casuariiformes > Dromaiidae > Dromaius > Dromaius novaehollandiae. The sequence continues at coordinate 10,412,336 of NC_088105.1, read as the reverse complement.
CCAGCAAAGTAGAGGGAAAATTTATCAGTTTGTCCTGGCAACACCTCACCATGTGGGGCAGGAGCTATTCTTTAGCATAGCTCCAGAGAGAGCCAGTGGTTAAGACATGCACCAGGTCTAGGGAAAGGGCAATACAGAGGCTGATTTATGCAGACAAGTCTCAGCATGTCAGTTCCTTGGGAGCAGACCCCTCCTAACAGAGTCATGTTGGATTTCTCCCTAGGTGTAAAGTCTCCAGGTCTAGGCATCTGCGAATGGCTTCTGACCATCTTGTCTTTCCTGTTCATCATCATGACCTTCCCCATCTCTGTCTGGTTCTGCATGAAGGTGAGAATAGTCATGGGGCCTCTCCAGGTTTAGCATTTGGTGTCTGAGGTGGATGTAATCCACTGATTCAGCATGTGTAGGACACCATCATAAAGCTTTGTTGGTCTATGGCCTTCTTATTTGCACTTCATAAACTCGTCATTAATTTTGCCTTATTCTTTACCATATATTGCTGCAGCAGTGGGGCTGCACAGGGGTCCATCCATTCCCTGTATAATACTCCTGCTGCCACATCAGCAGAAGGGGCTTAGCTTCCTCCTTTTTAAAATAAATTATGGGTGTAATGTTTCTGTTCACCTTTAAACATAACCTTCAGCCTACCCAGCCAAGAGATGGCTGCATTACAGCAACAGAATAGATTTTGCAATGCACAGTTTTTAAAACATTTTAAGGTAAGAAGAGATCTGTAAATATAAGAAATTTGGTCTAAGACATCGATCTGCTAGTTCATAGTTGATTTTTCCCTTACCTCCTATTCTCCCAGGGGTTTATAACGTGGCTCAGAGTAGGCACATTTTAGTTCCCATTCCTCAGGAAGTTCAACGTGCATCTTGATCTCAACAACAGTGTCACTATTGTAGCTCAGATCTTACACACGTATGTGAACACACACACACAGACATGCACATGTAGTTTCTTTGGAGGCAAATAACCAACATGGAAAATTTAAGCTCGGGGTGTTCGAGTTTGGCCAAACTATAAGAAAGCAGAGTGCCAGCCTCATCCTGGGAAACCCTGGGCAGCACCAACACGGGCTGCTCTCACCCAGCCTCAGGCTGTCACGGGGCTGCTATTCCTGCGCCTCTCACGCACAAGCCAGCCAGCAATTCTAGACTAGGTTCTCTGCTGGGGTAAAGGGACTCATAGTGACAGGTGACTCTAATGATTCACATCTGCTGAAATCCTCCCTTTGCAGGGTTTTCCCAGAACAGAAGTCCTCCAGCACATAGCTGAGTGAGGCCCCCTTCCTCTGGTCCTAGCCTTTCCCTCTGGTCTAGTCTTTTTTTTTCTCTTGGCAGGTAGTGCGGGAGTATGAGAGAGCCATTGTTTTCCGACTTGGGCGTCTCCTTCCTGGCAGAGCCAGAGGGCCTGGTAAGATGTTCCTTCAGCTCCCCCCAGATACGTCCCTCCCCTTCTCCGTGCTCTCCGAAAGCTCACATACTAGTACCTTTTTACCTCTCCAATAGGCCCAGCCAGATAGATGATAGGGCCATCACCTTCTGATATTCTTTTCCATGCTGAAGTAGCCTCAGATTTTGAGCCCATATATTGCTATTCCTTTCTAGTTTTTCATGCCAACCTCTCTCCTGGTCCCCAGAGCAGGAGAGGAAATTTCTGTGGTTCTGATGATCACCATCTGTCTCTTTCTCTCCCCCCCACAGGCCTTTTCTTCTTCCTTCCCTGTCTGGACACATATCACAAGGTGGACCTCCGCCTCAAAACCCTAGAGATCCCTTTCCACCAGGTATGACTCCCTACCCTGTGTGTTCACTCTTGGGTCTCTTTAGCATTATGCCTTCCTGTGACTGGTCATGTTATGCTGGAGGTCAGTCCTGATTTGGCCCTGATGTTAAGAAAGCAGCATATAGTTAAGACAATGACCCTCCTTCCAGGTCACAAAGCACCAATTCACTGGCCATAAGATTCTGTGCAGCACTGCCAGTTCTCAGGGTCTCACTGAAGACCAGGCCTTCTTGGCAAAACCCAAGCTCCAGGATTCCTGTGAATTTATAAGAAATCTCTTTCTCCCTAGTCTTATGTTTCCAGCCTTCATGGTTGCATAGAAAAGCTTGAAAAAAACATCTCAGAGTAACCCTAATGCCTCAGAAAATGGAAGGGAAAAATATACCAACCATCGTGTTTTTCTTTTATTGTAAAACCACTGGTTTCAGTCCTGTTCAATTTGAAATGCTTTAATGATACCATACAGCAAAAGGGAGGTGACTGGGCTACAGATAGAGGACTAGCTTTGTACCCACCACACTGAAGGATCCATGCAGAGAGGTCAGGAGCACAGACCGTAAGATCTTACAAGGGTGCCCCTCGGCGGGGGAGCTGCTGCTCCTGTACAAGCCTGGGAAGGAGGAAGGGCTGAGCCCTCCCTGCTAACCCAGGAATCTGTAGCCTCCCTAGCCATGGTTACAGAGGATAAACATGTAATATCTGCTCTTCTTTTGGGAACTGTTGCCTGTGCTGCTGCATTGCCAACAGCACTGTCTTAATCTGGTAGCTTATGCAGGCTCTGCAGTATACAGCAGATCCTTCTGGAGACTACTCAGCAACACTGAGCAAGGCTCTGTGCACTAACTGCAGGACACAGCCCGTGTGCTCAGAACAGGAATAGACCAGACAGCAATGGGCAGGGAAATACGGCCTAGGACGGTGACCTGCACAGGGTCCCACAGCTCAGCAGCCAAGCTGAGGAGACAGACACAAAGATGCTGCTCAGGGAACTGAGAGGTTCACAGAGGTTAAGTAGTTTGTCCAAGGTCAATCAGTGGCAGAGCTGAGTACCAGCTCCTTAGGGAACGGGGAGTACAAAGCTTTAACCATCCAGCCAGTCTTCCTCATTCTCAGCATCACCTGCTTCTCTGGGCCACCTTAGAGCTGCCAGAACCAGCTCCAACTCCCCTAATGTCTTCTGCTTAGGTGGTGACCAAAGACATGGTTACCTTGGAGATAGATGCTGTCTGCTACTACCGGCTGGAGAATGCCTCTCTCCTCCTCACCACCCTGACCAGCATCTCCAGTGCCATCCAGCTGCTGGTGCAGACTACCACGAAGCGCCTCCTGGCACATCGAGCCTTCTCCGAACTCCTATTGGAGAGGAAGAGCATCAGCCAGGAGATGAAGGTGCTTCCACAGGGAAAGAACGGGCAGAGCAAGGGGTGAATTGAAGCTCCACAGAGAGGCTTGGAGGGTGATCAGCCCCCCCAAAATCACATACACTGGTTTGTAAAGGGTGCAATAACAACACATGGCCCTTCACAGAAAAATGGGATGTGTATTTTAAACTCAGACCACTTTAGGGGAAGAATCTACAGTGTGGCCACCAAAGGCAGCCACAGAGAGTAGTAAACAGTATAGTGTGAAGGGGATGAAGAAACATCTTAAACTAGCTTCATGAGTGCTTTGTGATAGCCCAGCTTCAGTGCTTACCTCAAAGAGGAGATTCTCACAGGAAATTTCTTCTGCAGCCTGACCAAGTTGCCATAAACCCTGTGTATAAGGGATCTCCAGCGGCAGTTCTGTGGCACCATCATGCCTACACACATGAGGCCAGTCAGGAATTCAGTTTCCAAGGAAACTGAATTGGTTCTATGCTCAAACCAATATGGACAGGTTAAATTGCGTAAAACTTATGGGAGAAATACGAATCAAGAGTGAAGTGAGGGAAATAATTTTAGTTCTGAGGGGCCTCATAAAATAGCACACACGAGCTAACAAAGCTGCCCTAAAGTCCTGCTGTTAACTGCCTTGAATTAATGTCCCTGCACTGTCTGACTCCCTGTGAGGGGCCTGGGCAAGGGCTGGTGTTCTCCCTACGCTCAGAAAATCCTCCTTTTTGCAGGTGGCCTTGGATGCCGTCACAGGCTGCTGGGGGATCAAGGTGGAGAGAACAGAAATGTAGGTAGGAAGTGCCAGTAGAGGAGGCCTCCCTGGCTCTTTGCAAGTACCTGTCTTGCCATGGTCAATGCTGTCTGCTCCTCTTCCTGCTTTTCCTCTGGCCTCTCCCAACAGGCTTTTCCCTACCTCTTTCAGCCTTTGCTTAGAGTAAAATTTTCACATGCAAAGATAGCACTTGCTCCTGTACTGACAGCCAGGGCAGGATCCTTAGCTGGGATCTCATCATCATTTTACTACCATTCCTGGCAGGGTTGCACCCACTTCTGGTGGCCTGGGAGTCACAGCAGACACCAAGCCCTCTGTTTCCGAGTGTGTATTAAAGGCCCTGGGGTCTCAGCACTGGTTGGGATGGGCTCCTCACTCAGAATCCCATGGAGAAGGGTGGGCCTCGCTCATCACACAGAGGGCCACAGAAGAAGGAACCAAGTGAATCTAGGTCTAAGCAATGAATAAACAACTGTATGAGTGGAAGGAAATTCCTATGGTCTCCCAGGGGATTCTCTGATGTCTCATAAGGGGTAAGCATAGGCTTCAAGCCTCAAAGATATAAATAGGAGAGGTCTCTTTGCTATCTAGTGATCATGGATACCTGGTTTCATTAGAAAAGTGTGTTGGAAAAAAAGGATGGGAACAGAGGTAGAAGGCTAAAGCAAGAAAAGGGACACCCAGGGAGTTCAGAGCAAAGACATTAGCCAACAGCTTTACAGAGATGGCTAATGAGCCAGTTCCAAGCAGTCTGACCAGACGGTCAGATCAACTGTCCAGTGCTGCCAGGGGAGCATGGAGCCCAGCTAATTCTTGTCTCTCATTCCCACAGCAACAACGTACAGCTGCCTGCTGAAGTCCGGCAGTCCCTGGCCGTAGAAGCAGAGGCTCAGAGGCAGGCCAAAGTGCGGGTATGCCAATGCTGAAGACCTCCCATCTCCTTGCAAAACGCCCCTCTTTCCTCTCCCATCTCCAGCTGAGGTCCCTGGAATATGCTGCACTAGGGTATAGCTCTGGGCATACCTGTCTCCTTTTGTTCTTGCCCAAGAGCTGTAAGGGGAGCTGCAATAGCAGGCTGGTCCAGCCCAGTGGAGTCTGGAAAGCCCAGATCTGGCATCTAGCCTATGGGTAGGACAGAAATACACACAAAAAGTCTGGGGTTATCTCCAGCCCAGAATGCTTGTGGAGATCTTTCTCTTCCTCAGAGCTTTGCTCTCCCCCAGGGGCCCAGCCAGGATGCTGGAGCAGGGCTCTCCCCACTGCTGGGTACCTCCTCACCTTGCTGAGTCTAGGCTGGCCTCCGCCACTAACAGCCTGGATAAAATCTGTGTCCAGCACCCTTCCCACAAGCCCAGCCTTGAAAAGGCTGTGCTTTTGCAGCATGAGTCTGTCCAACTGTGAGTCCTGATAGGCCTAATAGTGCCTGAACTGCCTGTGGCTTCAGTAAAAACAAGCTGGACATGAGTTCCCAAACATTCAGGATATCAATATGTCTAGCCCATGCTGTGATCTTCAGAGAGCAGGGATGTTGCATTTGCACTGTCCCTGGGGAGATCACAGTGACAACCTCTCTCTGTAGTAAACAGTCCATGTCTCCTTACTCCCCAGCCTCACTGATGCCCTCTTTGTTCCCCTTCTTGGTAGGTGATTGCTGCTGAGGGGGAAAAGGCTGCTTCCGAGTCCCTGCGGATGGCAGCTGAGATCCTGTCTAGTGCCCCTGCTGCTGCTCAGCTCCGTTACCTCCACGCACTGCACTCTTTTGCTGCAGAGAAACCTGCTGCCTTCATCTTGCCCTTGCCTTTGGATCCCATGAACCTGGTCTCTTCAGCCACTCGCAGCCCCCCAGGAGTAAGCAGCCTCCTCACGGACCACGCAAATCTCCCAGAAAGCCTAAAAGACAAGAAGGACTCACCCATGCTGTAAGAGCTGTCCTAGAAATGGTTGCCACAGTGCCCCAGTCAGTCCTGCCCAAAGAGGAGCAAGAAGGCTGGTCTACAGCCCATCAGCAGCGTGTGGGCCAGAGGTGGGAGAAAAGGCAGCCTAGGCCTGTAATATAAAGTAGATTGTACATGCAAGAAGTTTCTGCGTGCTTTGGAAAGGAAAAAATATGGAGCACAAGGAGCAAGGGCACATGTGTGAGCAGGGGGTCAAGGGGGGGGCATCTTCCCTTCCTTTCTCCTCGCCAGACACACCTCTGACACCACAGGGCCTGACCCCAGGGTCTGATCCATCCTTCCTCATTACATCAACAGGAAAAACAGACTAGCCTCTATATATTTAAAAGCTCTGAATCCCCAAACCCTGCTCCCAACATGAGCTGCAAGGAATTAACGTGCAGAGAGCCTGACACTGGGACCAAGGAGGCAGGTACAGGCTGCCCCCCGGGGCAGGGGACATCTTATTAGAGACAGTGGTTTCCTGGGGCTCTGTCTTTGTGCTCGGACTCGGGGTTTTCCTTCTGCACCCTTGGCTGTAAGTGGCTATTTTTAAAAGAAGGGTAGGTCTTGCAGCAGGGTGGTAAAACAGCGCTGAGGCATGACTGGCTGGCCTGCTTGGGCAGGAGCACGCTCCTCTTCACAGCCAGTCTCTGTGTGCGTTGCCCTGGGAAAATGCAACTGCTCGGGTGGTGCAGAAGGGATCCTTGCTCAAGTGCCTTTGCCCTCAGCGTGAATGGTTGATTAGAGGCGAGAAGAGCGAGACAGGCTGGGGTGGGAGCCTGGTAAACTGGAACTGCTCCTGGGGAGGGCAACAGGGGCAGGCTCAGCCTGCAGGCAGGTTGGTGGGCACTGCTGGCCTGGCTCCCTTGCAGCTTCACCGCTTGCCCAGGGGGCCCTGGAGGCAGCCCTGGATACAGGAGTTCGGTCACCACCCATGCACACATACATACACAGCCAAGATGTTTAACCTCTAGTACTAAACTAGGAGGAAAGGAGGAAGAAGGGAAAGGAGGAAAGGGCAGCATTTTGTGGCTTGGCACTTGCTAGCAAGGCACACCAGCTGTGCAGAGGGAAGGCAGGCTGTGCTGCTGCTTTCTTCCGCTGGGTGGTGAGCCAGGACAAGATCTGAGCTTGTAGGTGGCTGCTTCCAGGATTACTGTGTATCTAAAAAGAGACAGAGATGATCTGCTTAGCCAGCTCCCACTGAGCTGACAAGAAGGAATCCAGCACCACACTGGAAAAGCTAGCTATCTCCTTGAGAACCGTAATTCTATTGAAGACTGCAGCCACCTTGGGCATCCCTATAGACAGGGCAGAAGCAGAGAAAGTCCTCAGAGCTCTCATAAGATCCAGAGAAAGTCCTCAAAACTCCTATAAAATCCATCCTTCCTTTCCCTTGGCAAAGATAGGGAGCATAAAGGAAATCCCAGTACTCAGTTTCTTTCATTTTGGTGTCCTTGTGTGGATACCCGCTCTGCTCCTGCCCTTTTATGTGATCTGCAATACCTCCCTGTGCTTTGAAGCAGGCCGCCCCTGCACAGCCATTCCCAGTCCAAGTGTTCTGGTGCTGGAGGAAAGCAGCGGCCTGTAGAGGCTGAGCTAGAGAGCACTTTGGGGCTCTTCTCTAACTGCCCACATGGTAATTTGCCACCAGGATAGTCCCTAGCAGGGGTATCCTGGCCCATCGCTTATTCTTGTATTCTCACTAGTTTTTTCAGTCCCTCTTTGGCTGCTAGTAATGCTCCACGAGCAAGGCCCATGCCCTTGGTACGAATTCCTTTAAATGCAATTGTGTCATAAGGAGGGACTGCAGATACTGGTTTAATACAGTGAAGCACAAGCTTCAGACCCTTTAATCAGACCCTTCAGCTCCCTCGAGTCCCCTTCCCAATACGCAGTGTTCTCATAACACTCACAAGTATTTGCCAGCTTTCTTACAGCAAGGACACTCAGCAAACCAGCCCCCTTACAAGTGGCTGGAAAGTGGAAAATTTCCACCTGTGAAATTACGAGTGATCACACAAGCAGCTGAGCTCTGGGTGTAACTTCCTGAGGGCACTTCACATGCAGCTTGCTCTCCCACTGTAACTTCTCACGCAAGGACTGAGGGAGTCCATAATAGATCTCAGCAGTAATCCGGTCATAGAAAACTGGCTCTGGGGAGCGTAACAGCTCTGTAGTCTTCCACTGATGAACCTGAGCTGTGTAGTTACTGCTCTAAGGCTGCTTCTGGTTATTTCTCATGCTGCTTGCATAGGTGCCTGTTTCCCAACCTAGAGCAAAAGGGTGTAAATACTGCATGGCATGAACTACAGATGATCCTTTCTCTGAGCACTTCTCTAGCTAAATTTCTGACTCCATGTAAAATGATCCATAGAGATCCAGGTTCCTTGGCAAATCAAGGAACAGAATAAAGCATGAAAGGAACAACTCTTAGTCTGAACAACAAATAAGATGCTCAGAGACACATGGTACTATGCACACACACATTACCCTGTTTACAGTCATATCTGCAGAAGTCAGGCATAATTACTGAGTCAGGCATTAAAGCTTTTCTGCAATATTCAGTTATAAAAAAGGCAAATTATAGCTGAGAGCATCATCAGTTCCAAAGAACGCACCTAGTTCCAGCAAGATCTTCTCTAAGTATACATTGCTGGTAGAAACTTGTCATTTTACCTTTAGGAGATATTACTTTCAAAAACCTTGCAGCAGGAAAATATAGTTTAAGACTATACTTCAGGATTACTGGCATACAGTGTTTCCAAAATAGAATTTGCTTCCAGGGAGTTGGCAGTGGCTGCCTGAAGCAGATGTGATTTGTGACAGTTTCAAAGCCTGCCCTTCCTTGCTGGGATGGGGAAGAACCATGCCAAATCCAGGCAGCTGCTGCTGGGCTTCCACCACATTATAACCCCAGTGACTGCCTCAGGGCCTGGACCAGATGGGGAGCCAGGGGGCTCAAACTCAAATCAGAGCAAGATGGAGCAGGTGTTTTAAATTCTACCTCAATGCACCGAGGGGGTGAAGTGGAATCATCTGAGGTCTGATCTTATGACCTTGGCTGCTCTCCTGGGGCAGCAAACTGAGAAAGGCCTTCAGGATCATGCATGGCCTCAGGCTGGTTCCTGCCTTCTGAAATAAGGACAAAACCTTCAAAAGAAGAAGATTCAACTAAGGAAGAATCTGTACAATTCTGTACAATTTGTACAATTTCTTCCTAAACAATCAGCAGGTAACTGGACTGTCTGAAAGCCCAGAGAATGAAGGAAGTACCTCCTTCTCAAATACACATGAGAAAACAACAGCTTTTATTTAAGTTAAAAACAAAAATGGGAAAGAAAATTAAAGGATTAGAGTGATCAGAAATCTACCCAGGATTCTGAATTTGGTCAAGAGGGTGCAACTTGAGTTACTTACAACCAGGCCACACTGGCACTAAGAAAAAAAACCCTCAGTATGAGAAGAAAGAGGTACAAACAACTTACTTGCATGATTCAACATGGGGTGAGGCAGAATGAGATGGAGCAACAGGAGAAGAGTGGTGAATACAAACAGGAGCCAAGCCCAGGGCAAGGCAGGGGGTGGGTAGCACAGGCAGGAGAGATGTGCATAGGAGAAAGTCAAGGCAGCAATAGTGATACAAGACAACAAGCTGCAAAGTCATTCAGAGGTATGGGGGAAGTAGAGGATAAGCAGAGACAAGTACAGAAGTGGCAGAACCAGCTGAAAGAACAGCATAAATGCAGAGTGGACTGAGTGGAAGGAACATTGCTGTTGTGCTTCTGTTTGCATATTTACAGTGAGATCAGCAGTTCTAGGGAGTGCTGAATCTACTGCACACGTAAGACACAGGCAAAGAGATGTTGCAGTAGTGGAGGAGGTGGTAAAGGCAGTGGCTCAGGGGGTGAGACGCTACTATAAAATGGGCACTAAGAAACTTTCCATGGGCATTGCTACTCTTTAATGTTTGGTTTTGCGGGGTTTCTTGGATCGGCCAGAGGTAGCAGCTTTGGGCGAAGTTGAGCGAGCCAGGGCTTCTGACACTCTTTCTTGAAAAACTTTTTCTGAAAGAAAATAAACAAAAACAAAATGAAGTCATTAAAAATACAACAGAGTAAAAATGTGCCCAAGGTATGGCATTATTAACAAACAAATTGGCCTCCTCGCCCTGCTTTTATGTCAGAGATAGGATACACTGCCTGTGTGAGCCAGGACCACACTGTGCCCAAGTTCTGTATAGCAAACAGGGGAAGCTTTCTCAGAGCTCCCCTGGCTCCTGCTGCCTCTTTACACCTTCCTCTGGAGCGCAAAGGAGTACCCCCCGCTACTGGTGACAAAATATGGGAGCTGGCACAACTCCGATGACAGGTCCCAAAGCTATCTATGTGAAGGTCTGTGGCCTTTGAGAGTGAAGGACCCGAAAAATAATTTCTTTTATACCTGGGAATCTGTTCCGAAACGGATCATCCCGACTGTAACAGGGAACATTTATTTACAAGGAAGATAAAGCCAGTTACAGAGCTGTCCTAGAAAGAGCTTGCATCAGTACCAAACAAAATAACTTTCTCTCAGAAGCAGGCCAAGTCCAGCAGTTCCTGCTGCCCCTGGTCTAAAATCATCTCCCAGGGGAATGGTAAAAGCCTCCTTGTTTGGCATCCGACAACAAAACCCTAGAATGTGCCTAGGAGGGGATGGTCCTGCTCTAAGTGGGAGATGAAGTGGCTCAAAGTTTGCTTCTCTCTCTGAGTCCAGGAGAGGGTTCAAACCATTGATTCTCCTGACCTTGCCCTTGTTTAGATGTTGCTTCTGGGACAGATTTGTGCTCTTTCTCCAGCTCTTTCTCCAACTCCTGGATTCTCTCCAGAGCTTCTTCCAGCTTCTCTTCAAGACCTTCTGATCTCTCCTCTGCATTCTGAGCACGGATCTCTGTTTCTCTGAAACGCAGAGGCCAAGATAATGCTGAAATCTGAATCTGAGCAGCTACTGGCAGGATACCCAAAAGAAAGATTTAGAAAACCTTTCAGTAGAACTGACTGACTCTATAAAACACATTTAAGGTTTCAGAGAATGGCATTATTAAGAGGTCTATAGCAAACAGAGACTTCATGGCACAGCTATGTAATTCCTGCAAATTCAATTCATTTAAAAATTCAGTGTTTGCTAGCAAAGGCGAGGTATTGATCTTCATTGTACAAGGATAAATACAGAGTACAGTCAAATCTATTAGGCAGACTCACGGGGCAGGGATAACCTGGACAACGCAAAATCACAGATAAGGCAGACAGCACGAGGAAATGTAATGCAGATGTGCCCGAGCCTGCGTAGGCATGGAAGTCATTACACTAGGCTCAGGACAAACCATCATATGATTCTGCGTGGAGCTACTTGGGTGCCTCCTCACTGTGTTCCTCGTGCTTAGGCACAACACCGCACACATACCTACCCAGCTGCTGGGCACTGGCAGGCCTGGGAAGCACTCAGCTGCAGTCACAGAGCACCCTGCAAGTGCTAACAGATCCTGACCAATTAAGACATCTTGCACAAAACCATCCTGAGTATCTGTTGCTCCACAGAGCAAACAATCTGCATGCAGATAAGGGACAGCTCCAATCCTAGAGTAAAATAGGTCATATCTTCAGCTAACATAAATCACAATGAATGGCCGAAGACAATGAGAAGAGAAACCCATAATTAACCCATAATTAAGCTGGCAGAGATGGATGAAGCAGAATCTCAGAGACCAGAAGAGCCACTTGCCTAGGATGAAACCCTGCCCTGCTCATGCCTCCAGTACAGGACCAGTACTCACAGGAGCCGTGCTTGCAGATGTTCCACCATTGCCAAAGTTTCAAATTCTTTCTGAGAAAAGGAGGTCGACGACTTGTTGGCAGTCATCTCCCTCTGGTTGGGAAGAGCAAAACCTTCCGTAAGTGAACACGAAACCAACAAAGGAGCATTTCATCTGCAACATATGCCTGGTTTGGTGCTGGTACACAGCGCACGGTCACAACACAGGCAAAAGCTCAGTGTCAGCATAGCATGTAAAAACAGGAATTAGTTCAAGCACTTCATTTTGATTGGATCTGCTCATATCTTGGCATTAAAAATAGACTTATATGCTTTTCTGCTGCAGACATGAATGTCTCACTGGCTAATAGTCTTCGGTTGCCAGTGCATTCATTGGATTTTAGAGGTCAGAGATGGCTGCAACCTGACTAGGAGCTGAGAAACCGAAGAAAAGAGGTTCAGGGAACAGAAAGAGGCAGCTCCTCAAAGGGGCCAACAAGGCACAAGATACTTAGTGTGCTTTATCTGAAGCAGGGAAGCAGGCAACCAGGATTTCTGTGGAAATGTAACTGTTAAAAGGCTCCTATTCTAAGCTTTGGAGGGTTGTGATTTCCAAGGATTCATTTTTCTACAACAAATCAATGTCCATAAAGACCTGCTCCTATGTCTGCCACCGTCACTCTGTGCTAGCCACCCACCTGTAGAGCATAAGGGGCAGCGCATGCTCAGCTCCCTGCCAATACAGCATGCTTGAGGTGTGGGACCATCCAGTGACAGTTTGCTAAAGATCCGCAACTCCCTGAAGGTCTTGGTTCCTCTCCAGATGACTAACCAGCTAGGGAGCTGTTTCAAAAGGCAGACCCTGTGACTTCTGACTGGAGACCAACTTAACCGAAAGTGGCCTTTAGCCTGGAGTCCTCTTCCAAAGAGTACTATCCCAAAGACCTGGAGCAAACAGAGACCGGCAGGCACAGCTGGCCAAAACAACCTGAACTTCCTGCTTTCCTGTTGCTCTGGGACCCCCTGAATCCCTGATCCCTCTTCAACTCCCCTCCAACATCCTCAGCGACCGTATCATTTTCACCATCCCTGGAAATGCTGCCAGCCCTCATCTGATCTCTGTTGATAGTCCAGACCCAGACTACGCACCTTGCTCATCACTGGTCCCATAGAAGTCCTGGGGCTGTGGCACAGGGCAGTGATGCATGGGTCAGGCAGACCAACTGAGGCAGTGGTAACTGTGCCAATGAATATTTTACAGTTATAAGAAGAGAAGCAGCAAAGAATACCAGCACTTTTCACTGCCCCAGCAGGGTCTGACACAAGCATTAAGCAGGGTCTGCTGAAAGGCTCTGACTAGCCAGTCAAACTCCAGCTCCAGATCTCTGACCACAGGCTAAACCACTGGTGCAGTGGAGGCACCTACCCCCGTGACTGAAATGATGTCTGACTTCAGGGACTTCAGGTGGATGTTGAAATCATGTCCTACATATCTGATCATGTCTGCAGTTGCTTCATCGCCTTCAGTCAGGAAATCAGTGCCAGCCCCTGCCTGGTGCTGAGGGAAAAAATGAACAAGAAATAGGAGAAATAATACTAGCTCAGGGCAGCTGTAATGGCATACAGGGAGTAATAACTAAAAAAAGGCCCTGCTGGGAAGCAGCATACTGCAGCTACTACAGTCATCTGCATAATAGCAATTTTCTCCTTACTTGTAATGTTTCTTCCTCTGTTATGGGTTTCTTATCACTGTTGATGTCCTCAGCTTCAAATCGTTCCTGAGATGAAGAAATGACAGTGTCCTTAAGGTTGAGCTTCAGTTGCAACACCTGTAAGGCACCGTCAGGGTCTGGTTAGTAGCATGCTCCCTTTGTCCATCCAGATAACCTAGGCAAAACTAACCAGTCTCTCACCTTGTCTTCCACAGGCTATCCCCTCCCTCCCCTCCCCAAAACTGAACTGTAACTGCTTCTTTAAGAAAAATTTTTGAAACAGGTCTTCATTCAAACCAGTCTAACCTAGAATAGCAAATGCAGTCTTATATACCTCTGGCCCAAAGAGTTTTTTCAGTTCTTCTAAGCTCAGAAAGGAGACTGGAGTGCCTTTGATCTCCGAAAGGACAAGACTACACGCTTGAATCCAATTACAGCACTCAACCTGGCAAGACATAACAGAAAAGAAGGATTATCGAGCAGGAAAAATATCTGTGATCACATTCATTCGTTCGGTTAAATAACTTCATCCTTCTGTCTTTATCTGTTCCAAGGACCAACCCGGACCCTTGCATCCTCACCCTACAGAGGAAGACATTTCTCCAAGCTTTCAGACATGGCATCTGTCACTGGCTAATCACTCACACCAATTAATTCATTCAACAAGCTCTTCCTCAGGCCAGCCCTGAGGATGATCTCTGTCAGTCCATTGCCCTACCCTGTGGGGGAAGAAATGAGTATAAATCCCAAGTGTTGATTTTTCACTCACTAAGCTAACACAGAACAGAATCATTGGAGAAAAGTATTTTCAATCCCTGCAAAGAATCAACATTGCTTTAAGGAAAGTAGGGTATCTGTCCTGTGCTCAACACAGCCTTGGGCTTCGGGAAGGGTCTATGTCTCACATTCCTAAACTATAGGCAAAGCTCAGCTAAGCACTGGAGACTATTGTGGTAGCAATTACAGGAGGAAGATGGAAGATATATGCTGCTATGATCCCCCAGGTGCTCCAGAACAAGACACTGCCATTAACACATACTTTGAGTAACAGCAAGTTATCTTTCTACACATTGTACAGATGCAAAAACATGTAGAATAAGAAAGAGGCAGGTAGGCCAGCTGCCTGCACAAGGTTGTGTAAGGGTATGTTGCATCAAGCATGTGCAGAAACTCCTAAGTACCACTTGAGTCTAGACATACACGGCACTGACAAGCTTTAAATCAGAGCTGAATCTATTGCTATTCATAGAATAAATTAACAGAAGAGCCCTTAAGTATGTACCCTGAAACATGGTGAGGAAAATATAACAAAACACAACTGAAGTTTATCAAAATTCTGGGCTCTCCAGGGCTGCAGAGTTAGTAAGAAACTTGGAGGACTGGGGGAATACATAGGCGCAGCAGACGTTTTCCTCCTTCTTGAAGTCATCACATATATTTTTCTCTACCTTTCACAAAGCAAATGCAGTCTGGTATACCCCAGACCTGGACAGCTAGAAATGCAGGCACCTATTACCTTGATCTTATTCAGCTCCTGCAGCTCTAAATCATCTTCTGAATCCATCTCTGACCGTTTCTTCCAAAGGATGGCACTGACAATATCCTGGCAGCAGCTGCAGAGATGCAGAATGCCATCAGCCCTGCAGCCATGCCCTCAAATGCTCTGTTCTCTTCAGTCAGGTTCCTGCTGCTCTCAGCAAGACCTGTGGACTGACTCTAGACCTTGGTGCAAGAGAAGTCTCAAGAGCAGCTGTCCTCACTCGCCCCACTCACATGGTCACCTCCCAGACAGCTCGTCTGTGCCTGTGCTGTACTAACCCATGGGGGACACATGAATGCTGCTCCTGAATAAGGTACAGGCTGTGCTCCGGGGTCCTGGACTGCAGGCTCACTGCCTGCACTGCCCTCACAACCTCTGGAGGTGGTCCTCTGCAGTGTGGGCAAAGCCCTTGCAATCAAAGATGCCAGCATGTTTTACAGCAGAACTAGGAATAAATAAGAACAGCCATTCCCTGTATATGTGCCCAACCTCAGCTACCTCTTGTATTTGCAAGTGAAGCCATAACCCTGAGTCTGTAACATCATCCCAGTCTCTAGGACAGAAATACAGTGCTAGGCCGACATAGGCAGCAAGTCCTCTAGGCATTTTCCCAGTAAGAAGGCACATTTAGGACCTGGGCGAGGATCTAAGGAAAACCAAATTTGGAATCCCTTTTTCATCCAACCCCTCTTGCTTTCCTGGAACTTGATGGGACCTTTTACCATGATGAATCTCTCACCACACCACACATTTTCTCTAGAGAAAACCCCTTTGAGGAAATTAAAAACCTCCATTAATACCTGATTATATAACTAGAGAGTCTGCTGATCTTGGTAACCAGCTCTTCAGCTTCTTCTTCTAGCTTACGAGCACTCAGAAATCTGAGCTCCTCTTCCATATCAGCATTCTCCCGTTGGGGACACTCACAGCACAAACGGGTTGGGACCATGTATCTCAGCAAATTCGTCAGCCACAGCGTCAAGTTTCTGTGCAGTTCAGTCACCTGCACAAAACAAAGCGCATAAAGTCATAAATGACTGGTCTTACCCAGTGTTCAGAAGTCAGTAACATTTCACACACTTCAATGTCCAAACTAATTCCATTTGTAAACTCCCCTAAAGACAGGAACATGTACATTTACCACATTTTTCTCCCATTTTCCTTCCCACTGCCAAAACATCTATGAAACTACCCTAGGAAACTACTATGGATCCAGCCTTCTCCCAGTTCTTCTTTAAGATCATAAGCTGGTTATCAGCCACATAGCACTCTCCCTTGTCTAGAATTCAGCTACATACCAAAAATCACACACCACACTGACAGGACATTTAAAAAAAATACTCAGTAAAAGCTTCCATTCTACAATCCTGGGGCGGGGTTAGATCTAGCAGCTAAAACAGCTCTCTGAACAGGAAATAGCAATATTATTCCAGAGGAAATACTTGGTAAAGATGGAAAAAAAGAAAAAGCGTATATTCATGCACTAAATAGAAGACCTTCCAGGTATGTCAGTAGCAGCACACCAAGTTTATTAGAGCGGTCCTTTTATGCTCCCTTGGCTGGTAGAGAAAAGCCACAATTCTCAACTCGAAGATGTCAAAGCAGAAAAGACATATCCTCACAACTGTGCTCTGGACCGAGGAAGATTACAGGAAAGAGTGAACACTAGATACAGTGCTCTCATCCCTAGCCGTTTCAGGCTCACACTTACTTCTTGGTTAAGATGCGTGATGTTCTTCTCAATCTCATTATTCATGGACAGAATCCATTGCTGAATCATCTTAAACACTTCTTCGGGTACCACTCTGAAAAAAACCAAACAAACAAAACACACACAAAGTGACCTCTAGTGCACCAAGCCCAAGGAGCTCCTGTCTCAAAGACAACTTTTGCTTCCCAGCTCAAGGAAAACTACATGTTTAGTGTGCTATATACTGGGAACATGAAACAGGCAATTTTGTTAATGCTATAGTTGTGGTCAAACTTGTCATTTGCAAGCAACCTCTTAAGTATACATTATGCATGTGCTCTGCAAATAAAGCGTTACCAAAGACAACGAGCCACCACAAGGCAGACTATGCCCCCAACAAATCCAACTGTAAATGAATCACATATTTTGTTTTTCCTTCATGTGTCAAGCAGGTGGCAGTTCTGAGGAAGACAGTGATGTTCCAGGAGCGATACTGAAGCCACCAACTGTTTCCACAGATATTGCCAAATCAAAGCAAATGAAAGGCAGCCACTGATCATTTTAACGGCTTGACTGATCATGTGTATCCCACTGCCAGCTTCCTCTGACGGATTCCCCACAAAAGAGCATTTTGCTTTTCTTACGCATGTAGTTAACTGTGCAAGGCCAGCCCAGACGCAATAAACCACTCCATCCTTACGGGAGACGTGGTTTCTCGTTGTTCTCATCTTCATGCAACTGGCCGGAGCCTGTGAAGCTCATCACTGCGTCCACCTGGGCCACCCACGCGGGAAGCGGGTGATGAAAGGCCTGCAGCTCAGATTTGCGCATGCCACAGCCTCGCTTCAGCTTCTGCGCCCTAACTACCCAATCTTCCATACTTCTCACCAAGCCTGCCAAAAATTTAGCTGTGCCTGGAGGGGAAGAAAATAGGAACCTTTAATTACATTCTTTCAGGCAACAAAAACGAAGCTCAATTCAAAACACTATGCCAAGAGGGAGGAACAGCCTATGCGGGAACTGCCTAGACTTATACTAAGAATGAACTGTTTAACATGCACCAAACTTAAAGTAAGCTGAAAGAAGAGGGGCTTGATTTGAAGCCCTGACTTTCCTTCTTGCCTTGGCAGGTTTGGATCTCTGGTTGCGTAAAGGGATGTGATGGCTTAATTTAAATCTTTCTGAAAAAAAGCTCTGCAGTTACAACACGATTCTTCAAAGACGCTGAGCCCAAGGTGATACAGTACACACAGATTTGCAAAATGCCTGGGCAAAGGCAGAAGTTACCTGTTCACTCACTCCTCTGGCATATGCAGATGGATAGTGTTTGTTGGGGAGTACGCTCCAAATGTAACAACAGTTGTTCTCGATATCCACACACAATGCTTAAGCTTTCTTTAAATCGTGGTAAAGCCCTGGCCTCTGGGACATCTTGTGGCACAGATGTCATGTTATGTGCATAGAGGAGAGGGCAATTTCCATAATATTTTAATGAATGTGATGCATGCCTCAGTTTCCCCGCCATACTGCTGCAGGGTAGAAGTGGTTAACCCCCGCTCTAGACCAGGAGACGTGTGACGTGATGAAGCACCGCTGAGGTGTCCAGACTGGTAAGAAAGGGACGAGGCTACCCTCTGCCTCTAATTTTCACAAGTTTTTGTCATAGCTGAGATCTAAACAGAAGGGATACCTTGCCTTTCCTATTGAGAGGCACTTAAATTACTACACAGCAATGAGTCCAGGCAGTTCAAAATACACTATCCTGTAGGAATCAAGACAATACTTTCACTGTGGTCCAGTCCCCAAAGTTCTTGTTAAAATAAGCTAAAATCCCTTTTTCCATGCTTCACTGACTGAGGTGATGTAGGATAAGATGCCTGCACTGTATTGCCTAGCCCTTTGATCAGACCACCACAAAATATCAAGATTTCTGACAATCTGCTGTTAACTTTTTGCTATACTGGTATCTGACCAGTCATGTCCCTGTTTCTTGTTCTTTCTCTCATTTTCTAATGAGAACTACTGAGATTGTTTACTTCCTTTGGCAGTCTCATATGATGGACAAACTTATTCTATCTCAGCTTCTTTAGTGAGCCTAAATATAATACCCAGCATAAGATAACACTAAAAAAAGCACAGGATAACCAGAAGTGAAAGAATAAGATGACAGTATGAGAAGCAGCTTAGCAAATATGAATAGCAGTTCTAGACAACACATATTCAGTTTAGCTTTAGTTTGCTGAAAGGAAGTAAGATGATTAGAAAACAGCAGAGTGAAAACAATTCTGAAGTCGGAAATGCATCAAGGCCTTTCACAGGCAAAGGTCAAGGTCAGTTGCAAATTACCCAACAAATGTTTGTTATCATATACAGAAAAGATATAAATTTATATCAACAACGAAAGCATTTATTTACATGTTTTATTATCAGGATAATTCAGTATCTAGATTAAGATAACCCTGTATTAGTGATATGGTTAGAAAAGAAGTATTCTGCTCTGAGACAGGGTTTTCTGGTTAACGAACTACAAAGCAACATTTTAGTTTCAAATCTAAACCTCTATTCTTTCCTTTTACATTTATATTCTTTTCCACACAGTAGCCACATAATCACAGGCTGCACAAATTCCTTCTGAATGTGACACACAACTTCCTCACATCACATCTGTATTGCATTGCTCTTTGATTGCACCGTAGTGCATTTCAAATTTCAAATATGCTTTTTATGTGTGATTGTGAGTCAAACTTCTTCAGAGTAGATCCCTTGAACTCTCTTCATTCCCAACACATATCTGAGGGTCAGACTTTGGCTTTAAGGAAAAAGCCAAAGCAGATTACATCAACCGGTTCTTCATTACGCAGTACTTTCCTGGCATACCTGAGCAAAGACCGAATTGCAAAACCAGTCATTTCTTACCATTATCCCCACTTATCCTTATTTGATATTGTCGGCAGAGTTCACATGCTCTTTGGTTTATTTCTTCCATGGCAGCGTGCTCTGAGGGCAACGCTCTGTTGAAGTCCCGGTGTCGATTCAGCACCTTGTGTCCTCGCTCTGTCCACTGCTCGTGTAGACTGGAAACATTCTGTAGACTTTCCATTTTTGTTAGGTACACCTCCCCTTCGTACTGCTGCAGGTTTTCATTTAATATCTGAAAGAAAAGCAGCAAGCTTGTCATGCCCCCAAAAGCTGGGCCAACTCTTAGCTGCAACAGAGAGGCAATGGAAACAGGTAAGAAGTACAAAGATCCACGATCACAGAGATGTCACAGTCCAAGCAAACAGCACAATAAATTGGAAACTTACTCCATGAGGGTGACAATTCTGAGTGCTTCTACAGATTAGTATCATTTCTCAGTCACCAGAGCTATCAGCCAAACAGTGCGCAGATGGATGACTAAGTTTAATGCTTCAGCTGAGCTACGGTGTCAGTTCATTATAACTTTTCATATGTAGACTCTTAGCTTAAGCTTCAGAACAAAAAATTTAAGCCGATGTGTTTTCCCTCACATTTGTGACGGGCACAGATACTCACTGGAGCTCAGCTGACAAGTGGTAATTTTCTGAACAGATATCATTCAACAATATGACCAACCCCCAAAATCTTACATTTTCCAAGTTCTTGATATCTTGTAGCATTTCATCCAGTAGCTCTTCCTTCATCGGAGATGAACTAAAGCAAAGAGAGAAGAAAGGAATGAGAGACGAAAGAAAAGAATCCTTCAGTAGCTGATGTAAAGCCAAAAGTGAAGATATATTCTATGCATACTGAATTTTTGATATAAATTAACTTGAAACAGAAGTAGAAAACAGGAGGCTCTACCCGGCCATAGATTTTTGTTCTCTCATTCAACTTCACAAAAGCACTGGCTGTCAGTTAAGAAAATACATTACTTTCAGCAGAGAAGAAAATCTAATTGAAATGAATGCTGAAAATTGAACCTTTATTAAGTCCATGAATGAAATATCAATGTGTTTGCAGTTATATTTTACTGTATTTAACATATGGCAATGACGAACAAGAAGTCTGCAAAATTTAATTTTGTTAGCATACAAAGAGACCTTGGATTTGAAATCTCAAGACTCTTCATGTCTCATTTTGTCCATAGTGCTCTATTAGAAGCATTAATACACGTGCATTCAGGTTAAAATTAACCAAACTAAACAGAAAAATTACGTCATGACAATCACAGGAAAAAAAATGCTCAGAAAGGAAGCTCTGGTTCACAGAGGGTAAAATCCTTTCTTCCCTGGAGTCAGCAGCAACCTCCCCATCAAATTCAACCATGACCTTCCAGAATCGTTTCAGAGGTACCAATATCTGTTATAGACCTGACTATCAAAATGTGTCAAACAGAAAAGTAGAGCAGTGAGGGACATGCAAATTATGAACACCACCAAATTGCCCTACCCCTTAGAGTCACAAAGTCAGGGCAGCCTTTACACTGGGCCAGTGAGACCTGCTGCCACAAAGCAAGAGTGGGGGGGGCTGGCTGCTGCCACCCAGCCCCTCTGCGCCACTCACAAGATATCGTCCTGGAAGTACTGAAGCCACCTGGTGAGGCCTTGGCGGACAACAAGCAGTTTTTCCTTGCTGGATTCCTCACAGCAGTCTATTTCTGCTCCGATGCAACCCAGCATTTGTCTGAACTGCTCAGTCTCCTCCTGCAGATCAGCAAGGTCTCTTGTGTCCTGCAGGCACCAGGTAGGAGAATGGGAAAAGGAAACGTTCGCATGACCTGTTTGATCCGAGTCAAAGGAATTCTCTCTTTGCCCGAGCTATTTTGAGACATACACACGTCAGAGATGTGGGAGCTGGGAAATTTCTGTAATTCCACGGCGCAGCCCTTGCAAACCCTTGGGCATGACTCAAGGGTGCCTGACCCCCCCAGGGCATGCCAGAACTGGGTGCCTGACTCCTTGCTGCCTGAAAGCTATGCAGAGACTACACAGCCCCACACCTTGGGGCCAAAATTACACTAGTATTGATCTGTTTTGGTTTTATGGATATGCAACAGGGAAAGCCAAAAAGAAAAAGGGGAAATAAAGGAACAAGAACAGCATCAGGGAGAATGTAGGGCATGGAGGAAAGATAAGCAGGAAGAAAGAAAACTGATTCAAATCTTAATGCTCATTTGAAAGTAGACCAAGATTTGAAAGCTCAAATCACAGCCAGAGTACCGATCCAGGGAGTTACATAAACCTTCACAGACATGCAGACACTTGGAGCAGTTACCCATCACAGACAGGTTCCTACCTGCGATGCCAAGAGGACTATGAAATGTTTGAGAACTTTGGTCAGTGTCTTTTCACTAACATAGAGCCTGCGAGCCAACATGAGCCGGTTTCTATCTATCACCTGAAAGAAACATTTATTATTTGTACTGTACTCTTCGGAGAGGAGGGGCATTGCAGGACGATGCTACTCCGATAGCAACATGGGAGCTTTATTACCGAAGAAATGGAACTCAAGCAGCTGAGTGCCCTTTCCTTACAAATATACTTATCTCCCAGGAAGCCCCAAAAGTTCTGACATAAGATTTTCAGCTTGAAGGGGATGAAGTAAAAGATCACAAACAAGGCACGCACCCAAACAAGGAAGCGCAGTGTTAACCCAGAATGATAGTTTGTGAGGAAGTCTAAGGAATTTGGC
Source organism: Dromaius novaehollandiae (assembly GCF_036370855.1). Taxonomy (NCBI): domain Eukaryota; kingdom Metazoa; phylum Chordata; class Aves; order Casuariiformes; family Dromaiidae; genus Dromaius; species Dromaius novaehollandiae. The sequence goes on along the minus strand of NC_088105.1, from coordinate 10,390,076 downwards.
TAGGATATTCTAAATTATAAGGAAATCAGGAAACTTTGGCCAAATCTATTTCTGAATGGAAATACTAATTTCAGAGAAGTTCTTCCCGCGCAGGACCTAGAGATCTGTGCCAAAAATGCTGAGTGAATCAATTGGTTTCCATGCAAAAACATGTGAAATACAACAGACTTCAGAAAATGATGTCAGAGCAGGTATGAGATAAGCTAGTGCCCAATAGCATTAAATAAAAATGTGCTTTGGGATGAAATATTCTTTTGGAAGAAGACTGCTAGTTATGACAGTTTATGCCTTGCAGTGTATGCCTGATCTCCTGTACCTACCTCCAGTGCCAGGTCATATGCAGCTGAGCTCCAAATGTCTCTCTCTTGGCTTAGCAGGAGAATCTGCTCTTCCAGCCTGGTTCTCTGTAACTCATATAACTCCCGATACTCTTCCACAAGGCTACAAGAAGAGAAAGACAATGAAATATGTGCACACCCCTTTCTTCTTAAGGAGGCTTACTGTCTTTCTCCCAATTCCCAAAGCATTTCTTAGACACGTCCTCTCCCTCCTTCCTTCCTCAGCCACCTCCCACATCAGCCGGTGAATGCACAGTTCTTTTTCCCTGAGCCCCTACAACACCTTTCTGTTGATATTCCCACTGTGAATTTCCAACCGGCATGGATACAGGTCTCTGTTGGGCTTAGACTAGCTGTTTTCCTCATGACACAACAGTTTTGTGAGTCACCAGTGCCTCAGCACTCAACACAGCTCTGATACCAACCACCTAAATCCTCCATTTCTGAACTACGTGAAGGTGATCACAGGTCCCTGAAAGTTGAGACTGGCAGGCGCTACCAGACTGTGAAGCTACCTGCTGTGAATGTGAAGGAATGGGAATACCAACACCTGAGCAACAAATGCAACTTCTATGGCTTAAAAATATAAATGTTTTGAACATCCCTTTGAGGAATTTAGGATAAACAGCAAAATAACTGCATTTGTCAAACATCCAAGCTGTCTTCCCCGGAAGGCAATCGGTCCTTGTATCTCCTTCCGGACAATCCCAAGAGAATGATACCGACGCACTTCAACCTCAACTTTGAAAGCAGCTTACTTTGCATTCATCTCAGCCTCCTGCATTGCTGCGGCGAGCTCCTGTTGAGCTTGTTCTGCTTCTCTGGTCACCTTGTGGTCATGTTCCCGTAGCTCATACAGCTCTCTGAAACAGCAGGGAACAGTCTGAATGAAACTTAGCACAACCTAAAGAGCTCTCATCTGGCAAACAGGCTGGTGTGCCCTATGCTATCATGCAGGGCTCCCTTCCTCATACACAGTCATCTCCCTGTAAGGGTGAAAGGCAGCTTTAAGGCCTCCTCTTCCTATGCATGGACATTGCTCGAGCAAATCCTTTCTGTAAAAGGTGCTAAGGCAAGGAGGTGACCTTGCCGTTACTCTGTGCTCCTGCGCTGCACAGCCTGCAGTGAAAGGGTACGGTATAAAGCGTGAGGAGGCTCTAGTATGGTCCCTGTAGCTCTGGTTCAAATCATAAAACTAATTTCGTGCTCCTAGCGGAGGCATATTAGAAAACTGAACAAATCAATGTGCTAAGCCTACTGCATTGAGATAATTTCTTAGGATCAGACAGGATTCAGACCTGGTCAGCTGTGCAACAGATTCCTTGAAATAGAATAACTCCTCTGTAATATGTCTGTCGACCAAGCGCTGGGCCATCATTTCTTTGTAGAGGGTCTTCATCTGTTGGGGAATCCTCTCCAGCAGACTCACGTACCTCTGCCTGTAATAAAGGGTGTAAAAACGGAAGTTACCTTAGCTCCCTGAGAACACAGCTCTCCCTTACCCATCTGAAGATCCCTTCCTTTTGCCGTGCAAAGCTATCTAGAAGACAACCTATTGACCATTTGCATTTGGGATTTTGAACACCCTAGAACAATTTAGTTGCTACAAATAAAGGTAGTCTGCGTGTGCACAGTGGAGAAGAGCACAGGAACCCCGGCTGTGGGGGAAGCCTCAGCTATTCGACATGTGAAAGCTTCCCTTCAATGTCACACCATGTGGCACCCATGCTGGCGCAGCCGTCAAGCTTGCTGACAGTGCCACTGCGGTGGGGCTCAAGCTCTAGGTTAGGTAATGGAGGGCCTTTAGCTTTGGTCGTTAACTAGGCAGGAAAATCCTATTGCTCTTATGGCATCAGACCCCATGGCGACTGCATTATGATGGGGTAGCACCGCTGGGCAAAGACACTAAGAATGATCTGCAAGCGCTAATGCTGCTGCTGAGAGGATACTGCCATAAATCAAGAGGGGGATTAGGGTGCTTGGCTGAGTATGACCTGAGCTTGGAAAGCAGCTGTCCTCTCTCTACGCAGTCCACGCTGACCTGCCGAATCAGCTCATGGAAAACTATGTTGTAAATGTTCTGCTCTGCCTTCATCAGCTCCAGCACATTGTGCAGCTGGCAAAACACATGAGAAAAGACACAGCAGAGCCTGGCAAGCTTACTCCTTTAACGACCAAGATTAGCAAAGACTTCTCTTACTTCTGAAACAGGTTTCCCTTTGAGGACAAAACTACTAAAGACAGAAAGGGTAAGGGGAAAAAGCCATCCTACATGCATTTACTGGTTCATTTTTAAAAGTGCCATGCACTAACTACTCTCCTGTCAGAGTCCACAGGAGCTTTTCCACTAATTCCAGCTGGAGCTCCTACTGAGGCAAGGCTCAGCTTTTTTCAAAAACCTACCCCATCTATTTAAATCTTCCCCCTTACTGTACAACAGCAGCAGCAAATAAGCCCCTTTCCCTGGCATCTGCTTTTAGGCCTCTACAGGCCTCTAAAAGACCAGCCCGTAACACAGCAGCCTGTCTTGCAATGGGGAGATGCGGCAGCCGCTGCCTTCGCTCCTTCACAGCAATGCCGCACCCATCCCTTCCTGGTGTTTGTGCCAGGAAAGCAACCCCTGTGCCAGCAAGCTAAATGTTAGTCATGATCAGACCAAGATGAACAGCAGCCCAGGAGTGGAAACCCACAATTATGATAGGATCTCCAGGCAGCTGGCTTGTGTAGAAACTAACCACTGGGAGACACTTCAAACACAGCAGGGATGAACACTGGGGAAAAAGGGATTTCATTTTTCTGGGTACTAGGGAGTTATCCACCTGCAAAGGTCCTGTTATTCCAATTAGCTTGTTGTCTACTCCAGCTTTTTCCAACATGCTGTCCATGGCCTCCATCAGCTGGACGACCTCTAACCTCCCTGAAGGTTTCCTGAGAGACCCAGATGACAGAGATGCATCATTATTCTCTATAAAATGTTGTGATATTTTACCAGGAAATGAAATTCACACATTGTTTTTTTCCAACAGCAACTTCACACAGGGTGGCACTCACATGGATGGGAACAGTCGTAGTTTCTTTTCACGGTCCTCAAGCAGAGTGGTGTATTTACTGAAACAAAGACAAATGTTAAAACTCGGTTACAATGCAAGCCTTCTGGTACTAGCTGAGAGAGCCTGCTCTCTGCTGCGATCTCTGTCCTGCCTTTGCACAAGGCTGAGCGTGGTGGGAGAGGCAGAGAAGGGCCAACAGAGTGGCCCTTCAGAGGGAATCTTGTAGAAACGTCCTCCCCCAAGACCTCTCCCTTCTCTGTCACACTGGGCTAAAACTGACCATTGGGTTTAGAAGGTATTGGTGGCACCAATATCCACATCATTCCCACCAAGACGCTGATGACAAGAGCCACATTTCATAGGAAACCATCATAATAATAAGATAGTATTCTGCTACATCATGTTACCAAATCGATTCTGAGGATTTTGCTCGTATTCTTAATATTTCAATCCTTGAAAAGTGAAAAAATCTTCAAATTTAGCGAGTTGTCCAGAGACATCGTAGGAAGTGCTCTGTAGCCTTTTTTGGGCAAAGCCAGGTAAACTCAATTCAAAATTCATGGCCTGAAAAACTAAAAAAAACCCCCACAAAAACTAAAAAAAATCCCAGATTGTTAGATTCAAGACGTTAGTGGGTATGTACAAGCTCCAATAAGAATGAGAAATACTCAGCGTTGGCCCAACTTTACTGAAGAAAGCAGTTATAAAAGGGAGGTAGAAATGTAGAGAGACTAGCCAAAATCATAAACAACAACAACAACAAATACCAAAAACACAAACAAAAAAACCCCAACCCCACCCACACACCACACACAACAGTGGCAACTTCCAAAAATTGCCTCAAGGGGTCAAACCAAATTTTAGCTTCCTTATTCAGGTCCAACCACAGAAAAACCCTTGAGAAATAGTAAGAGCATACAGGGAGCTGTGATCTCTTTTGACCACCTTGAAGCAGTCGAGGCAAGGAAAAAGAGGTTCACGTTGCTCTGCGCAGCTGACTATAGCCCGGTCACTAGCGTGGGATTTGTACAACCACCCTTTTTATAACCTCCTCTCCCCTCCTGCAAGAGATGTTTCTGGCTGCTGTCCTCGGCCTCTCCTCATTTTATCCCCCTGCTCCAAGGTGCTGTGGAGGCCTTACAGTTTGAGGACAAATCCTTGTAAGTCGGAAAACACTCACTCATCGAAGTACTTCAAGGGCAAAACTCCCCTGTTCTTCACAATCTGAAACTCCTCCGGAACCAGGCTCTCCGCTAGGCTTGCTTGCTAGGGGTAGAAGAGAGAGCAGAGCATGAAACGCTTGGGTATAAACGACGTGCACGACCTCCCAGTTGCTCTCAGAGAGGACGCCCTTTTGGCAACCCAGAAAGCAGAAGGCGTGTAGCGGCTTTTCGTGCTGCTTTTGTATTTCTCACTCTGTTCATTGAGAACCTACCAGAAATAAACTAAATCTGAAAACAGGTTGGAATAGCTAACGGTGAACTGTGCTGAAAGGCTGTGAGCTTCAAGAACCAGTGAGTTTTACCCTAAAAGCTGTTGGATTAGCAGCCAAATTTGGCTGCAACCCAGGGCGTCATTAGGAGAGGGCTACGAAGACTTCCCATCTCTCCCCTCCACACAGAAAAACATCGAAACAACAGCACTCACGGCAAGTCCTGAGACGGCACCATGGCTTCGTCTTTGCTCCTGACTGCTCTTGGAAAAAGAGCTCCTGGGAGTCCCCAGTTTTGTATCTTCTTGGCCAGCCACGATGTCACACAGGTAAGAGACATCCCTGAAAGAGAGGGAAGAGCTTGTCGGCTGAGCCAGCCCACGGCAGCCCCCTGCTCGCTCGCTGCCCACCGAAACCACACGAGACAGCTCTGCTCGGCCCGAGGCCGGGCTCACAGCCAGAATGCTCTCCTCAGGGCCAGAAAAGGCTGGCGAGATCGCGCTTTTAGGCAGATTAGTCTCATGTTGTCTAGCCCTGGCCAAAGATTATTTTTCATGGCTGTTGCCAATATCCTATTGGATACATAGCCGATGTCTGTTAAAAACAGTATAACATCAAAATGTTTTTGCTTCCTAATGTTGTTAAGCAATGCTTATTTACAAAGGACTGTAAAGCTATTCCCTGCTAAGCCTGTTAAAGCCAGAAGAGCTTCTTTTCTTAATCCCGGATCATGCAGCATATTGCTGCGAGTCCTGGCTCTTGGGGAAGCATAGTGCCATGATGAGCGCAGTTAGCAAGACTTTTTATTTACTGTTCCTGAAAGAAACATCTTCCCCTCCAGCCTCAACTCTGCTGGGACAGCGGTTCTGTTTGTCCATCTGCATTAGGCAGCACAGCCATCTGGTGTGAAAAAGAGCAACGGAGCGATACCTCTGCACTCCCAGCTCCGTCTTTCCGTTGCCCTCATCCCTTGACCCCTTCCTCGCTCACCTTCCAGCTCCTGTCAGGCTGACAGGGTGGTCCGTAAGGTGCCTGAACTTGCTGCGGCGATTCGGGTGATGCCAGAGCCCATCAGGGGGTTGCAGGCAGCCCTGCGGATGAAGCACACGTGGCCATCACTTCCCAGCAAGACACGTGCCGAGCAAGGGGAGAGGTGAGAGTGGCTCATCTGAACGCAACGGCTTCTGCCTCAGCACTAAAGATACTAATACAGACAGAACGGGCTCTCTGAAGAGTTTGCATCAACACAAGCGTGCCAGCGTGTTTCCCTTTTTGCCTTCCCTGTCATTTTCCCTATCATTTCCCTTCCCTGTCGTTAGAAGACAGCACTTAGGACCTGAAGCAAATGGTATGATGAGAAAAGCAATGTGACAAGATCAATTTATCCTGCAGAGCTGGCAAACTTTCATTTTGCCCACAGAAAGAATACGCTCTCCTAACAAGGGGACGTTTCTAGGCAGAAAAAGGCAGTAGCACACTCACCTTGAAGCCCACTGCGGTTTTGGTCGTTTGCGGGGATTGCAGGTGCTCTGGGCTAGAGAGAGAACCGGCAGCAGAGGTCAGAGCTCGGAAAATCTCTTCTGGGACAAAACTATGCTCCAGGGAGGAGACGGGCCTGATATGGTCAAGCATCCTTGATGCACCCCTTAGCTCAGGGAACTCTAGAAAAGAGCATATTAAAGCCTACTTGGTAGGTGCACATTTACTCGGCTGGAGAAAGAGAAAATAAGAACAATCATAAAATACAGGGCTGGGAAAAGCCCTGTGAGGACATCTACTCCATTCGCACCCAAAGCAGAAGCAACTCTACCCAAAACACAAGCAGCTAATCCCATTGTCAGTTGTCATTAAACCTTCAGCGAAGCCTGGAACAAGAGTTGTATTCAAACCACGGGAGATAAAAGCACTGATCGCACAACTTTGCCAAACTATTGGGTACACAAACACTAAGCGATGCTGTAAAACAACGGGATCCCCCAATGAGCCGGACACCCAGCCCCACCAGCCCCCAAAGCAAGCCCTACCTGAGCAGTCCTTGCTGCCAGGCCCCGCACACAAGGCACCTCTCATTTTCCTTCCGTCTGCTTTTGATCCAGGAACCGGTGCTCCAATGATGGACATGGCAAATGGTTATTTATTTTATACTTAACGAAGGAAGTTTCAGTAACGAACAATCTGAAAACAGAATTAAACCTGTGTTTGTACACTGTAGGGTTACCTGCTTTTTGTTGTTATTTATTGGGGTGAAAAAACAAACAACTCTGTCTGATGTTAGATACACGAAAGTGGCAAAGAACAGCGGACGTTTTGGTTCCTGGGAGGCAATTAAACATCTCAGCCAAGGGAGACACTCTAAGAATCTGCCTTACCCTTTACCTAATTGGACTTATAAAAATATTTCATAGCAAAAATTAATATGGCAAATGAATGTTGAACACAGTCATTGACTGCTTCATAAATGCCTGTGATTATACTGCATTAAAGTTAAATACCACTTTTGCAATTTATTAATTTTCAGCATTGCAAAATGCTAGTTAACTGTACAAGCACTTAGCCAGCCAGAAGAGCTCTGCTCTACATGTTTCATCCACCACAGGGATGCTTGTTTTTCCATTTACAAGCTGCATTAAGAATTAAAGTTAATGGTTGCTTCTTTTACACCTCTAGCAACTGTGCTAGAGGTTTAATTATATTTGAATTCCTCCAATTACTACTCTTACTTTTACTCTTTACTTACTCTTCTCAATCCTTATTAATGTCTTGCTAATGAAAAAAAAAAATCACATTTCCATTAGCTTCAAAATCCCCAGGAATTCTCACCTGAAAAGCCTTTTCCTCGCTAACCCTGCCACTATATGTAGTTCATTACAAATGCTGTTCGTATTAAGCTTTCTCTGACCTGCTCGTCAGCTGCATCCCAGTCTACTGTGGATTTTTATTAGATTAACTATGCTTTGCCTTCGTGTAAGTGTTTACACATGTATATAACCATGGCATAACCTTGCCAGGTAAATGGTTTCTTGGAAAGAAAACACAAAGATTTGCTAAAAGACCTTCTGTCAGGAGAAAGCATTTTGTTTTTCCTGCTTAGCAACTCTATTTGGCAGTACACTGTATTCCCCCCAGAAAGGAGAAGATTAATGGGGCTGTTCTGTAGCTGCTGCAGCTTAAGGACACAGGCAAGAACTGACTTCAGAGCATCTGCTACACAGCTGGAAAATACCAGATAAAGTTCTTGGCACACAGACCCCTTTTCAGGCCCAAAATAAAGGCAGAAATCAACCCTAAATACATTTGGCAACCACTCTACTTTAATACACATTCAGTGGGGAGGTTAGCATAGCATTTGGAGCAGAGCAGTACCTAAACTCCCCTCCTGCAGTGCCCCAGCACTTCCAGCTCCCCAGGACCCCTCCTCCTCCATTGGGCAGCACAGCCAGCCCACAGCTCACCACCAACCCTTCTCTGCTGGTATTTTGCTTTGAAAATCCCACGCAGCACAGCCTCTCCCTGCTCCGTGCTGCCTGGACGGGGAAGGGGGCAGCTGGCAGACTTGGGCAGGACAGCAAAGGGCACAGACAGCTTCAGGCTACCCCACATCCCCTTGGTTTGCAGCCCTCAACCCCAAATGCAGGCCAGACCCTTCCTGCTGCAGATGGCCCCCCCCAGACTTTCCATGTCACTATGGGAAGGCAGCAGGCTCCCCCCACCCCGGCTGCCCTCCTGCCCCAGGCTGGCACCCATGTCCCCTCACAGCCCCCCACCCTGGAGGGCAACCCGGGCTCAGGAGCCTCAGAGAGGCAAATAAGAGGCCACAGCAACTTTTCTCCCCTAATAGCAAAATATATTTCAACTGCTGGAATACAGTAGATTATATAAACAGCTCTTCTGCAGGACAGAACGTGGTACAGGTTGCATACGTTGATGCGCCAGCAGCCACCCGAGGCCCAGCCACTGGGTCCCACGTGGTCCGTCCTCGGCCCTGGAAGCAGGGAGCTGGGCCGGCTGCAAGCGGAGGTGAGGCCGAAGCCAGCTGGCTCAGAGGCACCACGAGAGCGCGTGGGCTCGCTCCCAGGGCATATTGGCGCTGGTCTGGACATCCTGCCGGCCCAGCTACATTCAGGAGCCCAAACAATTCAGTTTTCCATTAAACAGGTGGACTGCCTCATGTCAACCACACCGTTTCATATTAAAAAAATATACCAGGATTCCCCCCTTCCCACCGCAGCCTTATCTGGATGCTCTCACAAGATAGCAGTTAACAGCTCAGGCGCAGGACCGTTCCCACTTTGGAGACTGGAAGCCAAATATCCCAACAGAAAAGACGTACTAGGCATGAAGATCCTGCACAGGTTCAGTCTTCCTGAGAACAAACCGTTATCTGCATGAAAACTGGAACATGTTTCACCAGATTAATACTGGTTTTTATGATGTTATTGAGCAAAGAGCTGCAGCTGTCTTGGCTGCCATTCCAGAACTGAAAGCTTCTCCCACTTCAAAACAGGCCGAGTTACCATGGAAGCAAGCTTTGCAATTCTTCAATATGCTGGTAAGAACCGCAGGAAACAGTATATACCATTATTATTAAGAATTTGAAAAGGACAGGTTGTGAGACTCAACATCCAAGTTATTGGCCCAAATACCATACTGCTGGCTCTGGCACCTACAGCCTAAGAAAACTCTTCTCAAACAAACATGGTAGAGTTGACTCTAATTAAACAAGCAATGTGCAAAAGACTTTTTCCCCTCCAGTACTATCAGAAAAATGAAAACAAGCCCACATTAAAAGGCAATTAAGAAACCCAAAGAAGTTGAAAGTAATCTCAAATTCTTAATGCCTTAACAGCACAGTTACCAGATGCCTTGATCTACAAGGCTAAAAACCTCCCCCCATCAAAAACTAAGACTAGTTCCAACAGCTGAGCATCCCTTTCTGGTTGGGTTTTGCTTGCCAGACGCTCAAGCCCTTCGGCTCCACACACAAAGGATGCCGACACAGTAAAAGCTGAGATTCTCCGTTAGGGATATGGCACAGTGCCAGCTGTAAGGGAAACACCACTACTTGGCATAAACTGCCACGATTTTCTCTCTTTTTGAGAACACTGAGATAGTAGCGAGACCTGACAAAGGCATCAAGAAAAATCAAGTACCCAATCCATCACACCCTATTTGAGTGCAATTATATCTGTACATTAATTGTTTTGAGCACCATGACTCAAGAGTACTGGACTTGCATTCACCCTCTATTAAGCAGGTGACAAAGCTGTTTGGCCACAAAGGGTTTGGGGGTTGGGGTTTTTTACATATATATATATATACACACACACATATACATACATACGTGTATATATATAAAAAAATAAAGGAAGCTTGGGTTTAGATTGACTCCTTAACTGGTCTAGATTTCTTCCCCCTCTCCCAAAGGTAACCTGAAAAAAAATTAGGATTATTCAAACTGAATGAGAAGTAATCCATCTCACTCTCAGGATTTTATATATTAATACTGCCAAGTTCAACTATATTCATAAACTCCCTCTGGAATTAGCAGAACTGTTTCAGCAAACAAGTTCCAGCAGGAGGGGTTTTTGTTTTTTGTTTTTGAGGAGAGCCACATACGCAAAGCCTAGATTTGGCAAAATTTAATCTGACACAATCGATGTCCTTTCTGAAGAGCAGGATTTTTCACAGAAAACTGAAAACCAAGAAGAGTTGAAGTATCACCTAGCTTCTGTGAAATTATTTTTTGACTGAGGTTAATAAAAACAGTAGCCTAAAAGACAGTCTTGAGTGGATTGAGAGAAGTTCATCAAGAGTCCCAGCGACACTGGTATCCAATATCTAGGCTGAAGGTCAGTAAGAAAAAGCCATTACTGAAAAGCACCAATAAAGAACGTTTGAGTAATTGAGAAATTCCTCTGATCAAAGTCAAGGTACCTATGATCATGTTACCCTCCCCCTCCAATAATGGGTGCTGGGACTGCAGTAAAACTGGAGATACACGTACCTGAATAGCATTTACAATCTTGCTCTGTCAAACCCTAAGCACAGAAAAGAAAACTGAAAGGACTCTGCCTGATAGATCAGGTAACTGCTGCTGCAAAATAGATATTGACACAAATTCATATATACTTCTCCCCATAACAGTATGTACAGGATCGTGTCCTCCCTCTTTGGAAGGAGAGGGTAACACCTAGAAAACTGATCTTCACCTGAAATCTTCCCTGATGCAAGAGCAGACACAGAAGAAAGGAAAAGCAGCTCTGACTCCAGCCACTGGGTCTACCCTTACTCCCCATTGACAGGGTGTGAGAAGCTGTTACAATGCATGTTGGCAAGAGGCACCAAGACCTGCTGGCACTGGATTTGATGAAGCCATTTCAAAGGAGAATGCACTAAGTACCTGTAAAATCAATTGCATTTTCTTACAGTTGGGTCATAGTATTTCAGAGCTTTCTCACTAAAGAAAGCCTAACAAGTTGTATACCTTAAAGCAGCTGCCTAATTGAAGCAAAAGCTCTTTAACTTGTAAAAAAAAGTATTAAGAGAGCTGATCATCTTAGAGCAACAATAAGAGCTACCAAAGAACAACAAAAAACACCACTATCCCTCAAGTCACAGGACCTTCAGAGCACAAAGATGCTAAGTATATAAGTCAGTTGGAAACTTAAATACAGAGATTGGACTTATCCAAGAAAACCAGGACTTTCAGTAGACAAAAAAAAAGAGAAAGAAGTACTTATAAAAACTGCAAACACCATGCCCTGCTTCTGAAGATAGCAAATTCTTGTAAAGCCAGAAAGAACCCATTCTCCAACGCAATCACAAGTAAGCTGACAATCTCCTCTTCCTCTACCCATTTTAAATCTCTGGGCAGCTGACATGAGTATAGTTCTCAAAGCCATCCAGGAATACTTTGGCTATTTTCACAGCAAGAATGCAAATAATCTGTTGCTCTGCCACTTGTCAGTGCCATAGCACTAAACAGGGTCACAAAGAATACAAGTTCTGCAGACACTTTCCATTACCAAAAGGGAAAAATAACTGGAAAGAGATGGCTAAGATAGATGGACGGAGGCCAACAGTGAGCTACTAGCAAATCTGACCAGAGCATCTATTGTCCAGAAGAGCAGCAACTTGGACACCTGCATGAGTAAGATTCCAAGTAGACTCCATCTTCAGCTCAATGTTTTACTGGCATGGAAATGGCTCAGATTGGGACAGTGTGCACCAGATGCTGCCTGTGAAGCCTGTTGCAATCCAGTTCAACTGGGTTGCCTCGGTAAAGTTACAAAAAATATTACATTTTCTCCCCAGTAATCAGGAGGCATAGCTTCCTTTATAAAAAAGTCTGTAGTGAGTTAGTTCAGTGGTCCAAACACTTGAAGGACGACTCTGATCTTCTGTGGTGAAGACGCAGCCAGAGCATACCACTTTTACATCTGCACATGACATGACCATGATCGTGGTTTTAAGTAGTCCAGGAACGTTGGCTGGAAAATATGGACGGGCAGTGTATTAGTCACAGGAAATAGCACCAGCTGTGGTGCTGTCTACTGAAGAAAGTCTGTTTGGCCCCTTAGTAGGGGAGATCAAACAATGTTTTCACACCCTGCAACCCTGTTCCAACCCCACTAAACAGAGCCACGAAAGTAACTACAGCCGTAACAAGTTGTTCCCCATCATCTCCCCCCTCACCCCCAGTTCTGACACACCAGCTGAACAGTGTATCCAGCAGTGCGTTGTGTCAGGTAGACAGTAACATTTACAATTGCAAACTTAAAGTGAGGTGAACTCAAACTGAAGTTGGGTTCTCCTGGGAATGCCTTTGGTCAAGACTGAAATCCACTAGCACAGCAGGATTTTTTTTTTTTTTTTTTTTTTTAAATGGAGAACAGAACTGGTTATCAAGAAAGTGAGCTATAAATTGTCCATTTGATTTTGAGTTGTACCCATATTTTTTCCGCTTTATAAGCGACCAACTCTAACTGCCACCCCCGCTACCCTTGGAAAGGACAATAGGCTCAGTTTTTGTGGGTGCCTTAAAGTTTCTCCTGACCTCGTTGGCCAAGTGCTGCTGTTCCATTCATGTAGCCTGAATGGCCTAACATACTCAAGTAGAGGTTTATGTCTTCTCAGAGAGATGGGAAAAAAACGCCCTCAGTTTCAAGTAGTGGCACACCATAGGCATAAGTGAAAGCAATTCTGTTAGACAAAGCTTTCTTAAAGTCACTACAGCTTCTAGACTAAATACATCTTAATGAACTGATATAGTACACTGTCAGAAAGGCTCATGCCATTTAACTCCTGCCCTGTCCCCATGGCAAAGGACAAGCTACTTGCACAGTCAGTTATCCCATAGGAAAGGTCAGTCACTCACATTTTCCAGAGGGCAGTACTGGCGGGCATACCACTCCTGGCTATAGAGGCAAATGATGACACCTTGGCCCAGGAAAAGGGACGTCCACATGATCACATTCCAGATGGGCCCTTTCCGACGGTCATTGAGGATGAAGTTGAAGACCCCTGGAAAGAGGTGAAATAAAAGGCAACATTCAGAAAAAACCCTGAAGATTAAAGAACCAAAGACCCACCTATTCTTCCAGGTCTCCCCTGTTCCCCTCAACATTACATCTCTGGCTTGAGCAACGCCAGGCTGTCCCAAAAGGTCAGTACAGCACACAAACCCGATTATATCTGGCAGTACAGCAAATCCTATGAGTTGATCTGATGCTACCAAGAATCAGAATGCTGCTGTCTCCCAAAAAGCTGGCAGAGCCCTGTCTCTGCTTGGAATCAGTATTGTTTGGGCTAGGCAGAGGACCAAGGTATGCTGGCAGAGGTGTCCTAGAGTTCTAGCCTAACTCATTCTAGCTCAGAACCCAAAATAAAATGCTAAGAGCCCTAATTTGTAAATAATGGGCTCTTCTCCTTGCTATAATAGTTAAGTAATAGTTTTTCTCACACTGAATTTAAGAAGGAAGATTTCCAACCTGCTGACATGTAGCAATTCAACTAAGGCTTAGCAAAGAGGAAGTAGTGCTATTAAAATATGTACATCACATGAACAGCAGCATATCATATATAGCTTTCTCCTTCTCCCCATCCATGCCTTGTCTCCCTAATTCCCAAGCTTGCAAACCCAGTCTGTATGTACTGAGCTACTTGGCTGCATAAACTCATTCAGAAAGTCTGGACCTGCATTTGCAAGCTCCTGGACAAGAAGCAGTCCCATGAGTCAAGAGCAGGTAACCTAATGGGACCAGCTGTCTTCTACATGCTATCAGAAGAGCAAAACATATTTGAGAACCACACTCATCACCCAACCCCCAAAATCTACAACACATTCATATACTCTTTCTCAGGGACTTACCTCCAAAGCACGCAAAGAGGCAAAAGAGAACTGGATAGAAGTAGCCAAAGCAGACACTCAGGACATATTCGTGCACAGCAGCTGAGACAGTGAAGACAGACAGCATAGCTGCTGCTTTGAACTTCTTACCAAAAAACTGGAAGACAGAAGATGACAACCAAGGATTATAAGCTATTTTGCTGTGCTTTTAGTTTGCTCATTTCAACACAAAGTCATTTACCTGAGCTAAGAAAGGCCTGCTCCAACCAAGATACATGAAACGCTATATGCTTTCAACACACCTTAGATTTTAAGCATTTATCTTCGGACATCTTTCTGCTCTACTGTGTGAGCACTCGCCTTGAGTCCACTTACGAAATATCTATCATAGCTCATCAGAAGAGAGGAACAGGAGTTGAGACTGTTGAGTCAACTGTCACACTTCAAATAAAAACTAGGTTTCAGACCTCCATTTTACACACACACAGAGGACTTTAAACTGAACAACAGATACTCTAAGAGAGCTACCCACATCAGCATAGCTGAATCAGCCATGGACTTATCAACAGACAGCGATGCTGCTTTTTGACAAGTGTACTGTCTTGCCCAATAGTCAAATGTTTAAATAACCTTTACTTAACCTTGAACACCACACGGTGGTAGCCCACAACTTTAGATCACCGTAAGGCAAGGCTTATAAGATATTACCATTGTAGTAGCTGGAGAACAGACAAGATTTCAGACATACAAGCCCTTCTTCACTTGTCACAAGACCTACAAACTTTGCCATGTTTGTGCTTATACAGCCTTCCCCTGCCTAAGGCATCTTTGAGATGCCTCACTCCAAACCTATCCAGCTAGCGAAGTTTGCTAGCAAAGCCTGAGAGATAAGAAATTGCAAGTTTAAACACCACTAAAGGAATTGCTTTTCCTTACTGCTGAAAAAACAATGGTTTGGATACTCCTTAGTACCAAAAAGGTTTCTAGAAACAATCTCACTGTGACAGCAGCACTTTTTTCTTTTTTTTTTTTTTAAACCAGAGACACAAAAGGCAGTAGGTTAGATCTACTTTGTTAGGTATAAGCCACAGCAGAACACCATCAGCTCACAGCCATCCCAAGACACGGAGGACAATGGCTACAAATTTCTCACTCATATTTTGTTAACTCTCTGCTTACAAATCCCCCTCCCACCTCCCCTATTTCCAAACAAGCTGGGGTTGTGAGAAGGAAAGAAATGCCTTATTGTTTGGGGGAAAAAAAAAATGAGGCATAGATTTGCTTGTTACTCACCCAAAGGAAGTCTCTGTAGGCATAGTAATAAAGCCAGTCATGTACTACCACATTCCAGGTTCGGTAGTAGTTTGCATAGGAAGTGGAGTTCCACCAGTCCTGAAAGCATTGAATGAAGAATAAATCCAAACAAGCACAATACATTCTACAGGTCCATTTTGGGCATGCCAAGACACTGATCAGAGTAACACCAAACCAATATAACAAGTTGCACCATGAAACAGTGTGTTCCACTGCACTTCCAACATTTTACTCTGTACTAAGTATAGTTTTATCTCAAACTGCAGTAGCTGATATAATAAAAGAAGAGAGGGCTAATGGAGCTATTAAACAGGTCTGGTGGCTGATTCTGTCCATGTACAGGCCACATTATCTTAGAAAAATTCAGACCACTAAATAGGTCAGTTCTCTTCTGTAGAAGAGCAAAAAAATTAAACCCTAACAATATAAAACAAGCAAACCCTGTGGATGCTCCATTTGGTAAAACTATCTGCAGTTTCCTTCTCTTTCCATTTCATTAGGGAAAGGAATTCTAGAAGCTTTATAAAGCTTCTCTTAACCTTTCCATTTGAGTCAAGAGAAGGAAAAGCTGACACTGGATGGAAGACTAATAACAATCTATAGCTTGCGAGTCTTACCTTGTAGAACATCCTATCTGCAAAGCGCAGCATCTCAGCAAATGCATTAAGCCAGCAGTGAAGAAACGCAAAGAAAACCAGGAAGAGAATCAGTACACCTGGAAACATGGAAGAGTCAGATTTTGTAGTGTTTTTGCTCAGGCATAACCAGGAACATGTAACAGTCAAGACCGTTCTTAAACATACTGAAATAGATGAAGTTTATGCTACCTGTACAAAAATGTGAATGTATTCACTTTCTCACCACACAGGGTCACCCTTACCTCAGAGGGCAACAGCAAGGCTGCCCCAGAGCCTAGAACTTGGCTACGAAAAGGGTTAAATTCAAACCCAGCCTTTCATTTTGTGCTGCTCATTCTGAAGTTTAGCACCACAACACCAAAGCCTCCCCACAACACCTCTTTTGCTGAGCTTTGCCTGCTGCTTCCCTCATGAAGGATTCCTCTTCTACCTCTGAAGGGACAAGGAGTGCTGTTGTCATTAATGTGTCTTATATCAAGCGCTTCCTCTCCCTTCCACCTCTTCCACAGTTGCAGTCACCCACAAATCCAGGCCTTACCTGGCAGAATGGAATTGAAGATGCAGAGGACCAGCCCTCGAAGATTAAACGTTTCTTGACTACTGTTGCGAAACTGAGGAATGCAGAGTCTCACAAAGATGTAGTAGGCGTAAAAAAGCGAACCAAGCACCTGGAACAAGAGAGCTTGGCTCCATAAGAGAAATACACAGCTAACATCACACTACAGCCCCAGGAGGAGAGAAGCAGCAGCTGCCAGCACAAGCCAGAGTACTTTATTTTACACTGCTACTAATAAGCTTCCATAAGGGTCTGGGCAGAAAGTAAACTGCAACCATCTCTACGGCATGTTGACAGCCAAAAGCAAAGTCAACTACAGCAGTTTTAAGTTCCTCTTGGTCCTATTCACCTGTAAGTTACGATGCAGAAGACTTATGTCAATGCCAACGTAAGTGTGGAAGGTACCTTGTGATCTAGGTCTGAGACAAGAACAGAAGCAACCGAAAATTTACTGTACTTCTATTTAATATTAAAGCTTACCTTTGTTTTATCCCAGAAGAGATGTTAACAGGCCAAACAGCTCAGAGCTTATTTGGCTCATGAACTGATCCTCCAGAAGCGGAAGTCAAAATGCAGGCCACTGCTTTAAGTGATCTGATTGCTTGTAAGCCACCTGTGCGCTCTGTCATCCCCTTTTGGCAAAGGGCAAGTGGCCAAAGGCCTTTTCATGCTTTGGGGATTTTTTCTTTTTTTAAACAGGTATATATTGTGTGAAAGCAAAGGCTTTGATCATCCCCTCAAAGGTGATCCCTTTTCAAACAAAGTCATTATTTGGAAGCACATCTGCAAGAAGCTATTGAAGCTCATGTACAGACAGGTTCTCTTTTGATTCTGAAGAGAAGATCAGGTCAGACTTAAGCTCAAATAAGAACGAAAAACTCAATTTCATGATTTCAGAATTGGTCTGAACATCTGCAGACAGTTAGTTGTGCCAATGCAGTACAACAGTGTAAAGATGGTCAGAGCATGGACATTGCTCCCCCCTCCCCTTCCCCCAAAAGTTTGTTTGTATGGAATGCAGTCTGCTTAAGAAAGTTACTGTAAAGGCTCAGTTAAGCACAGTGGTTTTGTTGACACATCCATTAATGCAGCAAGATGACCATCTATTTTTATAACAAAAAGGTATTTTTTCTAGTAAGCCCACACCAAGTAAAAAGCAATTTAGTGCCAAAGGCATAACTGTTTAGCAACACAGTTTGGACAATTTCTGAAAATGCATTAGTCAGGCAACTGCATTACTCACCTGTGCAAACTTGGTAGCTACATATCCCCATCTTATTGTGGGATTCCTAGGAAAAGGATGCACAATGTCACATCTAAATATAATCTCAGAGCAACAAAAACCTCCCTTCAGTTACTGGTTTCACTGCCCTAAAGAATCTGTTTTAAGAATTCAGAGGTTCTTAATCTGTTGACATCTTACAAGACATCTAGCCAAATTGCTTGTTCCTTGCTCTCAACTACAGCAAGACAACTAGGACAATTCCATAAATGGGAAAGTATCTTGAGAGCAGCATTATGCAATTATGTAGGAGGTGGTGATCCGCCCAATAGTGACATGAAGGGCTGACGGCTTGACATTGTCAAAGTGCAACAGAATTGTTTGAGAGCACCTGGTTTTAACTGAGTCAGCCTACCTCCTCAAACTCAAGAGATGAGGCTGCTCACTAGTACCACATGAAACTCAACATGTAACCCTTCTGCAAGACTTCTGTATCACTCCAGCTATTCAATAGCTAGTTCTCCATTTGTTTCACTTCAGCTGCACTTCCCAAAGAGATAAAACCAGAACTCTAAAGTCAGAACACTATTAGCAGCGCAGTGAGTCTGCATGACCAAGTTCTGCACAGAGACTTGTCTTGCCCTTGCCAAGTTACCAACTTAACCATATCTCTCTGAAAGCTCCAAGTCATAAATGGAATAGATCACATCCAGAGATGCTTAATACTGGCTTCAGTTTTTAGACTACTTTAATGTTCTATTCATGTTGTTCACATTACCTGGGATAGTTGTCTCTATAGATGAGGGTGGGAGCAAAGAGGAAGTACAGGTATTGAGTAATTCGGGGAACAGGTACAGGGCCTGGAAGAAGGGGGGAAAAAAGAAAAAACTGCAATACTAGATCTGTGCACTGAAGGTCCAGTCTCCCCAGTACCCTTTCACAGCCTACAACCCATCTCACTTCAAAAAGATCAGTCTGGAATGAGAAGTGTGGGATATCTAAAGAAAACAGAGCAAGCTAAACTTACCTGATGGAATTACTCTTATGAAACACAGTTTAAAAGGCAGGGTTACTGACAGGCAGTGCTGTGCTAACACCTTAACATCACATTTTCTCCTCACCCAGGGAAGATGAAGCTCTAAAGCCCATATCAACATGTGGGTTCATGTTCAACTCTGACATGCCTTGCTGAAAGAGTTTCTGCGCTTCTAGAACTGTTGTCATTTCAACTAGGGCACTGAAGGGTGTGGTGGGAAGGCAGCCTCTACGCTTTCTGCTGACAAGAGCAGGGAAGGGGAGTACTGTTGAAGCAAGACTTAAGATTGATAGCTTAGACCTCAACAGAATCCATTTCATTGCCTAACACAAAGTCAAAAGATTTGGGCTGAAATTCATGATGCAGAATGCCAGCCTAGAGCCTCTCCAGCTCCCCAAAGTCACCTATTCAAACATTACTTTTCTCCTATTCACATGGCCAGCTCAAGGCAGTGGAGGGAATGCAAGAGCTGTTTGCATCCAACTGTCAGAAAAAGCTTAGCAAGTTACTTACTGGACTTCTCCTTCACAGAGGACAAGACCCGGGGAACATTCTCTCGGACGAATGAGTGAGCCTTCATAACAAGACGAACCTGTAAGATTGAGAGATTGAGACGGAGTTTTAGGGTAACCCCTTCAACATCCTGGCATATTGACAGTTTACCCCTTATAAAAGGAAAGGGCTGATTCCCCTGCCCACAAGCCTGTTTAGTTGACATGTATTAAAACAGTACCAGGAGAGAAGTACAGTAAGAGTCATGACTCAGGAAAGCCAAACATTTCATTTACACTCATTGGACTGCAGCCAATGCAAAGAAACCAAATCAGGCCAAGAAATCATTAATGTTAACCTAAAACTGAAACAAAAACATCAATCTATTTCAATAGCCCAGCATGTTTTGAAGCCCTGAAACTGAGTCCTTGAGGCTGGATGTATTCCAGTTACCACTAGGTTAGAATAAGGTGGTGCCACATATAAAGTCTGTAGCAGCTATGTGAGGTTTGTTTTAAAACTGAAGAACCAAAAGAAGGACTGTCCTCAAGCCTGCACTTTCATCTCTGGCCATCTTTGTCTTAACCTGGTGGTCTGACAGGTCTTCCACATGAACTCTCTCCCACCCTCCAAAAGAAGGAAGCTCCACTCAGTAAAGTTCTGTCTTATAGACAGACTGCTGCTTCTTGGGAAGAGGAGAGAAAACAGAAACCACTTGCTGACTACATGTTTTTGCTTATTTTTGTTTTAGAGGAATGTTACAGCTTCCTTTAAGAACCCCTTGTGCCATAGTTTAAGCTTGTTTTTAAGCATTTAGCATCCACAAGACAGCTAGAAATAAATACAACTTCAACCTTGAAGTATGTTCCAAAAACAAGAAAGTCCTTCAACACAGGGTAAAAACAAGAGTGGTTTCCAGGCCAAAACAAAGTTTACTATTTACTCTCTCATTAGACCTGCCTCACAGAAGTCTGTGTCTTCACCTCAAGGCTTAACTCCATCTAGAGCCCTGACTTAATTTAATGAATAGGAAAAATATGCTTTCCATTTGAAAGCAAACTTTGGTGTATCCAAAGATACCAGGTAGAGACCTACCTGTTCCAGTATTACAATAAACCGGGAAGCTGGAGGCAGAGCATACGATACAGCAACATAGGTTGGTCCAAGCCCAAGGCCAACTGTCTGGAAGAGCGTCAACAGCATCCCATAGAAGAGAGAACGGATTACACGATGGGAGGAACTGCAGTAGCCCTGGGCCCACTGGAAGAAGAGGCTGTACGGAACGATGACTGTGGCAGAGAACATGCACAGCCAAGTACAGAAAACAACAGGAAACTTTCCAAAAACAAACACCAAGAGATCAAATCCCAGGACCAGCCTAGAAAGCACACAGAAAAAGACAAAACTCAGTGTCCATTGTTTCATTAAGACACGCTTCTACTCAACTTAATGGCCAAAGAAGGCCAAGTTCCCAGATCATAGTTTTTTGGCAGTTCAGCGAGAAGCCATTGTGGCAGTTTTAGCTCAGAAGCAGAGGGCTGTCTGTTGCAGCTTTAAGTGACCATTAAGAAGTACATCAGAAGATAGAAGATGAAGGACTCAAGTCATCAGTGTTGTCAAGCACAGCTTACCTTCAAATCCCACAGGGCTTAAGCACATTAAGACCAACATGTGCTTTAAGAGTGTGCTCAAGCTTAGCCCTGCTAAGAAGTGGCATGTGACTAAACAATCCACTGCTGAATCAGAGTCCAAAAAAGCTTCTGGGGAACACTTGTAGGACATCATCAACTGGCTCAAAGATTTTGAATTTGAACACCTAAAGAGGCTTCCCCCCAATCCCTTAGGGACAGGGCACTTAATCATCTTGCACTCAAACCTACTGTAATCCTGTGTTGTGAGAACTGCAGGCTTTCCACATGGATTCAGTTTAGAAGTCACCCAAAAGGCTTAGGGTCATTAGATGGTCAGTCCAAATACGTCCAAGTGGTGTGCACCGGATACTTTGTTTCATAAAAGGACTAGATATTTAATTCTTTTTAGGGCTACCAAAGTCACCAGAGCTTACTCTTATGTATAAGCAGCTCTCCTGACCCAAGCTTGGAGGAACAGGTAGAACCAAGTACAGCAACATAATTTATTTGTTCCCATGTAGAGGCTCAATTACAAACTGGATTGAAGTTTTCAGATCTAGCTGAGAACACAGCAGCTTTTTTTTTTTCCCCTTCAGTAACTGCAAAGAACCCATCCCTATTAGTTGATTTTAGAGGTAAATGCCTATTTTCCTCCAATGCCCGTACTACTATTAAGTTGCAATGAGCTAAGCAATATTTGGTACTGCACAAGCCAGTTTTAATATCCAGACAAAAGGGACAGTTATAATCAAGACAACTATAGTTTTATATGCTGAAGATAATCAGCAAGATAAACGTGTAATCCAACTTGTGTACAGCAGATACAGCTTGCCAAAAAGACACTCTTTAAAGTAACAAACAAGCACAAGGAAAACAGTCTTTCACAATATTGTTCAGAACTGGCTACCTGCAGAGCACAATATCCTTGAGGTTTTCCCTAGGAAAAACAGGGCTCTATTTTTATTTAAGCACAAGCACAGTTCTGGAGAACTGTTACTTCTAAACAGAGAAAGGACTGCTAAAGTATTTAAGTGTTTTTCTAAACATAGTCCTCCAAGCCAAAACAGACAGTTGAAAGCTGCTGTTTCCCTAGTGGCACTGGTTGAACTAAAGACATCCATGTTCAATGAAGACCCCTCCCTTATGTCAGTCTTGTGATGACCTAAGTTAAGCACATGACTCAACTGCACTGGCCACAGCACTCAGGGAATACAAATGTGCAGGATTTTGCAAATGCTTAGCTATCTCATTTGAAACTACCACTTTGCCGCACGGGGCACTTCAGCATGTGTTTTAAGCATGTCAATTCACCCCCATGAGCATCCCGGGAAAGCATTTCCCCCTACTTCCTTCACCACTCTGCAGTTTCATGTACCTCTGCTTCTTTGGAAGCCCACACTTACCAGTCCTATCCCTTGCTTTTCCAAAAGCTCTCTTACCTTCCTTCATCAATGAAGTCTACTAAAAGCGTGCTGAGGATGAAGACAATGAGAAGAGCGATGAACATGTGGTAGATTGTCCTGATGTGACTCACTTCAAACAGTTCACTAAAGGAGAGATTCAAATGCTATCAGGCCACTGACATAGTACATGACACCTCCAGTATGTTAGCTTTCCAAGCATTTCGCAGTAAGGTACAAAGATATCACTGCCATCCCAATTCAAGAGACCAAAAGTTAGTGCACAATTCACAAGTCAGTCTCCATGCCTGCCACTTCCTCACTTTATCCACAGATAAAGGATAATTAGCCATTATCTCAGTGGTACCGAGAGGACTGTAATTAAGGTTTTCATTAGGAAAACCCTGCAAGTTGTAGTAGAAACGTGCTAGAAGAAACAAAAGATTAAACAGAAATTAGTCCACTAGGGTTTGGACAAAAAAAAGGGAGAAAGGAAAAAAGAAATAAGGCTACTTTGCTAACAAGGGTATTTTTTGTTAGCTTTTCCACAGAAA
The DNA here is from genome assembly GCF_036370855.1 of Dromaius novaehollandiae. NCBI lineage: Eukaryota > Metazoa > Chordata > Aves > Casuariiformes > Dromaiidae > Dromaius > Dromaius novaehollandiae. The sequence continues at coordinate 10,367,064 of NC_088105.1, read as the reverse complement.
GAAAATGAAGTTAAGCTACTCACTCCAAGAGGGATCTCCTGGCAGTAAAGATCTTGCCATGTTCTGGAGGGGCTCTCACAATCCTGCAAACAGGAAAAGCAAATATTCAAGACAAAAAAATAGGAAATAAAGCTGCCAGGACATGTAACCTTGTTATAGGACGAACCTAAAACTGACTTACTTGGCTTTGGGTAGGTCCTTCTCCGAGCAAGGAGCCGGAAAGAGGGAAGATGAAGAATCCAGGAGCGCTGATTTTGCCACCAAACTGTTCACAAATTCTGTGAAATGACTGTCCACCTCCTTCATGAAAGCTGGCTTCAATTGCTGATAGAGTGGAAATAGAACAGGTTGTTTAAACCTCCAGTACATCCATAAGGGATTTATGCCAGAGGAGGACAGGGCAAGGCATCACCAGAATGCTCCCATTCAACCTGCCAACAGTTAGAGCCAACTTGGATAAGATCAGGGCCTTATCCTGGCCTGTTCACACACCTCAGGCCAGAGGACTTTGAATAATGTTTATCTTCTCTATCACATGCAACACAGAGGAGGAAAGTAAACATTCTGGCCTTCACATAAACACCTGGAGGCGCAGGTATTGCATGTATTTTATGGTGCCAAAAAAAGTTTAGCTCAGCTTAGTAAGTGAGCCCCAGAAAACACTTCCCATTCTTAACCAGTCATACCATTAGCATAAAACCCAGTACAAACAAGATTTACACAGAGGCCAATCTAGTGTTACTGGGGAAAAATGGTAGCATCTACTATTTAGTCTCAGAGCACAAAGGCTTGGAGAACTTCTCCCACACCCCAGGTAGAGTTTTTAAAACAAGATGCGTTTTGAACATTTTACCACTCTAAGGTAGTGGTTTCTGTAGAAAGTGCTCTTTGCTACAGTACAAGTTTTCTTATTCTTTATATCAAAACAGATGCCCGTGTGCAAATCTCAGAGCAAGTACTACCCTTCTGACTAGCAAAGCAGGTAACATGAATTCCCTGAAGAAAAACACCCATGCATTCACTTTACATCTTTAAGAACTTCGGGAACCTGAAGATCCCAAGATCTGCATCACTTCAGAAGATGCAGTGATTTATAGGACTTTTGAGCATCCACAGATTTGTCTTCCCAGTACTTGAGCCTGGTGATGAAGCATGACTGAAAGGTAACCCTTGAGGTCCTGAACCATAAGCCTTTCCAGAATGCTCTGCTAGGCAGTCATCTTCAGCACAGGAGATGGTTAAGTCTCAAGAAATGACTACAAACCCAGTGGCATGCTATGTTTTGTTTTCAAGCAAATGTCTATTGGTGACATTTGTCTGGCCATCCTTTGGCCTGGGATTTTCCCAGTTTCTGTCCAGATTCAAGGACCAGGTCTTTTTATGGTAACTACATATTATTTGATCTAGTCTTCCTGCTAATCAGCTGCTCAAAACATGTATTGTTTCCCTGATCACCTTTGAGATTTTTTTTTTTTTTTTTTACTGCTACTGTTTTCTAATCTTGAAGGCTGATAAGGAACAAAAGTGAGAAACCCATTTTTAACAGGGGAAAGAAAGAGGTGGGCAGCAATGTGTAGAAGTGATGCATTCTGGAAGGACCATTTGTGACACATGGCTCTCTTGTCAATAGGTGTTTACGGTTCACTGCCTAACTTTTATGCTAGAGAAAGCTGAAGCAGCTTTTTTTTTTTTTTTTTTTTTTTTTTTTTTTTGCGCTAAGGAGGAACAGGAATGAAGCCTAGCAAAACAAGGAAAGGAAAAGCCAGACAACTGAAAACAGGAGCTTTTAGCTCTAAGCTACAGCACTGACCTGGCTCTCACAGAGATCTTTCCACAACTGTGTTTTAAAGAGTCTTGTTTTCACTGATTGACACTAGTCATCAGTGATACAGCCCTCATTTTCCAGACATGCTCAGACTGATTTTTAGCTGGTAGACTTGAAACACTACACTAACACCACCTCTTGTGACACAAGAGCTTTTAAACTAAAACATATGCTGCATTCTTACAAAGTGCTACTGTCTAATATGTGACAACAGCCAAGTGAGCAACAAGTTTAACTCTACAGCAAGATATATAACAATCTGAAATGAGGCTACATAAAACCAGAAAACCTTGAAGTCAACATGTATCAGAACTGTTTTTCCTGTTCCACAGCTGTCAGATCCAGAGACATCTCTTAAAACAGAAGCTGCAGTAGGAGAAGGAACAGATTAATATTTAACTTAAAAACATTTTTCCCTTAATATTTAACTTAAAAACATTTTTCCCCTATTTGGCAGCTGCCAGTGTAGAATAAACAAGCTTTACCAGTACTTAATGAAACAGCAGCTCTTAGTAGCTGATTACCCTCAAAAATTGCTTTCCAAGGGGTAGAGAGGGTTTTTTCCCCTGCAGAGATGATGTAGCTTTGTTCCTTTATAAAACAGAAGAAAGAAGTTGAGTACTTTAGAACTACAGCTTGTAACAAAACACACCAGGGCTCTCTGGCACAATCCAAATTTACAACATGCACACACGTATCCCTACCAAAAAAAGCCATGTTGAAATTCCTGCTCCTCTTGGAGCACTCAAATTTCTACACCAAAAGAAGCACTATCCATTCCTACCAAACCAGCTTTTTTTCTTACAGTCTCTCTCCTGGCTGGAAGCCCTGTTTTCAGCCAAATGAACTGTCAATTAGAGTTTAACGGACAAACCGTTACCTTAAATCAGGTCTTGCCTCTTCCTAGTACAACCCTCCAGGCAGGAGAAGCAGGACTTAAGCTGTCATTAGATTAAGTCTGATAAAACCAGAGCACAAACCCTACATCAGCTGTAACACCGTACAACATATATCAGTATCTATCACTGTTGCCTATCAAAAGGCTGTCATTTGAGCAATTGCCAGTGTAACTGTTAGTGCTTAATAAGCCAAGAGCATTCCACTTAGTCAGAGAAGAGAAGCGTAAGAGATAATGCACCTCCCACCAGCCTTCACAATAGCAGCCTTGTTGTACCCTTCTCCAGTTCAGAGCACTTAACCAAGAGCTTCCTGAAGTATGCTTAAAGTCTTGCAGACAAAGAATTGGACAAATCTACTCAGCTGTCACAATTCAATTTTAAAGATAAATTGGACACTACAAAAACAGAAAGAGGCAAGTATGAAAAGAATGCTATGCCACAAAAAGCAGAAGCTGGCTATAAACTGATCAGAAGTCAAGCCAAATATCCCTGCAGCTTACTGCTAAAGGAAAAGTTGCAGGAGTTCTCCAGTATTTTACTCACTCTTCAGTTATATTTTACTATATTTTAATTATAGTTACATTTTATTAACTCTTTAGTTATTTCTGTTGTAAATCACACACTCACTACCTGTGAAGAGGGGAGAAAAAAAGACTGTATTACAGAAAAATATCTCAAAGGTACAGGTCATTTTCCTTCTGCCTTATAAGCATTCATTCCCTAACTTGCATACAAGACTGGGACAATTAGATGACTTCATCTTTACCATTGAAATCTCTGCAGTAAATGAAGCAAGACTGCAGGACAGTTTGCCCTGAAAAAACATGTGCACTAAGAAACAATAGTTAGCATGGAGGGTGTGGTTCCTTGTTAGCTAACTTCATGTACTTTGAGCATAAGCAATCTTTCCCAGAACAGTTTGGAAAGGTGCACAAAACACCTTCTCATCTCAGCTAGGACAATGGCAGCTCACAGACTCAAAATATATTAGAAATACCCAGTCCTGTTTTCCTTGAGGAAGGAAAATGCAGGTGTTACTCAGTGACAAAGAGTGGGTCCAAACTCAGGAAGGTCTTCTCAATAGCTAGAAGAACAGAAGCTGTGGGATACAGGCTGCATGCTGCCTTTTATTCAGCAGATGGCAGGACACAGAGCACTTTAAACATTAAATATGCAAGCTGTCAAAGGGAGCAGGCTTAGCCTACAATCACATTGCCAGAAGCAAGTAGCGAGGGAAGTTCAATTTTATTACAGGCCTCAAAGTTCATTCTTATATCTTTGGAGTTTAACCTTTTGGGGTCAAGTAAGACAGAACTGCATCTGGATAATACCACATCTTTTGTGCAAAGTGAGAAAAATTAAGATGGAGGGGATAAAGAGTGGGTGGTATAAAAATCACTGTTCCCAAGCTGTCCCTAAAAACAAGGGTTTGTGTTCCAGGACTAGTGACTCTCTGAAAAGACATCCACGGCCAATTATCCCCCTTCTCTCCATCAACATCCATTAGAGTATATTTACCTCAGCTTCTGCTATTAGCTGCATTTTCCTTGTTATCACATGGTCGACATCAACTCGGCCTAAGGAAGGAAAGCAAATATTTAACAGTTGCATTTTCAGTGATAGGACCTGCACGACTGAAAACACAAGAGGCAGCATGTGGTAGCTCAGTCACCAATTTTTTCATAAATGCTTTTGACTTCTAGTAAGGTTCCAGTAAGTTCACAACTAAGCTGCAGGAAGCTCATAAACTATAAGCAAATATTTTAGACAACCATTTAGGATCACAGCATTGTAACGCAGGGAACAGCTGATAATATGTTGGACTTTTAAAGCTTTCTTTTCCACCAGCAACTCTGCAAATCTTCGAGGTCTCTAAACGTGTTCAACCTTGAAACAGCAACTAGAACAACCTCCAGAAGGTCATATGCAAGTGTGCTGATCTTTTATCGGGGCTTTATCTTATGCACAGTGAACTAGACATAAGATTAGGTTGTCTGGAGGTCTCTGCGATGCCAATAGACAAGGTGGTCAAGCCATGACTATCTGTACAGAGTAAGTTATCAGCTCTGAAGACAGGCAGAACAGTGAGTTGGAATATTAGCCTGTACTGAAACCTGACTACTCCTACTCCTTTCATCCAGACATACTAGACTTTGGTCCGACTGTATTCCTCAATATGCTTTATCACTTAATTAGACCTGATGCTGTTTGCTTATGTCATGAACATCATCGGACTTTTGTCATTACCAGTATCTTCAACTGATATTTAAAACCTCAAAATCCACCTGTCTTTTGCATAAAGAACTATACACATCTGACATGCCTGTATCACATCAAGAGGAACAGCATACACAAATCAAACTGCCATTTCAGACAAGTGGCATTTTAAGACCAGGTTTGTCTTCAGCAGTTGCATGCTGTTCATAAACCACCTGGTTTTTTAGATCACCAATAACAAGAACAAACAGAAGAATTACTTAACACAGAGGATCTGGCATACGAAGGAAAAACAAGACTAACGACAATACCCACCACCTAAAATACTGGTTAGTGTGAATAGATACTACCTCTACCAGCAAACCTTGACTTTTGTGTGTCCTTTGGCAGTTGTAGCCACCACAGTACCTTATATAGTAACTCACAGTTAGTATTGCCACTTCTATATTCAGTTCCTAACATAACATTGCCATGTTTAGAAAAGAGGCCACATAAACTGAATTTCTGTAATAACCTTTCAGTAAAGCCTGAATTACCGGATCTGCAGTTTAGGTAGAAGTGTCACTGTTGTGCTGCTGTGTGACCAGAAAACAAAGACACATAACAGTATCATAGTTCATAATGCAGCCTCATTGTTCCTGCCCTGCTTGTATGTGCACAGGCTATGCAAACACACTGTACACTGCTATTCCAAATAGAAGCAAGTGCTTCTGTGATGCAAACTAGTCTGAAGGGACTCATATAAGCTGCCAATTATAGAAGGTATAGATGGACCTGCTGCAGCGGACTCCAATTCTAATACCCTAAGAGTTTAGTGAAACAGGAGACATTAATCAAGTCATGCTCTGTTATCACAAAACCCAGGACTCTGACAGCATTAGTCTGCTGCCCCCCCCCACCATATCAAGCAGTAACATCAGTTTTTGTCTATAAAAACTGCTATGCAACCTCAAGCTGTAGAGTGGACCAGTGGTAACAACCCATTACTTAGCAACCTTGTAATGCAGCAATAAACACAAGAATTACTAATACCATGCATTTTTTGGCTGCATACAAAGATCAATTTCCACAAAAAAAAAGACAAGAATTATTCCTGGTTGCTAAGCATCTCTCACCTCCACAACAAAAAATTACCTCAGCATTTATCACACTGTTATACTTGCTGAATGAAAGCAGTTCAGGGAAAATGATTCAGAAGCGTAAGAGGCTGTTAGAGAGTCCTTTCTCCCACTCAGCTTGTGCACTTTGCTGGAATCAAAATGATGATCCCCCCCCCTCCTCACCAACACCAAGCTTTTCCATGAGCAGAACTGTCCTGTATCTGTCAACAGCTCTAGTCCCCCACTTCAGAATCATGTTAATACCCCCTCATTATAACCACCTTGTGCTTATCTGCTAACCAGCAACACAGACAGAGCTGTTGAATTCAGAGCACACCTCACCTCTTCTGCAAAAAGGTAGGAACTTACATCTTTCTCTTCCACCCAGGTGCCAATCTTCAAGACCCTATCAAGTTTGCTTGAAGCTGTTCAACAATGCCAAAGACGACAGGACACATGAGACTTTGGGGATTGCACTACTTCCTTCGTAAGCCAAGCTACAAAGAGCTATAGCTTTGACCATGTATTTCCTGCCACAACTTGCATTTGAAGTCTTAGTTGCTACAACTACCCAGGAGCGGTTTCCAGGTTGGAAATAAAACATTCTTGACTTAAAGTCTTAAAACATGGACAGTTTTACAGATACCCAATATACCTCTAATGATTGCGCAGGAAAGGAGGTCTGACATGCTCATGTTGTAATTGCTAAATCATGCACAGCGTTCCTTCTGTCACTCCACCCACCCACTAATGTCTGTGCACAGACTACACAGGCTAGAAACATACCAAGGTTTAAAAAGGCTTTAAATCAAGATCTGAATATCTTTAGGGAACTCATGTGACAAACCAAGTAAAAAAACTTGTAAACTCAGTTGCCTCTTATCCAGGATTAAAAAAAGTCTCCTAAAAAAGAGGAAAACCACCCTGAAGTCGTCATTCTGCTGCCTAGCGCTGCCCAATAAACTCACCCCAAGTCACCAGAGAGGAAATACAGAAGCTGTAATTCATCCTCTTTCCGAGTCATTCATCTTCTATTGTGCAAGCTACCACTTATGACCTCAAAGAACATTTGAGAAGAGAACCATCACGTGGTTTTGAGTCTAACAGGAATTGTGCACTAATAGAAATATCAATCTTTGTTTTCCTTTGTCAAAGGAAATGAAAACTGGCTCCCTCTGCATCACTTCGGGTTTGCAGCATCATTACAAAAATCAGACTCCAGCTTGCACAGGACAAGCAACTACATCTTAGCATTTAAAGCAATGTGGGATATGTCTTAAGAGAACAGCAAGTAACTTAAAACTCATAAGTCTCCTTTGAAGATTATTATGAAATAGTAGCAAATTCCACAGGAGACTGAAGCAGGATTTGCTTTGAGAGCATTCTGCTGCACAGAGAAAAGTTTCAGTTTAAAGGGAATTGTGCTCCCTTCCCATCAGAAGGGGCACCGATAAGAACTTTATCTAGCTGACGACTTCTCAGGCTTGTAGAAACTGATTCTTGCGAGATCTTTGACACCTCTGCATCCCTCAAATTCAAAGCAGGCCCAAAAGTCAGAAGAACAAATGAGCAATCTGTAAGCAAGCTTTGTTGCCATAGGAAGCCAGGCTAAAAAAAGATCACCTGAAAATTGAGCAAGGTTCTTTTTGTTAAAAACTTAAGAAATGTAGTTTCACAAAAGATTTTACACACAACCTTTTCCAAAGAGTCTCATTTCCCCTTTTTCAATCTATTCTTGTAAGTGCTATGGACAAGTGACATTAGGATGACTACAGAACCACCCCATTCATATGATGTTAGTGCTGCAGCTCAGGATCCAGCAAAAAGTTTCCATGAGGCTCTATCCAGCACTCTACTGAACAAGCTCTGCAAAACAAACCCTGTTAGAAAGCAGTCAGAAATTCTGCTTAACCACTAAGTCTGAAACTACAGCCAAGGGCACAAATAGGAATAAGTCATCTGAATAGAGGCAGGTCTTTTATGCAGCATCATGGTTTCAGCTTGTAATGACTTCAGCAGCCACAGGAGCTGCCAGTAGTTCAGCACTGAGCCATTCCCGGTCCAACCTGTGGCAGTATGTTTGTCACCAAGCAGTTAGAACAATCCAGGGAGACTGCTGCTGTCTAAATCACTGCAGAGCATTCATGACAAAATGCCACTCTGCAGAAAAACTAATAAAGGCACATGAAGAACAAACTACAGTTTATTGCCACATGTACTTCAAGAAAGCTGTTTCCCAGGAGGATTGGGCAACCTGTCACACCAGACAAGACTGGGCCTGACAGAATCACTCACAGTTCAGAAGGATTTTCCCCTAATGCTATCAAGATTTTAGTTTCAGGATCTCGTTGTAAAGTCCCAGCTACAAACTGATACTTTTGTACCCAGCATTGCCCTACCATAGAAGGATTTAAAAATACTATCCTTAATCTTTCTTGATTGGGCAACTTACCACTAAAGAGCTTACAGCAATACAGACAGGAGTTCCTGTTACTGTCTGATACCTGGATTCCAAGGCTCCCCTAACCACTGGGGGTGTTATCTGAAGGACAGCTATGTTAAAGCCACCATAGCACAAGTCTACTGCAAAGAGAGAAGCTTTCCACGTCCACTGCAATACAACACATGTTAATAATTTGATGCTAGTAACCCTTATCCTGAGTTATGCTAATTTATTTGGCCACTCAGCAGACGGAAGCAAGTTATGACTAGACTGACTCCATAGCTCAGCTGATCTGCTTAAAGAACACAAAGGCCATACGATCTATGTCACCGTGTTGCAGTCTGGCAAGGAGTTCAGTTCGAGATTCAAGCCTGCAGGAACAGAGGACCCCAAAAGACTCTTCCCTAGCAGAAGGAAACACCAGCATTCTCCAGTTTATGAAGAGCCAGCATGTCCCCAGGTTTTTAAATGGAACTTCTCAGCTTTCACCAAACCCACGGGTTGCAAACCAGGAAAGAGTCTAGATTTACCAGAATCCACTTAATCTTACAGCTCTATGTTTGATCCATTTCCCTGAAATACATCCAAGAAACTCAATTCAAACAGCTTAATCCCAAATTCATTAATCCTTAAGTAGAGGCCTGTACAACTCACACTTGTTGCTGCAGGTCAGATGGCAAACAGCAAAGAAGCTTTCTGAATTAATCCCTGCTTCAGAGCACCTTCCTCCTACACTCATCAGTAGGCACACACCATTCATGCAGCTTCGTGAGCTTTCACACCAAGCATGGTCAATAGCAACCTCTTCCTTAGAGGATAACAACTCTTTTTCAAGACCAACTTTACTAAACAGGCTTACTTTAGCAAACAAAGATATCCCACAAAGTTTGTTTGCAGACCAGTCACCAGACTTGCAATCCTTTTCCGATTTCTAGGGAAATAAGGGCAGACTCTACAACCGTCAGTTTCCTATTTTGAGGGGTCAAAGCATTCTAGAAGCTCTCAGATGCATGTGCAAGAGCTATGTCTTCTCTAACCTTTCAAGATCTTTCCAGCTAGTTTCTACTGCAGCCATTCCAGGTAAGACTTCTCTCCCACCAGTAATGCATTATGATCAATACCTCATTAAGCAGAGCAGTTTCAGATTCATTCACGTATTTTCAACTGAAAACAGAAAGAAATACTCTTATTAAGGATGCCTGGCTCTCAACAGGGGATTATTGCTGCCTAGATCACTTGTTGACTCTATGCCAGTACCAAGTCAGATATTTAAATATGACACTGGAGCCAATTCAATGGGGAAAAAAGGAGGTAATGAGACTAAAGTTCAGCTACTCTGGAAGCAAAATTACAGGCTGAATCATTACAAGACACAAACACATCAAAGACAGCAGAATCCTTCTGGCAATCTCAAAGCTATGAACATTTCCACCTTAGTATAAATGTGGAAGGACGTGAATACAAACTGTTCAGTCGTAGAACCTGGCAAGCAATGAGACCATTTCCAGCAACACTGATGGAGCAAGAAAAAACCCACCATGCTATACAAATGGAAGAACTAGGAACTTTCATCTAAAGCCAATATATGGATTCTAATTATGCTTCCAAATTATACTTCCAAACAAGTTCAGGTCAGTCAATGCATTTCAGTTTTAACAGAAAAGGGGCAATTGGCCTAGAGGTCTCTGCAAGGAATTCACACACTTCTGGAAGCAAATCACTTGGCCCCGACACAAACTCAAGTTTAAAAGCAGATTCTGTGCATTAATCACAAGATTCAGATTCATGGGTGAGAAATCACATTAGTGGTTTAGCTTTTCTGCAGGAAGAATTGCCACAAAGTTGCTACTTGCATACAAGTTAGTCATTATGGTCTCTAACCTGGCTGGAATCCCTCGACTGCAATAAACATGCATCTCGTTTAAAATTCTGCACAGCATCCAGTATTAAGATGCCACAGTGTAAATAGAATGTTGCCAGACATATCAAACCATTAGCCTCAAACTGCCTTTGTATATATCAAGACTAAGGCCTGAGGAAAAGCTGTTCACAAGTGAATGGCTAGCACAAAAGAAACCATTCTCCTGAGAAATTCTTCCACCTGAGTTGTTCTTTCACAGAAAGCCTTACTGATTAATAGCATAAACTCTGTAAACATACTGTACAACATTAAGAGGCCACATATTCAGGACATGTGAACACTTTCCTCCGCTTTGGAAACCTTAACAACTTGTGCCAGAGCTGCTGACCTAACCCCACCATACCGAGGAATTTCTGGCCAAAGGGATGCATCTTCCTCATGTTCAATGATATGGTCAGGCATCAGAGACTGACTCCTGTCTCCTACCTGCTGTGGCGCTCATACTGCTTCTTATCACTGTGCCGAGTGGAGCACCTGCAGAAACCGGTACCACTATTGAGTCTTTGTGACATTTCTGCTGATTTGGCAGCAACCCTGAAAGGCAGAGACTCCAAGTCTCAACTAAACAGGATTCTTCTCAGCTTTCCTTCCTGTCCTTTACTGCAGTTTGGACTGTGTTAAAATGTACAGCTTTGCATTTAGCCCCAGACAGGCTCAGATGTAATGTGTCGGTTTAGAATGATATCCAAAAATGAATATTTAGACAGATGTTTTAGCTCCAACCCCAGCGCCAGCCTGCTCACAATGCTACAAATCTTTTTGCCAACTTAAGCCTCAGAGAGAGCGAAATAAGAAAAGGGACATGGTAACTTGCCAGCATTTCACAAAAAGGCAGGAGTCTGCCTAAACAGATCTAACTGCAGGATTATGGCTCTAACACACCTGTGCAACTTAGCTATGCAAAACAAGCATCAAGAGCTCTAATATTACAGCAAAACCCACCAGGCATACATCTATGGATGAAAGCTCAGCACACATTCAAGAGATCTGCCCCAGAACACTTACTTGCTCTGAACCCACCCTATCTTACCTACAGTGACATTGTCACATTTCAGAGGGATTGAAAATGATTATTACAGCTGTATTTAATCTTCATCCACAAGCCAGCAAGAACTCAAATCTATGTTTAAGTTAAGGTGTTTCCATAGATAAAGTAGAAGCCTGCTTCTAGTCTCATAATAATTCCTTTTTCGATAGTCACTAACTCCCTATAAGTTTCTGAAAACAGCATCATCGGAACAGTCACATTGACTGGCATAAAATGTTGGCATCACCAAAACCTTCAAATCTCACTCTACAAGTGGTTTGTGCAATAGTTTTCCCTCCAACATATTTTTTGTGAGAACAAATATGACTCCTCCTGCAGGGTACAGCATAACTCAAGTCCAAGACTATCAGTGTCCATGGAGTCCACAGACAAAACCTAAACTCCCATACAATTCCCCTGCAAATCAAGGAACAGAAAACATAGGGCAGCAACCATCCCACAAAACCAACTAAAGCCATATTACCTCCGATGCAGCCATAATATTAGACTAATACAAATTAAATTGTTTGTTGTTGTATCACACCTTGTCTGGCAGCCAAGGCTAAGACCAGGTAGGTGTTATTAGGACTATTCTTTGTGGCAGCCTACCTCCATCAGTCTGTCGTCATGCACACAGCAGCTTGGTCTGATATATTTAAGACCATTTTGTTCAAAGCCTTCAGGAAGGCACATACAAAAAGCCTGTGTGGAAATAAGAAGTCCCTGAAGTAGTGTTTAAATACACCAGGATTCAAAAAAAAAACGTTGTCAAGATGCATTTACACCGGTTATAGCATTAAAGCCTTTCTTCCTCACCACATATTTCTGCTGTGATAGTTAACCATTTTACCCCAGATCCCTGCAAACACTGCAGCCCATAGCCCCTGAGGCAGAGCTCTGCAGGACAGCACTCCAGTCAGCCTGAATCTGCTGAAGAAATGCCATTGGTACACAGGGAGCTCCACCTTGGGAACCAGTCTAAGAGCAGACTAACTGAAATGACAGCATGAAGGGGCAAGAGCCATGAGCTGGGAAGGACACCTTAGAGGACATCAGGTGTCAGAGACGGAATTAACCCTGAATGGGGGGGGGGGGGGAGATCTCACCATTGCTTGCATTTTGAAATGACCTCTCGCCCTCAGGTCTCCTCTGCATTTCTTCATTCTCGGAAGTCCTGTAGGTTGTAGCAGAGCCAGACTGGCGTTTTCTTACACAGTCTTCACCAGCCATTGTTGTCTAGCTGAACAGAAAAGGATAGGAAATTATTAATGAAGAAACTCATCTATTCTTTACACAGGTTAAGAATAGATTTACACAGCCTTCTTCATACTAAAGTTAGATTTTCTTCCTTCCATTTAAAATGCAAAGCAAGGGTAGGGGATAACAAACGCATACATGCATCGGCCATTTTCTGTGGATCACACTTCCTACTTTTTCCTCTACTACAAGCACTAAAGGAGCAAAATAACCAAGCAAGTTCCCCCATCCTTACTACAATAAACATCCCCCCTTCCCCCCACAAACCTTATAAATAAGTATTTAAAGCGACTTCTCATTCTTTGTGGAATTCTAAAGGCCAAAAAGCCCTTGCAAATGCTTTCTGATAGCCTGTCTGAAAGCAAAACTTGTCTTCCAAGAGATGTAGCATGTTTGCTTTGCAAAATCACCCACAAGATTTTGTCTGAGTCAAACCCCTTCCTGTCAAGCCTTCAGTTTTACTGAAAAAGCAGCTTCCTCAATAGATCCTTGTACTCTATTTGGCCAGACAACAGTTGTATTGCAAACCAAGGGAAAAACAGGAAGAGAAAAGCAGGTTTGAAGTACACTGGATTCAACGACGAAGGTCACAGCTGAGGACAGAACTGCTAGTAGCGAACACCTGAACTACCAGAGTTAGGCTGAAAACACAGAAAATCCCTGTTTAAAGAAGGGGGAGAGGGGAGGAAGGGGACTTTCTGATTTGGTCAAAGTGACATTCCCGCATACACTCCACTAAAGACAGCTCAAGAGACTCTCAGAGGTGTAGCTAGAACCAGGGACAATTATCAGAATAGGACTTCCAGAACACCACACAGGCATATATGTAGTTACATTTACAAACTAATGCCTCTCCTTTATGATGCATTTTTCACCTTGGTGCAAACTCTTTAACAGACTTGTGCTCTGTTGCTAGAGAACAGAATATATGCACTAGCACAGATGAGCCATTAGAGACAGGCAAGGAAAATTCACACATGTGTAGAAAAACTAGAGTAGGCAGAATATAATTATTTAAGGTCCAATTTATTCAAAATACTGAGACCAGCACTTCTGCAAAAGGGAAATGGGACTTTTACAATCACACGCCGTCACAGCCTCAGCTTCCTGCGTTTGTCCCTCCAGCAGAGCAACCTCCCACACTCCTTTTGAGCACCACAAAATACAGGAAGAATTTCGCAATAGAAAACAGCAAACACTAACTCAATCACCAACATTGTTTCTTTCAGTACACTGCCTATCCTAGCCCTGTCCTACAAAAGTCACAGCCAGGTCAAGAAGCTATTAAACAGAGACTATAAAAATGACAAACTTCCCAGCTGACAACTCAGACTATCATAATTTTCATAAAGCAGAATGCATTTACTCAAACACTTCAGAACATAAAAGAAACAGGCAAGAATATGGTAAGTCTTCCTATAGTAAATATGTTCACTAGCGTAGGAAGCTAGTTCAGAGGACATAATCTACTTCCACCAGCTCTGTCAGTAGCTGTTGCTACCATCCTCTTAAATAACCCTCTTAGCTTTAAATGCAACATCGTCACCATCACAAAGACATCACACTTTCCACCTCCCACCTTTCCCACACAGTGCCAAGGACAGACACTACTACATTGTGTCAACATGAAGAATCATTTTGCCCAGCAGGGGCTTATAACTGTACAGAGACCCTGGACAGGCAGACATTTCAATCCTTCCGCTCTTACACATGCAAGATATCCAAAATCCTATCACGCAGTAAGAGTGATCAAATAACTGGGTGCACCAGGGCCCTTAGAGAGCCTATCCAATGCCTCCTCATTGCAGTTAAGTTGTTCTTGGGAGCCACATCCCCCCTGCAAAGGGCACCTATTTCCCAGCTCTAACAGAGGACCAAGAGTTTGTTTCTTCTCTCATCATACTCTCCACCTTCTTCAAGAGGTGATAAAGATATTCCTTCCTCTCCAGTGCAGCTGTAGTACCTGACTGAAAGGCTAAGAGAAAGAAATTAAAAGTAAAGAGATCCAGGATGGGAGAAGGAAGAACCACACATGGAAAAGAGTCAAAGTGATTAAGTCAGAGTTGTGATCATAACTGAACTTTACATAAAGTTGTAACAAAGCAACCCAATTCAGACAGCAGACTTGTTAGAACGCCTTTGTAGCGAAGAAACAAGAACCGTGTTGGGGAATCTAGGAAGACACAAACATTTTCCTTGAGCAGTTTCCATATGGAAAGAGGTATAACATTACAATAACTAAGCATCTATCAGCTCATCAGTCTTTAAAAAGGACATCAGATTTTCTCTCTAATCTCTGCTAGAGCCAAGTCAATCACAACAGAGTGCCAGGGTAAGTCCGAAGTGCACACGGTCTCCTTCGCAGGAGGACGCCTCTCCCTGCCGTTTGGAAATGCTTCCTCCTTCGGCCACCCTCTGAGCACTTGCTGTATACCTGGAATCACCAACGCGTCCCGTTAACAGATTTCCCAGCAGAAACTCACCGATTTTATAGCTATTTTGCTCATATTATAACACTCTTAGAGCGGTGCCAGTAAACCAAGTCCCTCCTCCTTGCCTTCCAAAAATACCACCAATTAAAATTGAGCATGCCTTAGGAGAAAAGCAGCACCTTTCAGGAAGCACACCTCTACATTTCAGGAGGTTTAGCAACACAGCCCGCCACATCACCCGCCTCCAGTAAAGTTTATGCTAAGTAACAACCTCACGCCAAACACCCTTCCGCATCCCGCGGGTTTTCCTGGTGCCTTTAGACATAGTTTTAACTAACGGAGCCGGTGCCGCAGCAGCGGAACCCCTCCTGCGCGAGAGGGACCGAAACCAAGCCAAGGCCATCCCGCAGCTCGCCGACCGCTCAGGAGGAGAAACAGCACGAAACCTCCCCGCGGGAGCCGCCGAAGGCGCCGCCGCGCACGGCGGAGCGGAGAGGCAGCCCCCCCCTCCGCCGACTCCCCGGGGCCAAGGGCGGAGACGTCTCGCCGCGCTGCCCGCACGGTCCTGTCCGAAAGCTGCCGCCCCCCTCCGCCGCGCCGCGGAGACGCCGCTGGCCCGCGGGGGGCGGGCAGGGCCTAACGGCACCGGCGGGGCGGCACCGAGCGAGCCCGCCGGCGCGCGGCCGGGCCGGGGCCGGGGCCGGGGCCGAGGCCGAGGCCGAGGCCGGGCCGGCGCGGCGACCCCGCGCCCCGCCGCAGGAGCGTCACCTCGAGGGCGCCGGCCGCCGGCTCTCCGCGCGCAACGGCTTCCCGCCTCCGCGCGCGGGAGGCCCTCTTCCCTCGGCCCGCTCACGTCACCGCGCAGGGGGAGGGCGGAGCGGCGCCGCCGCCCATTGGCTGGGAGGCGGGCCGGGAGGAGGGGCGGGCCGCGCGGGGCAGCGGGCGCGCCCACGTGCGCCTCACGTGCCGCCCCCGCGCCGCGCGCCCCCGCCCCCCCCCTCCCCCCCAGCACTGCGCCCCTCACAGTTTCCCGCCTCTCCCTTCCGCCCCCACGGCTTCTCTGTCAGCGCGTCGTAACGGCCGGTCGCGGCGGGACGGGGCCGCCGGACTCGTGCTCCCGCCGCCGCCCGCCTTATCCCAGCCCTCTTGAGGCCGGGCTTAAAGATGCGGGAGAGGTGTACATACCCCCCTAGAGATGGGGGGTGGTCGTGGCTGCCCCACCCCGAGGTCCCGGCCAGCTTCAGGCAGCCACCACATATCAACTGCTAAAACCACAGCAGATGGGCACACCCCCCCCCCCCCAAAAAAAAAAAGAAAAACAACCCATGGCACGTGGAAAGTTTATTTCAAAGAACCGGGAGGCCCCACACAGTCAAGGCTGGGAGGCCTCGGGCAGCTCCATGTGTCCTTGTCCTTGGGAAGGAACACGGCAGTTGCTCAACAAGTACTTCACCCGGCTTCTGGGGTTTTCGTGCACACACGTGTCCCCCGCTTTGAACCTCAAACAGCTTTACAGAGGCGAGGATAAAGCTGAATATAAAACAGGATAAATATTTCTAAAGGGAAACAGAATTGGAGCACCTGCCAGTTTGAGAAGCACCAACAAATAGCTTTCTGCACCAAGGGATAAATAATAACAGTCGAAAGTTTTACCCCGGGGACCCTGAGCTCCTCAAGGAAATGTTGTGTGTAAACCAGCAAAGCTGTCGCTCCCCAGTTGGGTGGGAGCCCAGAAAGGGACCCCAGGGGACAGGTCTGCTTCCAGACCCTGCCTGCCTCATCTACAGCCTGAAAAACTGGGTGAAAAGCTCAGATTTGCGCTCTGGTTTCTGTCGTTCGCTGGGAAGAGGCAGGCACATGACGACTGAGTCACTGGAACGCCTCAACAGCAAACAAACTCCAGTAACCTTTCAGGAGCTGCATTTCACAAGTGCAGATGGGAAGGTATTCCCAAAACAGGGACAACTCAGTCACTCATTTTCTACCAGCAGGCACGTATCTTGCCCTGTTTTCGTGACTTCCCTGGGCTACGCACACTACTTGTTTAGATACACCTCCAGAGGTTGTCCCAAAGCTATGACCAGGTTTTAGGATATTTCACAGTTTCTCTCACACTTCACCTTATCAGTCCTGTTCTCTGCTGGTAAAACAAATTTGTTTCGACCAACATGTGCCTGGGGAACATTTTTTTAAATGTTTAACTCTGCTGTGGCTATTTGGACTTTTTTAAAATAATCTTTGGGGACTCTGAGCAGAGTCACTGAGTGAAAAATTTGAAAGAGATTTAGGTTGCAGGAATTGTTTGCAATATTAATCCACCACACATCTTTCACGCTGCTTAGTAAGAGAACTGTTGTAAATGTAAAAGTCAAATCCTATCAGTGCTAACATGCAAGCAACTGCATGGATGATACCACTGGGAATTTTCACATAACTGTGCCACCAACTGCTGCAAGCCCATTTTAACATGTTTCTTAGAGCTACCCTAAAGTCAGACTCTACATGATCACCGGTGCCCTGATGCTGAAAATGCTGCACCAGCTATCTACACTGAAGTGTCTGGTGGTGCCAACATGAGCTGGGTGAGAAAGTGGAAAAGAAAAAAACCTCTAAACTTGCCTAAAGATCAATATGCTGTTCATGAAACTGTTTCATCAAATTAGTAAAACACTAACTCTGGATGGAGACAGCTTTAACAGAAAGGCAGACATAACCTTCTGAGCTAACAAATTTTTCTTATTCTGCCCGTAAAGAGGCAGGAGACAGGTGTCATCATATTTTATTAACACCTCTTAAGAAAAACTCCTCCAGTTACATCATTACCTCTGCTTTTCACCGATGTGCTTGTGTTCTTGATTTTTCCAGGAGCGTGATTTTACATTCATCCTACAAGGTGCATTGCTCAATGATTGCCTAACCACCATTGCTCCCGAGGGCTCCTGGCTGAATCGCTGCGGGGTCGCTTCCCTGTGTTGACATGGAAGCAGTGTCCCTGACCCTGCAGCCCTTTGCTTATGCTTCGCTTGCTCTCACCTCACCTGCACCAGGCAGCCGTTCCTGCCCCATTGATTTCTGCCACTTGTCTCCAGTTCTCTTTTCTTTTTCCCTGATTTTGTGTGCACGTTCAGTATCAGCACTTAGATTGGTGATCCGGTGGACACTGGCTGTGGCTGCCTTAAACCTACCAGCTAAGAGGGAGCATAAAGAAAAGCCTTTGTGTTTATTCTTACCTTCTGCCCAGGGAGGATGGATACAGCCACATTATGACTGGGGGGGGGGGGGTCCATGCAGCCAAGTGGAGGCAGCGTGCGAGGCAGCAGCATGGCCTGTACTGGCCGGCGTTAGAGAGGAGGGGACCGTAGAGGGGCGAGGCAAAGGGTCAAGGCTTTCACATCCCCGCTGGAAAATCTGTGCCTTGTCCTGTTCCTTTCTGCCATTCTTGGCACTGTTGCAAAACTGATGTGATTAACGCTGCCTATTTTTAATTCTGTGTAACTCAGATTTATTTTCTATTTTAGGAATTTTGGTGTCAGTCGTCTCAGGTACTAAGTAGCTGTGGTGGTTTCTGATGCCTGCATTTATTGCCACAGATTTTAACTAGAATAATTCATTCCTTTAAAACTTCTATCTGGCCTTTATAGTGAGTTATCCAAGAGCTTCAATGCTTTCACATATTTTAATATAGTGTAGTATTTCCTACAACATACTGCTTAAAAGTACAGTTTATAATTTCTCATTAATGGAAACAAATGCATGCACCATAGCAATGTCCTACTGTATTAATGAAAGAGCTCCCTCAAGTGGTACAAAATATTGTACACATTCCACCTTTTTTTGAAGTTACATTTTTAACCTTTTAATCTAATACTAATAAAATGCCAGTAAAATCAGATGTATAATGTAAAGCTGGCTATAAGTGTAGCAATGAATAAGCTTCCATCTTTGCATAACCAGAAAAAATGGCACTAAGACTGAGACCAAAACTCAAACAGCCAAGTGCTGCCATTAAAAATGACATTTAAGAAACTGTAGAGGATTTCAGGCTGATCAGTAATGCATGACTGAATTTTGGCAAGAAGACCTAAAACTAGTTCCAGCAGATATCATGTTGTTGAGGATGTCTGATGTATTTATAAATCTTAAAGATTATTTTTTAAAGCTCAGGTTCAAGTTTTCACAGTTCCTGCTATCACTATATCAAGATTTTGCATGTAATTACCCTTGCTCCTCTTTACTTCGTGTGAGGCATACAGTTTTCAAAATATTTGGTGACAGAGATTGAGCTTAGCAGACTCATGGGATAAGACAGAAGCAGCAGGAATCAAACTCAGACTTCAGAGAGCAATTCCTTGTGCAGTTACGTTCCAAGCAACAAAGTCGCAGGTGTTTTGCTGGCAGATGGAACAGTCAGAAAGAAACAAGCTCATCTCTTTCAGCAGAGGGCAGTGGTATCCTTACTCAAGCATCACACCACTCCTTGCTCCTGGACTGAAATCATCCTTTAAAGGGTGAAGTCCTGCAGCCACCAGCAGGTTGCCGGCCTCCACTCAGAGCTCAGCAAATTAAGGGTTGAGCTTCTTGACCTGACCAAACAGGAGACACAGCAGCCAACTTCATTGCTGTGATTCCACTGCTCAAGTGTGAAAAGGGGGAACCTGCATTATTTTCTGAGAGGCAAATAATTTTCCTTTTCCCTACCATTTTTGAAGTAATCAGATTAATCCTGCCAACTGGGGTGGTGTATTAGCTTTTTTTTGTAATGAGGGGGTTATTTCTTCAGCACAGTTAAAAAGGAGATCCTGCTAATCTGTTGAACACCAAATTAGGAAAGATATTGAATCTGTATAGGTATAATTACTGGGTAACCTTGCTAAGCTGAGCTGTGTTTTCTGAAACTGTTCTTTACTTTCCGTAACACAACCAGCTTTCCCTCTCTTTTAGGCTCAGAAACAATTTCATCAGGGTCCCAACCACATTATGCCATTATAATCATTCTTCTTGGGGCACCAGCTCAAACCAGCCTCAGATTTATTTTGCAGCATGTTCTGCTGCTTATTAAAATTGCATGAAAAAAATTGAAACCGCCTCAATGAGAGAGTCTCTGAAGTTGTAACAGCAGAAACACACTGCATAAAATGTGCAGTCAACCCTGGAAGAGTAACTTCAGAGATTAGTTCCAGAACAAACAGGTCTAGTTAATGGTATTGACTCATCAGCTTTTAAGGGCTTTCTAAATATTTTTTGTGGAAACGGCACTGAATTTGGCCAGGCTCTCCTTCCCGTTCCTACAGTAGCAACTCTACATGTTGTTTGAGACTCCACAGATTGCCAGCTGTGTTGTAGAGCTGGGACCCGTCCATGTGAAAGTAAGACACAGTAGGTGGAAGACTAGACATTTTACACCTAGTATAATGCCTGCTTACTACTCCTTAGGTCATTTGCCCCTCACTGTAGCTGTGGTGGCCCTCACAGCACGTTGTGTGGCACTGGTCTGGATGGAGATGGCTGGGTGCCTTCTCCCCGCTGGCAGTTAACATCTTGCTGTGCCTGCCATACGTCTGAGTTTTGATCCTTTCAGACATCAGTCCACAAATGCTTCAGATGTCCTAAATTTGGTCTTCAGTCCAAATGCTAGCTTAAAAAGGGGAATTTACTGGCATGTTACAAATAAGGAGAAAGCAAAAAAGAATGAGGAATTTAACAACTACAGAAGTGCACAAGCAGGTATCAGGAAAAAAAAAGTGGATATGTCATGTGACATGTCATGTCAAAAATGTCATGTGATACAATTCTGAAAGATGATTCTGGCCTTCGTATATCCTCTTTGTGGTGTTTCTTCTGCAACAAAGGGAACCTAACACTGCATCTCAGAAACAACTGAGGATTCCTCTAATACAGAAAGGCCCAGAGCTGAAGAGGGGCTAGCATGGCTTGCCAATAAGACCCACTGGTTAGTTGCTTTGGACCAGAAATCTCTTCCTCTCAATATTTCATGATAATTTACATCTTTTCTCTTTTTCATAACGTAAATACAAAAAATTTGCTACAATTCTCCCCATAGGCTGCTCTAAGATGCTCAGGTAGACAAAACAGTGTAAGCCAGTAATTCCAACCATTTCCTTGTCTCTCATTTGTTTTGTAACAGTGTAAATCCACTGACTGCTGATAAACATGGGGGAGAATTAGGGCTTATGTAATGACTGGGCCAGGAAAGACAGTGGTTTGGAGACAATCATACAGTCCTACCTATTTCATATTTCACAAAGCACAGGTTATGGGGGCTAGTAACTTCCTATGTGCAGTAATGAACATCTTAACTTTTCTAACATGGGAGATTTTCATAGCTTTCTCTACTTCCCAGTTCTAGAAACAGAAGCGTGTTCTAGGGAGAGTTAGAATATGAGTTTTTTGGTACTCTTTTCAGAAATAACATGATAAGGCAATGGGAAAGGTATTATACTTGAAAGGTGCGGGGAAATAAAACCTTCAGCTGGTATGGTGAGAACAAAGCAGCCAGGTTTTCTCTTTGGGGGAATATGAAATCCTCAGGGTTATCCAGGAGAGAAGTTACAGAGAAATGTAATGTAGATAGCCAGTGTTTACAAGATGTACAGGGAACACTATAAAGAAATCCAGAAGCATCAACATGGTAGCTAGAATCATAATGCCAAAAGTTACTGATCTAAAGATAATGAAAGTCCCCAAAAGTAAGAGGACGTGGGGAAAAATAATCCTCCTCAAAAATATGACCTGTTTCTCAGAGGAGAGCAAGTATGTTCATAAAGCCATCGGAAGATTGGCTCTTCATTACAAACTAAGAGAGAAAACATGCTTTCGGCTTTCATTGTCAGGCATTTCTTCTTTTCCACCTTGTTTTAATGTCTGCAAAGATAGATGACATCTACTGAAAGCAGTCCCAAGCAGGAGACATTTCTAAATCTGTCCAACCAGTTCTTCGGCTGTTTCCATGGTAATGACGCAGCAAGGCCTGCTGCTTTCCCTTCTGTGAGAGCCTTTATCAACCTTGATATGGATTGAAACACCATGCATTTGCAGCTCTCCTGCCAAAAACTTCCCTCTTCTCTGATCAAGGCCATTTCCATCTGTTCCTTTTTACTTCTCCCTGACTTTCGAAATACCTGGCCAGAGAGGGAATCTCCATGTTACCTCCCTGCTCTGTTCTCTGCTGAAACCTGTCTGATACGGGCAAAGGGGGGACTTCTGCTGGTTATACAAGTTGAGGGACTGGAGAGGGCAGTACTCTCACTCCAAGCTGCCTTGGAAAGAAGTTTTGGATGATGGTAAGGTAAGTGAGAAAGCTGTAGGGGCCAAGAGCATAAACAAAACCAAAAAAAAGAAAATCCAAATTTCTATCCAGTCATGTCTAGTCTCCCAAAAGAATCAGACTGAAACTTGGCAACTCTGGCCATAGCAACAAGTGGAGCAGTAAAGAATGTACAGGCTTGGTACAATGCAGTGCTTATTGAAGGAGATGACAAGCCTGAAGGAACACTTCCAAAACCCTGAATTCAGATAGATCTATGTCACAGCTGAGACACTGGCAGCTCTTAACAGAATTTTGAAAAGGGAAAAACAAAAGCATCAGAATTACAAAACCATTCTCTGAAAGAGGAGCTTTTACTGTCAGCTGAGGACTGGCAAAAGTTGTAGACTATAATGGAACTACACTGGGAGGTGAAGCAATCTGCAGGGTTTGCTGCAGTTGATCTGCATTGGGCTGAGTTGATGTGGTTACAAAAACATCTTTGTGTTCAGCAATATTCCGTTGTTGGCCTAGTGCCTTGAGGCTTACATGCTTTGGAAATATGGATGAGGAGATGAAAACTTGAGCTTGTTTAAAGGATTTAAATCTGAAGATGGCAGGCCCAGGAGAGGGATTCTGAGTTCAGGCATGTAGGTCATGCAAGAGAAGTCTTGTCTTTGCTAGCAAGTTAATACGAAATACAGTAAAAGTGTTCCTGTTAGGCAACCCTTGCCCACACACAAAAAATTCCCTCATTGCATAAAGTGGCTGGAGAAACATGAAGTGACATACAATTGAGAGTACAGGGTAAACCTTGAGTGAGTTGACTCCATGCTTTAGCCATTGCCATTTCTCTGCAGTATGGACCCAAGTCAGCACCATCAAGACAACCAGCAGTGCTTACTCCCCACAGTTTTTCCACTTGTGCTTTCCTCACTATCTGTCTGCTCCTTGCTTCCTATTCATGAGCTCATTCACCCCGTGGCATAAGGCTTCCAGCACCCACAACAGCAATCACCAGTGCAGAAGCCTTTGTTTTATTATTATGAAAATGTGCCTAACGACCTCATTTCACTGTGCTGCCTGCTGCTCAGGCATCAAGTTATGGGAGAACCACTGGTCTGAGGTTACTGTAGTCCGTGATCTTAGGAGCAAGGATCCAAGCTGAAAGCTTTCTGGTGTTATTCCAAATGAGATGTCATGAGAAGAGAATCCAACACACAGGACCTCTGTGCCGGGGGAAAATCAGGGGGATTCAGGGAAAAGTGTAGAATTGTAAATGCTAATTCAGTAACTCCCCAGGAATGAGCATGTGCCATGCTGAGACGGAATGCATCATTAACAAATCCCTGAGGCCGGATCTCTATTTCAGACTGCACAGTATAACAGCTCCGGGGAACATACAAACACAGAGGATGCTGATAGTTTCACAGTTTCTGCTTCCCTGTGAGGCAGAAAATAGAAGCGCTCTGAAGCTCTTTCCCAGGAACACAAAAATAGTGTTTCCAGGCCCATCAAAAGCAGATGAAGACAGGTGTGTTTTCTGCAAGCTGCAAGGAAATAGAATAATCTATTGCCATCGATTTGAAAGGAGTCATTCAGCTGATCAGACAAGTGTGGTGGACTGAAGCTATACAACTAAGCCATTGCAGAAAAGATGTTGGGGAGGAGGGTGAAGCTTGTTCAGGTAGACAGAAATCTCCGAATCACACACAATCCACAGTGCATTCAAGTCATAACAACATTTCTCCCAGCAGCACAAATTTTTAACGCATAGTATGTCTGCCCTTTATCACAAAGGCCTATGGGAAAAACTTGATGACAGATCACTCAAGGTGATTTTGTAGTGTGACCAAATCCTAAGAAAGAATAAGACAAAAAGGGAAAGGCAGACAGCCAGGCGGTCTTTAGCATGCTGGGGTCAAATACCCCTTTCTGTCACTCTGGGGTAGAAGAAAGTTGAGGAAGACACGATAGATAACAGAAATATTGAATCCATGTCTACTGGCAGTGACGGACAAGGCAGCAGGCAGACTTAAACATATGCTCGTGTGAGCACAACAATATAATCTCTGACTATCAGAAAGAAGATGCCTGGGTTTCACTGTTAAATGTCTCAACTTCTCTGCATAGTTCAGACTGCACAGTAAGTATCTCGGCCGTAAGAAATGTGCTGTTGACTCTAGGGAGGTATTATTTCAGGTTGACTGCACCTGGGAGTGTGTAGCATGACTTCAGGCCTCATTAGATGCACATTTGACAAGTTTTCTGCACAAACATAAAGGGAAGAAAGGTTTTCTTAATGAAACAAGGCTTATACAGTTTCCACATATGTTTGTGGAGAAGGGCGTATCTGTCTGCCTGGCCTACCTGCCTTTTACCTCCAGTAACTTTTGAACCTGTTGGCCAATTTTACCCAAATCAGATGAGAGAGAGAGGTCTCAGAGACAGTCAGTTCCCATGAGTTTTGTGAAAAAATTAGCTTGGTTAGAAGACAGAGTCTTAATTAGTGAGTGCTCTGAATGGAAGAAACCTGCAGTTGAACTCTGCTTTTATTAGAATTACAGAACAATTTAAGTTGGCAGAGATCACGGGAACTGATGTAGTCCAGTCTCCTGCTCAAACCAGGGCTAGCTTCAAAGTTAAATCGGGTTGCTCAGAGCCTCACCCAGTAAAGTTTTGAAACTCTCCAAGGTATCAGAGAATCCACTCTGGATCTCAGCTTCACAACACGAATCTAGAGCACACAACTCCTTTGGCTCTGCTGATCAGGGAACTACTTTTCCCCTCTTTAAAAGGAAGCTTGCAAGTGGCAGCCAATGGTAAAGCCTGCAACCAGATGTCCACAGGGCTCTGCTTGTGTTAAATACATTTAACCATCAGCTAGTTGCTTTATATTGGCATTCTGTGTTAGTTAATGATTAAAAGTACAAAGGTCAAACTCAGAGACACAAGGCTGTGTATATCTCATGATTTGATTTACCAGAAGCTACACGGGAAGGAGCACTGTTCTGTATGAGTGGGAACTGCGGGCTACATATCCAGCCTGACAAGCTAATGAGAACAAGTCATTCATTAACAGAAGACTTGCTGCTAGGCAAACACACACAGCTGGTATGGCAGAAGAATTTGGATGTGAAATGAGACAGTGTAGTTGTTTTTTGTAAGACATTTCCTACTTCAGCAAGTTTCCAGTCTAAATAAAGACCACACAAAACACATTACGAGCCTGATCAGAAGATTTGGGTTTATGCATATTCTGAAAGATTTGGTAATGAGCAGAGAGGCAGAATGTGCAAAGAGAATAGAAATATTTAGCAGAAGGAACAAGTTTTAAACTTAACTGAGATGTGATTCCAAATGTATGTGCTGATGTCTTGGATACCATTCTATGCTGCGCATTCACACATATGTATACATTCACACAAACATCCTAAAACCCCCCGATGCTTTCTCCTACTTCATTTGTACAAGCCCTATTTTCTTTAGTTAAAGTAGTTTCACACTACTGAATATTTTAAAAAGAAATAAATCTGAAAACTGGAAAGCAGGGATCTTTAAGATTATATTACAATATGAAGCAGGAACAGAATGCCATTTAAAAGACAAACTAATCACTTACAATTCTTGCATAATTAAATAAAAAAGCCTGCCAAGGAAGAATCTATCAGGTCTCTGTAGAATGAAACAGTAGCAATAATTTAGACTAAACTTTGACTTTAAAAAGTGATTTAATTATTTAGGACTATTGTATAGTGCATACAGGCATATGGATATTTATTAAAGCAGTCCAGAGAGGCTGGATCCCTGCCACTCTGAATTTATAACGGAGAGCACCAATCCTGCAAGAAGTTGTGCCCTCAGGCTTCCTTACAAGATCAAAGACTAAATTCGCAAGTGTGTACAATTCAAAATAATACTAGGAATGCAATCACAGGGAGACTAATTATTCTAATAAGGGCAACATTGGAATATACGGTTTTCAGTATAATTTAGAAAAGAGAAGTGAAGCTGCTGGGAACTCACTGGATGGCAAAGGGTTTTGAACATAAGTGACAGCTTGAGGACACTAGAAAGACGATACAGGTGAAGGAAGCATAAGGGAAAACTTGCATGCAAAGCAAAGAGCAGGGAAAGGAAGTGCTGATAAATCTTACCTTCATCTTACTCTTAGCTGCACATCTTGGAAAAACAATCTCAGGTGAAAAGAAAGGAAAGAACTGAATCCACCATGCTTCCATAAACTTGCACATAAGCTGAAATCAGAGGGAAGCGTACCAAATTTCCTGAGAGAGACTCCTCTGAGAATATTTTAGTTCTGACTAGTGTAGCCTTTATTTTGTTTTGGAATATTATGGTGCTTAACCTAATTCAAATACAGTAGAGTAGTCGTCAGAGGAATCTAAGATGGGATGAGTTGTGCCTCAGAGGCATTGATGGAGATACGCACTATAGTGCTGTGCTCCAAAGCATTTACTATACCTTACCTAACTGTCAGCTTTTTGGCTACAAACCTTTCAGGGAGATAAAAACAGAAAACACAGGAAGAAAAGCTTCCATCTGCAAACTAGACATCTCTCGCTGTTCAATGAGCCAGTAAGATTTCAAATTAGGAACCAAAAAATTAGGCTCCTAAACAGGAATTAAGGAAACACTGGAAGTCTGGTAACAAAACACTTCTATTGACTTGCCTGTAGGCAAATGCCTAAAAGGCTGAATCATCACCAGTGCTGTCAAGGGACCTCATATTACTGCAGCATATGTACTTTATCAGTGATCACACTGTGCAAGCTGAGTACTAATTTGCAATTCCCAGCAGATGCAGAGACTTGTAATCATTTTTGCTTGGTAGAGGCATCATTTTCTGCAGAAAGAGGCAAACAAACAACATTCCTAATGTTCTTATTAGCATATCCTTCTACAACCATTCGAGCCTTAAACAGATGCTTGGGAAAGGCGTGTAGCTGTAGTACTCACACAAACCTATCAGACAGGAGAAGGACTATTGAAGAAGTCCTGTAATCTGCTTATTCCATGTTCCCCCACTCCAGCTCTACTCTGGCAGAGGCGATGAAAAGATGAAGAGGTACCATGATGAGTATAATGCATGCAAAATCTCAGAGCAGTTCGTGTTTTCTTACTTACGATTAATGGATAAACGCACAACGACCAGTCATACACTGTTATGATCCGGTGAAGCTGGACGCTTAGTATACCTAACACAAAACTACAGGGGCAAATAAACGAAGAATCAGGATACCTAACATACTGTAGTGAGCTGGCTATCACTACACACAGTCACACTGATTTTTTTCCACTACAATGTGGTATACCTAGGCCCTTTCATCCGTCCACGCGCAGCCCTATATTTGCTTTCTCTACCCTACGTGTTGATTTTTAAAAAGCAGTAGTTGACTATCTCAGAAGAGGGTGGCTTGAAAGATTATGCTGAAGCAGCGTCAAAGAGATAATGAGACACTGGTAGCACCTTTCGTTAGCAAGGTAGAAAGATTTTCGGTAGAAAGGTTGAGATGGTGGGATACGGCGTTTTGGGGGAGGGTGTGTGTACACGGAGAGTTTGCATTTTAACCATGCTGTTCAAAAAACGGCTGTTAACAGAGGAAATTTCATCAGTCAAGGGCTGCATGTGAACCCTTCTGTACTGTTGGGCAAAATCTGTTAGAAAACCCTACTTCCTGAGAAAGCTTTTATGTTTGTAGACCTTCACTAAACAGGCATGTGAGTAACCCAAGCTATCTTTCATGCACTGTACATAAATTCTCATTTAAATCATAGCAATGATTAAAAATAACTTTTAAGGCAACATTGAAACACTAACTACTGTGCCATGAAAGATTTGTGCAGACAGTACATTTTAAGAGCTGTCAATCAACGCAGAAAGAACGAGTGCTTGTACATGTTTCATCCAGAAACGACAGTTTCCTTTGAAATGGCTCAGCACTTAAAAGCTTCCAGAGTTTATTGCAGAGCTGAGTAACTAACCTTATGTTACAAAGCCATTATCAGTCCAGACTTTAAAATCTTTCTATATCTACACATTTTTTTTTCATGTCTGTCCCCCGACCCAGGGGTGTTTCCAGGTGTGTTGAGCAGCAACGCCAGGGGCCACCTAGTGGACATTACACACTGCCTCTGTGGACATCCCAGGGGAATCAGACTGCCCTCACTTCCAGGATTTGTTCTGGCATTGCAATAAAAGCACAAAATTCCTGACATGTTAAGTGCATGTAACCAGTATCCTTTACTCCTGAGAACTCTTCAAATGCATCGATTGGGATCAGGCCTCTGTTGTTTTTGGGCATTTTACAAATACATCACTTAATGCCATCCATGTCCTCAGTACAAGCTAAGTTTTTAATAGAAGTCTGTTTCTCTGTGTACCTTTGATACACAGAAGGTGTATGAGCTGGAAGAAGAGAAAAGATTACTCCTAGAATTAATTTTCAAGCCACTGAGAGTAGCGCCAGTTAATTTTTCCAGAGTTACAAACAGGGACTGCCCTGTTGACTCAAGGGTTACGTTCAGGAGTCTCCAATTTATCCACAGGCTGCTTCTGGCACAGAAACCACACTTCAGGCAAGTGACAACAATGGCAGCGAGTCCGTGACATGTAACGCAGAGCACACAAAACTGCTCAGCCAGTGATTACTTGATTGTGCGATTTCTGGAATACGCTGTGACTGTGGAGCACTGCACTGTCAGTGCTTTGAAGAAACTTTGAAAAATGTATATATGGAGAATATTTAAAGTCAGTTCAGAAGTGATTTTAGAAATATCACATTTTTGGTCAGGCATATCACTGCAATCTCAATGCTGCCTTTATTCCTTGGCCCTTTTATCCCTTACCTGAACAGCTCATGAGACAGCAGATTGACTGGAAACCCAAAACTGTCAGGAGGCAGTAACTGTTAGGATGCCTAGTTAAATGCATGACACCAGACCTCTTCAAAAGAAATTACCGTCTGAGAAACAACGTCTTCCTAACACTACATGAGCTTGGTAACATCACAGCTGATAATAGTAGGTAGCATTGATACAGATTTTACCTCTTCAAAGCACTTTGTAATCTTTGCATAATTTATAACCATGACACCCTGTGAAGTAAATAATAATTAGCCCCATTTTAACGATAAGAAATGGTGTGACTCAATGTCATCAGTGACTCAGTAGCAAGGAGTAATTTTCAGTTTGGGGAGTTTCTTATTTATATCCTCCTTCCTTTTCTGGCAGACAATCTGGAAGAGTGGTCCTCAGCCAGGGCTTGACATCGCCTGCTGCTGTGTGGGGCTGTAGGACACGATAACATTAAAAAGATGTTGTTGAGAGGACCAAGCAGGAATACAGTCTGAGGGCACGGCTTGTTTAGCACATTGTCCACAACCAGCAATGCCTGGGGCACTAATTTAGAAGCTTATTACATAGCGTACGGTATGGCCTTAAAGTACTATTACATTATAGCAGACAGTAATCATTTTGTAGCTCCCTTCCCCTTGCAACAGGCCTTTTTACAAGCACCTACCTGACTCCATGCTCAGTATGACGCACCTGTGGGTCAGAGAAGTTCCACGTGATCGAACATTAACGTAACCCATGCTGAGCTGGATACGAAGAATGAGGGATTTCATGAGATCTAAGGAATAAGAACAGCAATAAACAATTCTCTTTAGTGCACTTAAGTGTAACAGTCTCTTGATATTGGCATCTTCTTTTAAAATGCTAAAGGCCTTCCTCTGGATAGTTCTTTAGGATTGGTAGGTAAAAGGCATTAGGAAAGAAAAATACTACTACTGTTTATTTTAAAGCGTGGTTCTATTCTACAACACAACAGTAAATGGAGTTTCAGGTTTGTTGTTTCTCTACACTCTCCAGAGAATATACATTTTGTTTACAAGGCAAACCAATTGTAAGTGCCAGCCCTGCAAATTCTGGCTGGAAGGCAACCAGGAGATAACTCCACTGCAGAGTTCTCCCATGCGGGCCAACCCTGCTTGACACTGTCCATCTGAAGAGTCTTGCGGAGAAACCCTCTGCTCATATTCACATAGTCACGTCCATCCTAGGTCCCAGGACTTGGCAGCATGTACCCGATGCAACACCCAGATATTCCCAGTGCTATTTTAAGAACTGTTTTGTTGTGTGTTATTAGCAAGCCTGTTTGTAATTCCTGATCTCCGCCACGTTCTTAGTCCATTAATTTAATGAGTTGAAGCATTTCTGGCTCCGTGTGCTCCTCACTCTTGTTTATTCTAGCCTGTGTCGGAGCATAGACCAACCCAGCTGGATGAACCACCCTGTTTTAGGCTGAATTGCTATTGCAGCAGGGCACAATTCCAGTTTGCAACAGCATGGGGAGCATTTTGCTACCGTGAGAAGGTAGACTATGACCCAAAAAGTGTTGCTAAAGATTTCATATAAGACAGCCGACTTTTGTGGAGCACAGAGAGTCTTCCCCGACCTTCCCGCCCCAGGACACCCCACGGAGGAAACCACATGGATCCGGACGCAGGTCGCTGTGTCTCCTTGGTGGCCGGCTGGCTCCAAGTATTACCAAGCCAATCTGTTGCTGTCACGTCAGTGACAAGGAGGACACTGAGATGAGTTTGACCAGGGCTCATCCCTGAAGTAGCAAACCTTGCCAATAAGTTGCTGAAATGGTAGCTAGCTTGGGGAGAGCAATACCTCCATAGCCAGGTGCGCTGAGCAGCCACACGGGCCGTTACTTCCCAGGATGGGACCTACCCTCTCCTGCTCTGAATTGGAAAGCCTCCTGAAGCCGAAACCACCGGACAAGCACGCGGTCCCGGGTTTAAATCCCGTATCTGCTCGGATTTGTACTTCTTTGCTGCTAGAAAGCGCAGACCCGGGGGCTGAAACCCCAGTGAGGGCCCAGCTTCGGCCAAGCGCGAGCCCGGGGTCGCTCCCACCGCATGCGGCAGCGGCGCCGCCGTCGCCCCCGAATTCTGACCGACCGCCGGGCAGGGCCCTCGGGGGGGGCAGGCCCGGGCCCGCACCGGCGCCCGGCGGGCTCTGCCCCTCGGGCGGCGGCGGCCACCCCCGCCCCAAGGCGCCGGGGCAGCAGCCCCAGGGCGCCGGGCGCCGCCTTGTGCCACCGCCAGGCCCCGAGGGCGCCACGACACCGCGCGTCAACGGGCCGGCGGCCGCGCCGCCCCGGCGCGGGGGTGCGATGCGGAAGAGGGGCGGCTCCCCCCTTCCCCCCGCCGCCCCACGGCGCCGGCCCCGCGCGGGCGCGGCCGCCGGGGGCGGGAGGACCGGAGGTGGCTGCGGGAGCCGCTCTGTCCCCGCTGCCGGAGCTCTGTGGTTAAGATGGCGGCGGGGGCTGAGGGGGCGAGTCCGTGAGTCCCAGGCCGGAGCGCCGCGGGGGCCGGCGGGGGCGGCGAGGCGGGCGGCAGCCGCCGGGAGCCGCCGCGCCGCACCGCGCCTCGCCGCGCCGCGCCGCGCCGGGGGAGGAGCGGGGGCCGCCCGCCGGGCCGCGCCGCGCCGCGCCGGCATGTGAGCGCGGGCCGAGGCCGGGGGATGGGGCAGCAGGTGGGCCGCGTCGGGGAGCCGGGCGCCGGGCTCCAGGCGCCGCCGCCGCAGCAGCAGCAGCCGCCGCCGCGGGGACTGCGCGGGAGCAGCGCGGCCAGGCCGGCGGGGCGCCGGCGGGAGGCGGCCGGGCGCGCGGCCGAGGGCGGCTTCAACATCTTCACGCAGCACGGTGAGGGGCCGCCGCGGGGGGGACGCGCCCCCCCCCCTTCGCCCTCTTTTGTCGTCGTCGTTATTGTTGTCGCCGTAGCGGGGGGAGGGGAGCGGAGCGGAGCGGGGCGGGGGCGGCGCCGCCGCGCACCCGGGCCGCGCCCCGCCGACCCGGGCCTCGGCCGGCAGCGGCGCCCCGGCCAGGCCGCTCCGCCCGCAGCTGCCGGCGCCCGGGGCCGCTCCGTCCCTGCCGCCCGGGGACCCCCGGCGCGCCCCGCCGGCTCTCGGCCCAGCAGACGCTCGTGTTGCGGCTGGAGCGCCGGAGCTGCCCTCCCGCTCCTGCCCTCCCGTTCCCGTTCGCCTTGCTGCAAAGTGGCACGTTAAACGCAACACGGTTCATTCCTGTGACCCCTCTTAGCAGGGCCCGCAACTTCAGATCCCCTCTCTTGTGCAACTTTCCTATGCTTTTTTTTTGCTCGTTATCTTTATTTTGGCAACTTCTTGCTGTAACGCGCGAGTTTGAGAAAGTAGGATATACTGAAACCTGCCTGCCTTGGCAAGCGTGTTGGGAATACATGGCGTGTCGATGCGTCTCTAATCCCAAAGGACTGAATCCGCTATTGAGAGCATCACTGATTTGGCTTGTTTTAGGTGGAGAGAGATGTCAGTGTTTATGGAACAAGGCTGCTTCTGACAATACATATTTTCCCTTGCTCAATAGAATGAGCACAGGCAAAAAGATTAAGGAACATGCAGCCAGCAGTCTAAATGTAAATATCGTCTGCTGTGACTGCTGACACGTAAGTATCTATCAAAACAAGAGTGCGGCACTAAATCTGGTTCTTAAATTCTCAGTGTTATCACAGCTTTTGAGTTCAGGGAGCACTATCAACTTCAAAAGCAAAACAGAACTCCGCATTTGCTGAAATGCTGACCTGCTATTACTACAATTAAAGTTAAGGATTACTATTTTATTTCAGCTTTTAACTGTGGCATCATCAACATCGTGTTTTACTATATTTGTCTTCATTGCTTTTCCTTTTTTATGTAGGGCACGTTGGGAGGAACATTACTAAAACCCAGAATACTACCGTAAATTCGCAATGTTAGGAGCAGGTCTCAAATCATGCGCTTACTCTGGTGCTGTTCAGTATGCTGAAGCCTAAGCCTTCAGTAGCCAAGCAGAACTGCTTTGTAGGCTGCTAAGCATGACTTAGCAGCTAGAATACCCCCACTAATGGCAAACTGTCTTTTAGTGTTTTGGTAGCAAAGATGGCTATTATGTTCTTGCTCTTACAAGACAAGTGTACTATGAAGGACAGAAAGGATGTTTGTGGGGTGGGGCCCTGTCGCTGCTGAAGAGAAACACAGGGTTTTCTTGACTCAGTGCATCCTTTCACTTCTCCATTTTTTACTGATAAAGTAGTTCAGGATCCTGAAAAAATTGTTCTTGCTCCTCCCTCTGCCCTACTGAATTTTAAAGGTAGAAGGTAGGGAGAATTGTTTACTTGCAGAGGTGGGAAAATGAAGAGAAAAAGCTTTTTTTAAGCATGTGTGTATATCGAGAAAACTTGACAAATTATGTGCTCTGTCCGGCCTTCTGTTCTGTCTTGCATAGAGCTAGAAACGAGAATGAGCCTTGAACGCAAACAGGCTCTGAATTAAACTGCTCAGCGGCATTTAAAGAGAGCATTTCTCTGTGATACAGTGATCGTAACTTCTAAAACAGTTGCTGTTGCATAGTTTATTTGCATCAGCAGTAAGCTGAGGAATATATTTTTACTCAGGTTTCTGTTGCTTCTGTTATTTTCTTTGCAAACGGTAAAGGAAAGTGTGTCTATTGAAAATAAGATACAGTATAGTGTTTTATTCTTTCAGATTATGTCAAAACCTTTTTCTAACAATCCAGCTTCTGAGAGTTGCAGGCGCAGCCTTCAGACTGCCATCCCATCTTACTGAATACCTCAGCACCGTTAAATTGACCCCTGAGCCCGTGCACCTTTCACTAGAAGTGAGTGGTAAACACCTTAACTCCCTATGAATGACCTGTAGCAAATGCTCATCAGTGCTGGGTACCTATTCAAATGTTTGGCTTGGGCAATAACCAAAGCTTTTTGTGGTGTTCCTGAATCAGGAGTTCACTTCCTTTCTCAGAGAAATTGTTTTCTCGTGATCCTCGCTTCCCCTCGTCTGAGAGATTATTTTCACTAACTTCTATTCTTATTTTTCATTTACTGACCTTTTCCTGTCTTACTTAACCTGGCTTCCTGCTAGTTTTCCTTAAGAGCACCACTTCTCTTGCTGAGAGACTGGTTGCTGGCAATGTTACTTGATTCCTATTTTCTAGCCATTTCTTTCTGAACCTGCCCTTCCATCCTGTTTCCTGTGGGAAGTATTACAGTGCATGACAAGTGATGGAAAAGCACAAGATTATGGGCTAGTACTCTTAGTCCAGTGACTAACCCAGCCAGTTTAGGAATAAGTCTGGATTATCTGCCTTCCTTGGCTTCCCTTGACACATTCATGGACGTGAGGAAGAAAACCAGTTGGCTGGGCTAGACCCTTACAGGTATAAATCCCTGCTTTAGTTCTTGTTAGGAGATGTGACGCTATACTGTGTCAGGAGCAAAGTAAGCTTTACTAAGTAAGCTTTACTAAGTACTCTTGCCAAAGTTTATTTTAAGGGGTTTGCTTCTTCTGGGTCAGTTACGAAAAAGGATGGAAGTAAACAATGATTTCCACCTCAGACCCATTTTGTTACAGGATTTTGAAGAACGGTTTGTCTCAGATCAATAAAGAAGTGTAAAATCTCTTATGCTGTGCTATGAAGAACCTGAGACAATGGTATTTTTTTCTTGAAAAGTTGTGAGATTGAGTTCAACCAGCTTGTCCCAAGCTTGTTTCACACGTTACAGAAGTTCCCTCCAGTAGCTGCAGTTGTGTAGGAGAAGGCAGTACAAATATCCGCACGTAGATAGCGCCTGTATGCCTTTTTGGAAGAAGCAACGAGTTCAGAGATGTTTTCTGCTTTATGGGAAGAATAAGGAAATCTGCGTCATGGTACCCCACTATGCCATTGTGAGGACAGACACCTGCGCTCCCTGGGGCTTTCAGCTCCCCATAGCATTGAATTCTGTGAGCACTGCTATAAAGTTGAGCAGAAAAGCCCTAATCAAGCTGATACACTACTGTGATTTGTTACCGGTGGAGCAGAGTTCCCCAAGATGCAAAAGATTATTATGGATTTTGCAGCCTTTTGGAATTAGCCCTTCGAGGTGCCTCATTGCTAGCATTCCTAGCACGTAATCTGTGATTTATAAAAGCAAGCAATGGATCAGCAAGCGTGTTTAGTTGCTAATAATGTACTAGAAAGGAAGAGTGTAAATTGAAGAACTGTTCGAACACTAGTGATTCTGTTTACGCTGCATCAGAATTAATTAGTACAGCAGAGAACTCAAGAAGGAGAAGTTGTAGCAAACACAAGTTATGGTTGGACTCTTATATTTAACTTAGTGTGGCCAAGAAAGAAAGATAGTACTTGGTGCTGCAGGATGAGCTTGCTTTGCCTTTTAGAGAAGAAATGGGGAGAGAACGGGGAGGTAGGTTTTCACTTCTTTACAGTAGTGTGTTTGAGGGGAAGGGAACAACTGATGACAACCAACAGCTTCCAGGCTGCATTGGCTCTGCTTGACTCCTCTTATGACCTTTGAAGGGTGACATGCTTGAAGTTTCTTTTTGAAGAGCAGTGATAATTGCCTACTTTACTAAGATATTCTTAAGCATCATTTTCATCTCCAAAAAGATTTGCTGAGAAACTGGAGGAAAATCAGATTATTTAAATCTTGGCTGGGAAGCCCTTGTAATACCTGCTCGCAACACTGCTACAGTTGCCTTGGTGATATATTTTGGGGTGGTGGCAGGCTCTGCCACACTTGAGCTTTTGATCTAGCAGGCATAGGACATTTGTTCCCTGTTTTGTTTCCTAGAGGAGGAGTTTAGCAACCTTTTACTATGTGTATCAAGGTCAAGCAAGATAAGCCTATACTTTTAAAAATAAAATTATCATTAAAGCGCCCCTAAGACAGTTAGAGAGCTATGTCACGTGATAAAAAACATTCTAAAATAGGGAGAAGCACAAATAACACTATCCCTTTGAAATTCAGTGAAACTGGAGGGGTTGGATACAGGAACAGGGAAAGAGGAAGAGAAAATAGGGTCAGTTTAACAACTGCACTTTGTGGGCCTCCTAAAATGTCCTTTATTTTTCATCCCAGTGAAATGCAGCAAGCTTGGGCCAGAGCTGCATGCCCGCAGACTTTCCTGTCAGTAAATGCCCTGTGCAGATGGAATATAATCACTGTATTCAGTGCATGACTCTTTGTACTGTAAATCAGAAATCTTGTGGGACCATAATGTATAAATAACTCTCCTAACTAATTATTCGGGCAATAAAGGATAGTTCAGCTAAGTGGCTGGAGAAATGTCTCCTGTGGAACATGAAATCAGACGCGTGGTGTTCTCGATTGCATCATTCACTGCGATATCTGAATTATTCTTGTCGATTCAGTTGCGTTCACTACTCATTTCACACCTTGTCTTAAGCTGGGGTTTTTGCAAACTGTATTTCACAAGTGAGAGGACTCTACCAGCTTCGTGGAAGGGACAATGTAATCCAGGCTACTGATCTGTTCCGATATTGGGGATGTGAATGTTTCCTATGTTGTTTTCACATTCACAGGGGAACTTTGTCTAAAGAAGGCAGGACTGAAATGAAGTTACTTCAAAACATGTTAGTCTGAACTACCTTAATCGATTTTCAAAGTCCAGGCAGATCTCTGCAATTTCTCAGCTCTCCACATGTAGCAGATGGTGCGGTACGAGTTGTTCTAGCAATATTTTACAAACTTGCTATTGCTTGCAAGTGCCATGTTTTATTAAAAAAATTTTGTATTTTTTTTGGGGGGGGGGGGGGGAAATAAGGACGTGGCCAA
Source organism: Dromaius novaehollandiae (assembly GCF_036370855.1). Lineage (NCBI taxonomy): Eukaryota > Metazoa > Chordata > Aves > Casuariiformes > Dromaiidae > Dromaius > Dromaius novaehollandiae. The sequence goes on along the minus strand of NC_088105.1, from coordinate 10,329,974 downwards.
GTGAACAATTTGGTGGAAGGTGACTTTGTGTGAGCAAACTGAACACAAAAGGAATTGCCACAGGTGGCTTATGTACTCTTTTTTAATGTAGCTGGACTGACAGCTCATGCAGTCCCAACTCCTCAGTCCCCTTATCTCCTAGAGATGCTATGGCGGAGCTGGTTTTAGGAAGATCTTATTGCTAGTATTAGTTACAGATTCTGGGACAGTAAGCTTGAAATCATGTTTTTGCTGGTGTTTAGAGAAAGTGACTTGTTTTTTGACCCACTTACTTCAGCAAATGTCATGTTTGTTTGTTCCTAAAGCAAGCCAGTCCTTGCTAAAGTCAAATCATACTTTTTAGATCTTTGTTTTACAGACAAAGCTAAATGGTCGTTAGTGCGACTTAGTCTAGCCCGTTTTTGTTAGTGGCCACCACTTAATGTTTCCAATGTACACTGAAGTTACTATTTGTAAGCTCTCTTCTAAACACTGCTGACAGGTGACTAGTTCAGACTCCTAAGGAACTATGCAAAAATCCGGTTAACATAAAACAAGATACAGCATTTTAATAATTGTATACTTATTCTAGTAGGGATCTGTGTGAAAGTTATTACAAGTAGTACAGTTGGATTTTGCTTAGTGACTTGACTTTCTGAATTAATTTGCATGTGGCTGTATTTGAAAGGACTAAGGATTGATGGCTTCTGACTAAAGCCTCGCCTATATTACAGCTGTTTCAGCATCTGATGTCCGAAATCACTGCTTGCCAAATGGTTAGCAGTTCTTTCAACAGTATATGAGTGAAGCAAAACTTGGTAGCTGTAGTGTGCATGGTGCCTTGACTTGATATGCAGGTGAATTTGCAGAAATAGGCATATTCTTAAGAGCATTCAGAGGAGTATTTACTAGGAAAAAAAATTTCCCATAGTTATTTGGACCAACAGACTCTCTCTCTTTCAACAGCACAGGAAAGAAAGAAAAGCTTGCGCTAAGCCTGATAGCACAGTTGTCTTGCTGGGTCAGAAGTAATAGTTCTCTCACCATTATTGTATCGTCCCTGACATTTGTCTGGTTTTGTGGTTATGAAATACTTTGTTTTATTGTAAAGGCTGATCTCAATACTATCCATAGAGATTATTCTGGGTGAATAAGTGACTGTTACAAAACCATTGAGGCTTCCTGTTGGTAACACCATAAACCACAACAACAAAGCTTAGTTATATTAGCAATATCTGCTTGGGAGGTTTCATGTGCTTTGTGGGCTTTATGGAAAGGCATAAGCAATCATATTGGGAGATGCCTATCTGCAGCTGTGTGTAAATTAATTTTTTAATGGGAAAGGTAGTTTCCAATATCAGCTAAACCACTACAGGAGTTTCAAAAAACAATCAAAAAACAACTTTGCCCCTTTTGGGGGAGGTAAAGATGGACAGAAATGCTTCACTAAGAATTGCATTGGTTTTATTTCAAGCTTATTTGGTGCTTGAAGTGCCATTTAAATATATTTCTTTTAAGACTGGACTTCAAGGAAATTTTCTCCTTCTTCTGTCCCCTCTCCCCCAGCCCCTGAAGAGGTATTTTAATCTGCAAATGTTGTCCTTAGAATCTTAATCTTACTACAGTACTTTAGTTAAGGACAATTACATGTTTTAATAAACTTTGAGCTTCATGTACGTTGATTTGAAAATATCTTATGATGATGGTGATGTTAAAATTGAGACTACAGTATTTAAGGAAAGGTTGCACTTTCCATAGGGCATTTCTGCATCACCTTAACCTTTCTTTAATTTGATAGTGTTACTGTTTCTTTTTTGAGTTTTGTTTTGTTATTTAATACGAAAATGATAGTGAAGCAGCTTCTTTTTGGTATAAGCTATGTATGAAAAAGGCGTAAGCACCAGCTCCTGCTCCTATTGCAATCAGCTTGGAGGGGAGGATGAGAACGTTCTGGATTTGTGACCTTATGCACATCCCAGCCTATTTCTCCTTCCTTTCTCCTCTAACAATGCCAGCCACAAAGTATCGAGTGCCTCTGCTGTTCCTTTTTGTGGTCATCTCAGCTAGGATATGTAGGATGAACTGTAGAGAAGAAAATCTTCAGAAAGACAGATAATGCTGGAAAGGAGAGAATGGGAATGAGCAAAGACTGGAGAGAGAGAAAAAGGTAAAAGATGATCTTGCAGCTTCTCCCTGATATTGCATTTCAGTATATTGCAGGCTTTATTTTGATTGTTCTCCTTTGCTGATACGCTCTAAAATACAGTCTCGGGTATACTTAATACTGGTTGAATGAGACGAGGGGCCTTCTAAACTCTCTATGAAAAGACAGATGTGGATTACTGGCTGTCGGAAGTCCCTGTAAAGGGCAGCATACCAACAGGGGAGAATTCCCCAGTAGCTGAAGACTGACATCGGGCACAAAAAGATCAAGTGGCCACATAGATTAGGAGTTAGGAGATCCTGAAGCACAATCAGATGTTAACTTGCAGGACTTTTCCCTTTGGGAAGGGAAAACCCACTGATAAGATCTCCTCCTCCTCCTGTTTCCTTCTTATCAGTGGTGGAATCTCACATCTCTCATATGAGCAAAGGCTGAGAGAGCTGGGACTGTTCAGTCTGGAGAAGACTGAAGGGGGATCTTATCAATGTGTATAAGTATCTGAAGGTAAAGCGTAGAGAGGATGGGGCCAAACTGTTTTCAGTGGTGCCCAGTGATAGGACAAGAGGCAACTGGCACAAACTGAAACACAGCAAGTTCCACCTGAACATGAGGAAAAACTTCCTTACTGTGAGGATGACTGAGCACTGGAACAGGTTGCCCAGAGAGGTGGAGTCTCCTTCCTTGGAGATATTCAAAAGCTGTCTGGACACGATCCTGGGCAGTGTGCTCTAGGTGACCCTGCTTGAGCAGGGGGGGTTGGACTAGATCTCCAGAGGTCCCTTCCGACCTCAACCATTCTGAGAATCGAGAAGAACTGAATAGTGAATGCATGCTTGTACTCTCTAAGCTTGTGAGTGGGGCTTATAGTGGGGTGGTATAAGATACTGCTAATCACTTTTGCTGCAGGTTAAGTGTCCTCAGCACCACTGCTAATTTTGAAAGAGGTGTCAGGCTCGCTTCTGGCTGAAGGAAACAACTTTAAGTTTGGCTATTGTATTGGTAGCATGTAGCATTGGTCATGAAGTGCTCCTGTTTTTTCACATTTCAGGTTCCACTAAACCCACTATTTCTGGAAAAAACGACTATAGAGTAGTATGCCTGCGTGGTAGACACTGAAACAGGCCAATGTATAGGGCCTGCAAAAACTGAAGAACATGTTCGCATCACAGATCTTTACATGTTTTAATGTGGCTTTAGCCTAGAAACTTGTTTAAATTTTGTATCCAAGTAAATTAGTATTACCTCCTATATTTATCTTAAAAGTAAGGAACCTGAAAGGCTTTCATAGAGCAAGAATATAAGCTTTCTGGACAAAAACCAGAAAAGCTTTGTGCCCTCTGATTTAGTATCTCCTGGATTGTGAAGATAACCCTTTAAACCTAAACTAGGGAATAAATTAATATAAGGAGGCTTTCCCTAGCTTACAGGGTCAGCTTCATTTTTCAAGATGATTTCAAAGCTTTTGTGGCCCTGGGTTCATTTTGCTAATTTTGCTTATTATGGAGTTAACAAGACTATTCAGTTTTACTGCTGCTATTCAGAAACTTGTGGGAGGGTGTGCAACTGATGAGAATATCAATTTTGTGTTGCTCCTTAGAAAAGCCAAGAGCAGAAGCAGAGACTAGATACAGTGACACTGGTATCGCTGGACTTTCATAACAGAATGAAACCGGAAAAATGATTAATTTAGGTTATCCTTGAATAGATTTGAAAAGAAATCATTTTAAGTGTTATTTCTAGTCCAGCAACTTAATGTTGGAACTTGCCAATTAATGAAACTATGATGATTGTTTTTAGCAATAGCAAATTTGGCAATGAAAACCTTTGTTTATGCAAACTTTTTAAATTGATGCAAGTAAAAGTCAGTTGGGAAGAGAGAATTGGAGTCTCCAAATATATCAAAGTAGCCTTGAAGATCTTTGAAATAAAGCATGGCTTCCTTTCCCCTCCCCGGTTAAGTTACTGGATCCAGCAGAGCTCGAGTTTATACTGGCCTGAGCTGGACTGCATAAACATGGGCTTACTGCTTGTGTTTAATGCAGTTTCTTCTTGGAACACAGGTTTTAACTGTAAAGCTTTCTTTGTGTCCACAGTTCACTTCAGTGCAAGATAGAGAAAAACAGTGTCCTTTGTGTTTGAGAGCTGATTTGTGGTTCCTCTCCTTCTGTAATTTAAGTCTTTTCATCTTTAGAGTAGCTATAAACCAGCACACTAAACATTCAGTCTAATAGTTGGCACTCCTCAGGCTCAAATTTAAGATATCTGAAGTTAAAATATCAGGTTCTTCAAATGTGGCATTTCAACTGCTGAATGTCCTACACATGCTCTTTAGAATATCATTGATATTAATAGAGTTGTGTCTTGGTAAAGTTACTTTTAGGGTGACATGTGGGTCGAAGAATAAAGGCTGTGGTATAGGCAAGACCGAAAGAATAGAAGCTTTGAAAGTTTCTTCTTTGATAGCTTTATGGTGATATTGCTTGGATCTAATTGCTTTTCAAACCTGCTTTTTTACTGTCTCGGCTGGCATCAAGTGAGCCATGATGAATTTTGCCATGTGTGGCAGGAACATGTGTGAATAGGGAAAGCCTGCTCTCTGCAGGCTCCGGAGCATCCTTGCAGTCCCCCCTGCTAGGAAGATGAGCGGTGTGTTGGTTTTTTCTCAGGCAAGGCGAGTTGTACAGCTTGGGGAGGGGTGAACAAAGCCTTCCTAAGTGATAGCAATGTGAAACCTGTGCTCTGTCCCAGTTACCCAGGGAAGCAAAGCAAACTACTTTTCCATTGGTCATAAGTTTTATGCTTGTTATCCAGGATTATATTTGCTCTTTTTCCTAAATTTTGATTTATGGCTTTTTTTTTTTTTTTTAATCTCAAGAGTATACAGAGAAAGCAGCGGTACTTTATCAGATTAGAAAGGCTTTGTCTGGGGAAGATCCCTGGCTTGTATAGGGAAATGGTATGTAGTTTCTGGCAGTTTTAGCATTTCAATTTGTAGGTAGTTGGGTTTTTTTCTTTAGGATCTCCAAAAGCTTTGTGGGTATTAAGGTTTACAGCATAATAGTAAGGGAGAAGCTAATTTTTCACGTTAGAAGAAACAGATCTATTTTTTAAATAATCCAATAAATTTGAGTCAGGTACCTAGCCTGATTTCCACCCCGCCCCCCCCTTCCAGAGGTGCATTAGGTGGTTTAAGATTGATGTGCAAAATCAATAGATGCTCAAACTGTTATTTGAGTAGCCTGCTAGCCAGTGAAACAGATGTCTACCAGTCTTGCTTTTCAAATAAGACCATTTAATCTGTTTTGTCTGTAAAGATCTGTTTTCTGTTTTTAAGTCATCATAGTTATTAATTGTATTCAACTTCTTTAGGGCTAAAATGTTTTAAAAGGGCATTGCACTTTTAAGAGTCATCATTTAATTGCAAAGCAATTCCTGCACTTTAGCACCTAATTAGAAATGCAGCTAGGCTTTGGAAAGTTGAAATAGGACATAGCTTTAAGTTTGTGAAAGCTAAGCTTGTCTGTAGTCTTGTACAGAAGTTATAATTCTCTTGTTTTTGTGTACAAGTCTGTAGCTTCCATCCATTTTAGCCAAATGGTTAAGCTAAATTTGAATGAGGCACTGTCCCCTGCATCAATGCACGAACTTGCACTGTAACAGTAAAAGTGCAATGACTTTCTCTGCGTATGCCACGTGGTAGTGTTTCTGCTTAATAAAATGCTTTCGTCATTTTAGAGATTGGTGGCAAAGCACATAACTGTGCTCCTACGTCCAGCCTGGCTCTAGTCTAATGCTCCTCCACCCTCTCAATACCTGTACAGACAGAGGGGCACAGACTTAATGCCACTATTATACTTGCTTGTGATCTACAGAAACTGGCATACCTTAAGGCAACACAATTATAGGCTGTTCAGACTCAGGCGAGCTTTGCTAGTTATCTTGCTTTACACAGCAGGGAATGGTATCCCCAGGTGCTGATTATGACCAAGTTTCCTCTTGGGCATTCGCTGCTGTGTCAGCGCAGCTGATGCACGTGAGGCGTCACCAGTTCATATTTGTTCCTGCACAAGAACAGCATCCAACCAAGGAGCCTTTCACACAGCCTTTCCTCTGCCTCCCCAGCCTGCGCTCTCGCACAAAGCCCACCTTGTTGTGCTGGAGCACAGAAGCTGCCTTTGAAACGTGTCCTGCAGCAGGTGAGTAGGAAAGAGCACAGCCATCCCGGTACTGAGGAGCCAGGGCAGCACCTAAGGCAGCTGTGTGAATTGAAAAGCAGCTTGGTAAAAGGTTAGTTGCTTGCTGCTCCTGACGTAGAACACAATTTTCCAACCTACCACGAGAGGGTGCTACAATCCATTAATTTACATCTGTTATTGAAAGGTTTTTCTGTTAGTAAGGAGAAGTAGAAGGTTTTTTTGACATTACTATGGTGAAGAGTGTTTTAAGCAAACTTTGGCTTATGAAAGCAGACAAGATCCAGAATCAAAAACACATACATAGCTGCCTGTCTTAGCTTTTAGTGGATACATGTTTGTGTAAGATCTGCCTTTGCCTTAAAGTGCTGAACTGCTTCCTTTTTAATTTAGTTTGTTAGGCTTTATCCTAGATAACCTCATCTGCCAATAAGGCATTTTCCAACTTGTTTGTGTATAAATACGCGGGCAGCCTTTCATGCGTGAAAAGACAAGTCTGATTCTTCTGCTAGCTAATCTGAGCCCTCCGATGAGAATTAATTCTAGTTGCTTCTGTGCACTTGTGTCTTCTGTAAAATGGAAATAATGCTGGCCTGTCCTGTGGAGGTGTTTACACTTAAAACTCTTGCATAAACAAACACAGAAAAGCTGTCTGCAGGCTAAATGTTCAGTCGTGCTCTCTTGTCTGATCTTGTAGGCTGTTAGGGAAAAATGTGCTTGTTGTGGTTCCAGCCCATTTTCCAAAACACTTGTGGCACAGTAATAGGTCTGTATGAAGGTTAGTGTTTGTGCCAAGTTAATTGTTTGGCTTGTCTGGAAATGGAAACTCAAAGCACTGTGCTTTGCTCAATGTTTTCTATCAGACTTGCCTACGGAGTCTGAAGCTGGCAACCCAGTGAAATCTAGTATTCTGTTTGGTTGTATTTATTGCTCTACTATTAAACAATAAAACTGAATTGCAGTAAATATTCATGCACTTGGATTACGGGTTTGGGAGACAAGATCCCCTGCAGAGCCCCTAACCCTGGTGTTCAGGGCTTTGGCATGTAACTGCCAAAGATGAGAGCACCCGGCACTGTTGCAGAGTTGATTCTTAACTGCTGAACTGTGGAATAGTTGATCTGCTAAATTGGGATGCATTTGTATTTTTTCTAAAAGTCACCTGTCATTCATTTAATGCTAGTCAGTTAAAAGTCATTAAACATAACATATTAATGGATCATAAAACAGACAGGAGACATGAAAGTTTGTTTAAAATAGAACTAAGACTGTTTACCCCAGCTTATATACTTTCATGTAAATGCAGGGACATAATTTCTGGTATGCTGTAGCTGTCTTTCTTCTCTCCTGCACTTTCCTAAGTTGTTATGAGGGAGATATCTAAGTGCATTTTCCAGCCTTGGCATCTGGTTTTGTTACATCTATCCATCCATTATTTCCTCTTAAAGAATAAAACGCTCTTCATTCATCATGCAGTTATCCCTGGCCTTCCCACTCTAGCCTCCAGGGGGATGGGCTTGTAATTTGTGAAACCATAAAAAGCTATTATAGAAGCAGCATCTTAGTTTGTTAATAAGAAAAACAAGTTTTAGTATATAGAAGAAACTATTCTGGTACAGTGGTGTTTCATTTCACCAAGCTGAGGGTTACCCTTCCCGGGATCACTTTGGTGCTTTAAGAAATTAGATTATTTTGTGTGTTAGAGAGCCAATAGTGTCGTTCTGCATTAAATACTCCATGGGGTGAGGTGATCTGTGGCGCAGATAAAGGGAAGCAGAATTGAATGTCCAGGAATTGGTGCTGGTGACCACTTAAGGAAGAATGGCTACTTCCTTTCCTGCGAACGTGCAGCACTCTTATTCAGCTCCCTACATCCTTATTTTGAGCCCTATCCTTTCTGAAAGTGAGGCTGGGGTAAAGTCACATAATTCAGCTTAGTCTGTTCTCTTTTATGTTTTTCTGTTCCTTTTGGTATCTCACAACTCTGTTTTAGGGATCTTATATCATTTTAAGATGCTGTACTACCCTTCCTTACTTTCAAGTCTACTTTCTGCTCCTACAGTTCCTTTCTGCATTGTTCAACATACAAGCCCTTCTGTTTCTTCTGTGCTTTTCATCTTTCCTATTACTTTCATAACTTGTCTGGCTTTTTTTCCTCATGTTCTGTTGCTTTCCTGGATAGGCCCTCTTCTTTCTTGCCCTGTTAACAAACACAGTATATTGAAGCCGAGTTTGTACCTCAATCCTTTGCCTGTGCTGACAAGGGAGGGCAGCTCTGGAATTGAAATGAAAAACAATTTCTCCCGATGAAGATATCATCTTTGTTTAAATGTAGAAATTTGTAGTATTGACATGAGTAAAAATTCCTGCAGTTATAAAAATTTTCTATAGTAGTTAGCTACTTAGTCCAGTTTTTTTCCACTGGTAGAGTACAAAGTTTATCACAGGAAGACAGTGTTGTTTTATCTTACAGTTAAATGAGAGGCATGAGCAGATGGGGTGGTTTATGCAACAGGCCTCTAGCAGAACTGCTAACACGCTACCCTTTCCACAGGGCCACACTTCTGCAAGGTTGACTGCAGAGGTTTTCTTCTATGACAGACTTTCTTCCTTTTCTTTTTTGATGCCTGAAATTAAAACAATTTGGTTTAACCCTACTTCATTAGTGTCAGGACATGTAGGAGTTATTGGGGAGAGAATATTGTTTGAGACACGAGCTGTTTTCCAAGTCTTATGTCCTTTGTATTGAAAGCATTACTATTGACTATGAGAGACTGAAAAGATACTGTAATGAAAGCTCTGAACAGCAAACTCTAGGCAGAAATACTGACCAACACCAGTTTGAGTCCTGCACTGCCATAGCTTCCAGGGGCATATTTGGTAAATGACTTAATTTCTTTGCTTTAGACCTTCCTGTGCATAGCAGGGATATTTCCCTGCTCTGCAGGACTGTCAAGTGAATAAAATATCAAAACTGTGAGGCACTCAATACCAAGTGCTGTGGAAATATGCCATGTAGTACCAAGGCATAATACTAGCATGCCCTGCTGGAGGATGTTCTGTAGGCTGTGAATTTAATGCATGTCAGAATAAGCATTTAGTACTAATGAAGGAAGAGCGCTGCCTGGTTAGCGCTGCAGGTCATCACCCACAGAACAGATACGGCCTCAGCAGAAGCATGTGCCCTGACACTCCTGTTTTCCCTCTTCTGCTCTCCCTGCAGGGAGCAAGCCAAAGGCACAATGGATTCCTTAAATTATTAATAAAGTTTTCCAGCAAAAATTGTGGTTCTTAGTGTGTAGTTGCAGATACCTGAGCAGGCTAGATGGTTACCTGCCGGAAGACTAAGATCATGTTGTTTGGAAGTAAATCTTACTAGAATTTATACCTTCATTATGACAAGATGCAAGGATTTTGTCTAAGTCTGGAGAATAATTCAGCCTCTAGAGAGCAATTATCCAGATTTAGAAAAACTTCTCTGGCTGTTTCAGATGAAATACTGGTACTGCTGTTAGCTGAGTGTAAAAGAACAGGCACATCACCATGTGACATGTGTTAGCTCTCAACTTTGCATGCTAGCAGTCATGCAGTTTTAAATCTGACAAGAAATACTGCTGCTCATCTCAGGCCTGGCCTCGGAGGAGGAATGTCCCGGCTTTTCGGCAGCGTGCCTCTGAAGACAGCTGCGCGGTTCCCATTCACGCCTGCCAGAGCCTCTGCTCTCCACAGTGATCCCCACCCCAAATCTCCAGACACAAACAGGAGATGAATCTCCACAGCTGCTGAAGTCTGTTTGTGAATCTTAATTAGGGTAAGCAGTTATTTTGCAGTTTTCCTTTTCGTAACTCTTATGGTGCTTTTAAGGGCTACATATCCCCATTCAAGTTGTCAGGATAATGCTAACCTCTCTATAGAAGTGGTCTGAGCCCCTGTGGCTGCCACTTGCCTGCTACCATAAGCGCTTGTATCCGCTATGTGGTGGCTCTGTGCTGTACCAGTGCACTCTCGGTTCTCCTTCCTTTTTTCCCCTGCCCAGGCTGCACCTCTTTGCACATGCAGATTTTTCCAGTTGTATTTTTCCCCTGAGAATAGGCTACCACTGTAGCGGTTTCATAACATTGGAGAAGTGCCCATTAAAACTGGGTTGAGACCTCCACACCCAGAGCTGAATATTTTTCCTCCCCAGTTTAAAGGAATGACCTGCATTTTATATATTTGCCTTAGATTACAGCAGCCACCTTCATGTATGAAGAACAAAGCCAATACTGTCTGTTTCTCCATAATTACATAGTACAGGTCATTGTGTAGGAAGTCCTGCCCTGTCTTTGAAGTAAAATGGTTAAATTCCATGTATTTTAGTTGAGTCACTCAGTTTTGTTCCTGCTACAAGGGCATACATCTATAGTACTTAACAGGGCCAACAGTAGTGCTTCCAGTAGTAGGAAGTTCCTTATAAATAGTCTCCACAATATTCACAATACATAATTTTCAAAAGCTTCACTCAGGATTTTCAAAGTAAGAATGCTTGTATTAATTTTTTTCTCAGACAGAGAGGGTTGTAAGCAGATCTAGGAAATACCTAATCTTGAAGTAAACTTTTATAGAATATAGGTACCTTCAGAGCTGGTTATTTGAATTACAGAAAGGCTAAACTGATGGAAAAACTGTCAAAAGAAAGCTTTTTCCCCTACTACTGTGCTCCTTCCTTACCAGCGCTGGTTCTCATCTAGCCCTGTGGTGACTGGTCCAGGGAGCTAAACCAGCAGAAACTTGGGAGGGGCTGGGTGGGTTTCCTGCAGCAGCATACTGCAAAGCAGATGGATGTGCAGGAAGCAGCAGAGGAGGCAGCTGGGAGCAGGGGAAGAACCACCTTTCTGGCAGCAGCTGCCTGCTAGATTCACGTAGCCACATGGTCAACCAGCACCCTTGAAACCTTAAACTAGTTCAGTGGTTTTGTCTGTTGTTCTTCGAATAAGGCTTTTATAAATCGGGTTTAAGATTACTTAAAAAAAATCCAATAAGCTATCCACACTTAGCACTGCATCTCTTTAGCAAGATTGCAATCTGCAAGAAGCCTCTTAAATCTGTCCTTTTAGTGTCTTTGAAATTCAGAAGTTGGTTAACTCAGATGCTTGAAGAGTCAAAGGCAGCTATCTGTTTATAAGAGGTTACTTCTCCAGGTTTCTAAGAATAGGGACACCTCTCACCTGCTTTAAGTTTTTGTTTGTTTGTTTTTTTAAGTGTGCTTGTTGAGTTCTTGGCTTTAATAGCTTTTCACAGTGCTAAACATGTATGCCTTTAATGAAAGGTTGACTATAATCCAGTGCTCATGAACAGCATCCCTGCACTGCTCTAACTGAATTGGTGTGAGACTGACAGCTAAAGGAAAAGACCAGCTGTCCTTCAGACTGAACTAGGTATGAATTTTAAGTTCAATTAGATAAATGCATTACTTGACCAATTTTTCTGTCAGGAAATTCTCAGTTCTGTGAACAAATCTGTTAGTCTAGTTTCTCTAGTAATTAGGATTTAAGTTTTTAAATTGGTGATCTTGCTTTCTGCTGCATTTTAATTAGATCCGATTGTCAGTGTAGAAGTTTGACTGAACAGTCACAGCTGACGTTAGTGATAAAGACATACCACCCTGGATTAGTCAGTCCTTTGGAGGACTGATGCTGTTTGGTGCATTTGATCAGCACAACTGTTTGCTATTACTCAGCTTTTCCAGCTTCAGAAGCTGAGGTGTGACCCTGTGTGTTTGTTTAGAATTGTTGGTCTTTTCATGGAAAAAAGATGATTTCAGGCTATAGGCAGGTCTCTCCTGGGCATCCATCATGCCCTCCTCTTTGAATTTCAGTCATGGATTTGTATGCTGTTAGTCCTTACGGGTACTTCAGAGGCTTCTCGTTTTCTGGCTACTGGTGGTCTATCATTCTTTATGAGAGCATGACCTCAAGGGGTGTTTTCCCCCGAATCCTTGCTGCTCCTTCATGCAAGAGCTGATGTATCCCATAGGAGCTCAGGTGCGCTGGCTGCTACCAGGGTTCTACATTTCAGCTCTTGGTCCAGTTGCTCAGGGACCAACCATGCAGGCTTTATATAAGTTTAACATTATGCTTTTATGGTTTACTTCAGCTAGTAAGAGATTTAGAGATCTCAAAACAATATGTCCGTATAAACACCTTTCCCTGCCTCACTTCCCTTACCATTTTTGGTAGCTTTGGCACCTGCTCAGTTCTGTAACCTGCCCAGGAAGTTATTTCTAATCACCTCATGCAGTGCGTGGCTGTGTTGGCTTTGAATGCTGCAAGTGGCTGGAAAGCAATGGAAAGACTTTCTGGCAACAGTGTAGATGAGCAGGAAGCATGTCAGTAATTCTAAAGACATTTTAACTTCCAAATATTGCTTGGCTTCCCATCTTAAAAAATCTAAGCTTAAAGACCCACTTTAAGCCTACATGGTGCAGCAGCTTTCAATCTGAAGATAGTTGTAGCTGCTTCTGGATGCTCCAGTTGCTTGCTAAATAGCGATTCTTTAGCTGAGACGCATCCTGTACTTCACCGCAAAGATACTCTGTGAGGTTCCTTTTTCAGAAAACTTTGCAAGTTAAGAAAGAAGTCACAACAGCATGGAAGTCTACTAAAGGAATGCCCTAAAAGAAGGGGTTTTACGTTGATAATGCAGTGGCATCTCAAGAAGCTGGCAGTGATTTAGTGTCTTTCAGTAACACTAAATAAAATGTCTTTACAAAGATGAGACTGAGAAGCACTTTGGAAGCAGTAGCTACATGGGGTGGGAAATGTTCCACTTCAGCCCCTGCACTGGGGAAAGCTACAGTTATTTTGAAAACATTTAAATACATAATTGTCATAGCTAAGTGCTGTAAGCAGTAGAAATGTAACTGGAACTAGATACCAAAAAGCAGGAGTTTTAGTTTCTAATACCTGGACAAGATGCAGAATGCAGAATTCTGTCCCTCCTTTTTAAGAGGCAAGTCAGAATTGCGTTTAAGTTCACCATAATTTCAAATACTCACATATCTGGTTTGGAATAGGTTTGTAGAGAAGATGATCAAGAGGGAGAATGACTTTGCGAGAAGCATTTGCAGCATTGCCTGTTGTCTTGGAATTTCAAATTTCAAGACAGCACCTGGTATGCTGGTGTCAGTGCAGTGGTGAGCCCTGGTCCCAAAGGAAGCACTTAGGGTGGCTGGTTCCTGAAGGGATACAATATAGCCCAGTGTAATCCAGGCAGTCAGCTGTCCTGACAACCTATATAAGCCAGCAACAACTGGGAATGTTTTTCTATGGAGTGGGAGGAAGAAGGAATGAGGGGCAATGCTCACAAATTAGGAAAAAAGTCTCAATTTAAGATGATAAAGGGACCTTCTTGGCCTCTCAAACCAGAAGATGAAGGGGCACTTCAAGCAAGTTCCCTTCCAGATGTCACAAAATTACACTTTGTAGGCCTCAATCTCAGTTAAAATTTGCATCTTGCAAAACATCACTCCTAAATTAAGTGAGGGAGATACATAAAACCAAAGCAAGCTGTGTGGCACAACTGGTAAAAATCTTGCCATGAGTCTGTGAATGCAGTTAAAGCTCTGTTGTCAGAGATCTTATTTTCTAGTTTAGATTTAAATCATGTTGCACTTCATTAATTTCCCCACTCCTTGTAGAGAATACAAATATCATTTCTCCTATGGGCTGTTAAGTGCTCCTATGAACTGTACAAATAGTTAGATGATTTCTATTCTTTGTATGACTTATAAAAAGTCACATTTCATATTTTGTTCATGCTTTTCATGTATCAGCAACAACTTAAAACAACTTGAATGGTAGTTTCTGAATATTTCTGCTTGTCACTGCTGCCATTGCTGCTGGTGTAAAATCCATCTGTGCCACAAGAGGCAGGGTAGTATTGCTACACCCTCCTAGGTTAGGATGTAGCTCCTGGTGCTCTGTACTCCTTCTCTCTACAGAAAAGCACATTACCTTCCACAGCAAACTCCACAGAAATGTATGTTGTAAATGGATGCATTAAAAACTAACCTTTGCTTTACAGAACAAGAGGAAATGAACTGCTGAGTGAGCAGCAATGTTAGACCTCCCAGTGGGAATTTCCAATCCTTTCCCTCTTCCTTCCTCCCTTGGAATATATATAGTAAATAGAGTAAATGAAGCACTGGGGGAGGAGACACCCAAAGGCAGAAGTAGTAATGAAGGCTATTCCAGCCTCTAATTAAAAACAGCTGACAATATACTGGCCAATCCCCTGGGCACCCCAGTCATACCACCACAAATGCTGGCCACAGTAGAGATGTCTCAGACAGCTCTGCCAGTATTAAGTGGGAGGAAGGCTCCTTAAATAACTAGTGACAGGTCTTATTCCCTGACTGTGTCAACACTGAGGTTTTTTTCCACCCTCTGAACAGGAAATATTGGTGAAGTAATTGTGTGGCAAACAAGTGTCAAAATGAAATCTTTTTTGCTACTCCTAGTTGTTGGATCTATTTTAGAAGGAAGTGGGCCCAATTCTTTTCATTTTGCATTTCTATTCAAAAACCTCTAAGCAACAGATGAAAATCAGAACAAAAGAGGAATTGATTTGGTTAAAATTGGGGAGAGTAGCGCTCTCTAATCACCTTTGTCCCTGAAACAGTCCAAAAGAGTGCCTGTCTATGTTATGTTCTCAGAGTATCTGCATTTGGAGGAGCTAAAGCAGCAGCAATCCCTTCCCCTTTCTTCATAAATTTTAGCATGCTCACAGATCAGTGTGCATAATCCAGTCTTGAAAAGCCTGCCTTACTCTTGCAAAATAGCCTACTTTGTCTCCTCTCATTCTGGGTGAAGAGAAGAAGGTTCTGTGGTCCCAATTCAGTAAAATAGGTTTTTGGTGAGGATCACCTCCAAGTTCTTTTCACTCCTAGGTGAATCCTTACAACCGTTTTCCATATTTCTCTAATACAAGGAGGGAATGTT
Organism: Dromaius novaehollandiae; assembly: GCF_036370855.1. Classification (NCBI taxonomy): domain Eukaryota; kingdom Metazoa; phylum Chordata; class Aves; order Casuariiformes; family Dromaiidae; genus Dromaius; species Dromaius novaehollandiae. The sequence goes on along the minus strand of NC_088105.1, from coordinate 10,314,657 downwards.
TTCAGTGCTACAGAAGAACAAATTGCATTAATGTGCAGGTTAGCACTGCAAGTTGGCAAAAGATCTTGCTCTTATGGGGATTTGCCTTGTGACAATTTATTAGATAAATCTGGAATTTCTGACTACCTTCTCTATGTTTACTATTTGTCTATGGATCAGATTGTCCTGTAAGCAGCTCTACACTTCATGCATGAAAATTCAGATTGTCATCTTCTGCATCTTTTCCTTGCTAGCCTAAACTAAGGTTAATCTAAGTATTTTCTATGTAGTTTCTGCTTTTTGAAATGACAGTCCTTAACCCAGTCAGATCTGGGCTGTTTTTTCTGGGGAATTAGGTCACTCACTTCCCCACTGTTACGTTTTTGTTACTTTTCTTTACTGCTCTGAAACCAAATGAGTAGAAAAAACCCATCATCTGCAGGATGTTTCTGCTCTGTTTGCATTCACACACACACTCAGGTTTCCCATCTCCTGCTCTGTGTCTCCCTGGAGCCAATTATACCTTCTTTAACTAGTCTTCTAGTTCAGCAGTTTCCCTTACAAAGTCATTTTTGTCTTAATTTTTATGCTTCTCACCACAGGGATAGTAATATCTGATGATTTAACCAGGTTATACAGTGCACTAAGCACTGATTATAGCGTGTAACTTGCTGGAATGACTTTCATGTGTTTGCTTTGAGAAGAGGTGCTAGAAATGGAGCAGCTATCAAACAAGAAGCTGAATAGAAAAGACGTTTTCTATATTTCTAACTTCTCTGCAACTCACCTATTTTCTCCTTGAAAGCTGCTATTAGACTATGACAAATGATGTGAAAAGGCAGAAATGGAATAGCAAGGTGGTAAAGTTGCTGATAATGCCAAGATGTTCAAGACAGTAGAGACAAAGGTTGACTGAAGAACTGCAGGAGGATCTTGCAGTATTGAGCAACTGGTGTGAAATTCAGTGCAAGTTTGTGGAAGGTGACAGAGAAAAATAGTTCCAGCTTTACAAATGAGATGCTGAGCTCTGAGCTGACTGCTAGTGCAACAGAATAGGAGTTGCAAGACAGTGGCATGAAGATATCCCCATATTCAATTGCAGTTCAAAAAGCAGGATGTTAGGAATAGAGAAGAAATTAGTTATGCAGCTGTACAAATCCAGTGTGCAGCTATGGACTGAACACTGTATATAATTCTGATCTCTTCATCTGGAGCAGTATATGGAGAACAAGAAAAAACTCAAAGGAGGACTGCTTAAAGATGACCAGAGGCAAGTAACAGCTTCCATATCAGAAGGCCTGAGACTAAAGCTCTTCAGCCTGGAAGAGAGGTGGCTGAGGTGGGAATACGATAAAGGCATGTAAAAATCCTGGGTGGCAGAGAAAGCATAAACAGGTGGTGATGGTTCAGTATCGCCCACTGTAAAGACTGCATAGCATCGAATGGAGCTAGCAGAAGTCGTGCTCAAAACAAACGAAAGCCAGTTCTTCATCATGCAGTGTGTAGTTGAGCTGTTGATGACATTGCAGCAGAATATTGTTTATGTGACAAGTTTAGTTTGCATTACTTCAGACAGCAACTGGACAAAGTAATGGAAGAAGCCTGTTAGGAAGGTTAAATACAAAGACACCAGCTCTGGCTCATAAAGTCCCTTGGATGCAATATACTGGAGGCCTGGAAAGTTATTCTGGAATAACTTCATTACCCTTTTCCCCAGGCATCTTCTATTGGCAATGTAAAGGCAGGATATGGGGCTGTGTGTGACCCAGCATGGCTGTTCTTACGTAACTGAAGAATCCCAGTTGTCAGCTGGAGACTTACTTTTGTTGACATGCTTAAGTGTTCTAATGATTCCGAGAGCAGGGCTTGTTTTTCCTATCCTACTTCCTTCAAATATTCTGTTGTTTTGATGTGAATAATAGGTCGTTTTCCATAATCAAGAAGTATCTCCACTTTCTGAAAAAAATCTCAGTGGCTACTAACTTTACAGTAAATGAAACATTTACTGCCTCTGGAGTAGTGGACTATGTAAGATACACGTTTGTATCTTAGCTGCTTAAAATTCACGTTGAATATACTTGCTAGTCTTATCTTTCTTCAATTAATCATTTTTAAACACTTTTATTATTCTATCAAAAAAATCTGATCTCTCCTGAATAATATCCATCACTGACCTACTACACACTAAGCACTGTCACTCCAGGTCCACTTAACTTATTCATAATCCTTGTCTTTTCATTTACAGTTACCTTCCTTTGTAGTAACAGACTTTTTTATTAATACACCAGCAATCCAAACAGTGACTTCTTTTGTAGCTTTAATTATTTTAGAATATGAGTATTGAACTTGTTCGGTCTTATTAGAGACTCTTTTCCTTCAAAGCTGTATTAATTTTGCCATAACCCAGAAAGGGGATTTTCTGAGCATGTTATTTCAGTGAGTACCTTGTCGTTCAGACATATGAGGACTAAGCACTGCTGCTAGAAGATTTGCAAAAACAAATGTAGTGACAGCCTGAAATGGCAAAGCTGTCCAAGCTGAGCTAGGAATTCATCCTGCTGAGGCCGGGGTTTGTGTTACCCTGGTTATTTAGCAGCTGTTGGAACCAGCAGTGAATGGAGTCCCTTGTCTGCTCCGCGGAGCCAGTTAGAAGTGTCTGGGTTTAGCAACGGGAAGTGGCACAGCAGCCAGTAAAACTAAGTATAGCGCGATGGATGTGTTTCTCTGACTTCACATATGCATATTCACTCTGCCCCACGCGAAAGTGGAGCAGCTCGTAGGTCTGGGGAGGAGCAGGCAACTACGACTCCTTCTCACCAGGACTAAGCTGAGTGTCGATTCTGTGCATCTCCTAACAAGAATCCGTACTTTAAGAATTTTTCCACGGTTCTGAAGTTAATACAGCCTGCAATTTTTGGGCAAGTATTCATGCTAAAGGTGGGCTTTTCTTGGATAAAAGGAAACACTGGTTTATTTTCTAAGGCAAATGTATTTCAAGGAGGCAAGATCAGAAGAGTTTTAGTCAAATGAAGTAGATATTTTAACAAAGGAAAAGTTGTCTCTTCAAGAGAAGAAAATGGCTGCGGATAATGGCTTGAAAAGTATATTGGTTTCTGACAAATGAAGTTGACAGTTTTTTGATTTATTTTAGCTAGATTTTTTTTTTTTAAACAGAAGTACTTCAGGCTGTGTAGCTTTGGCAGTTGCTGCATATTCAGTGTGGGTGGATGGAACTGAGAAGTCGCATCTGTGCTAACAAGCATTTTGGGATTGCGTTAAAAAATTAAACTCATTAAACTCATGTACTGGAAACTGAAGCTATATCAGCTCGCCTGGGGAGCTCTGCCCACTGAATATCCTCCAAAAGGTAAGCAGTAGTGTCACCTGTTCCAGGCACTCACAAAAATCATTACATGGGCCTCAAGTATATCAACTCAAATTTGGGCTGTTAGTTTGACTTTCTTTGACTCCTGAGATTAGAAATCAGTGAGTTAGACTATCCCTCCTTCCAAGTTTTCCCCTCTAGCTGGAAAGGCTAAAAATACACTTTAAAAAGCCAGCTGAGAAGCAGATTAATGTGGTCATTGTTCCAGGGGCTGAGTCTAAGGAGAATATCTAATAATGTAGTACTTCTAGTAGGAGTTAATTATGTCACTTGGAAAGCAACTTGGACATACATGTCATGTTAACTCAAAGGTGTGATCAGTTACTGCTTTACATCTGCAAAATAACCTCTTAGCAGTTAGACTGTTAGTATAGGTATTTCCAGCTTGCTTAGGGGTTGACTGAGCCATGATTTTTCAAGTAGTCTTTTTGCAAGAGCTCTCACTGCAAATGCTCATCTTCCTCGACCCCCTACCCCACCTAACTCTGTGTGAGTAAATAACTAGGAGTTTGATTTGCTTAGAAGTAGACAATATCTTGACTTTGAGCTAACCAGTGTTAATGAATCTTCAGGAATTCTGTTGTAGCTTAATGCTACATGCATTAAGCAACTTCTCCTTTCCCACAGCACTGATTAAAAAAATGCTAAATGACTTGCTGTAAGCTGTCATAATGTTTGGCCAACCCACCTTTCCTGGAGAAGGACCAGGTGATCTAATCCTCCTTACCCTTCATACTGCAGATGTTTACTGGAACCCACCACAACTGAGGAAGAATGTCAAATAGACTTTTGATCTACATGTATGCAGTTTCCCAGTTATCTTTGAAATCCTTGTGTCCCTTCGTAGCACTCCTTTCCCTAAAACTGTCATTGGGGGAGTAGTTACTGTCCATTATAGGCAGGATTCAGAGGAACAAAGATTGGAGCTTCATCACCTCTGTACTCAATGGAAAGAGGTATGTAACAGAGCATCTAAAGCTGATGGTCTCTCTGCTTGTTTCTAGATACCAACAATTGCAAAGCATCTAGCTTTATAGCAACTGAACAAATCCTCAGTAATTAAGGTAGCAGACATTTTGATACAGTATTCAGGATTTTTTAAAATACGTTATACTTGTAGCTTGTCATTCTAAAAGACCTTTTTTGTGTATTATTTTAATTATATTAGTTTTTTTCCCCACTGCAGAAAAGTGTTTTTTATCCATTGCCTACTGTGCTGTTGGCTTTTGCTTCCTCACTCAAACGTACGTTCAAAGAAGTCAGAATGGTACTTCAAGCTGCATCATTTTGCTAGCTGCCTTTATTCCATTGCATCTCTTCTTTTCCAGAGTTTTGAGGCGAAGAAATATTATATGTAATGAGAGCTTGTTTAATGAGTTAGCAGTTTTTGTCCTGAATATGATCAGTGCTTGATCTACTTTGAAATTCTCTCCTAAAACAGCAATGCTACCAAATATTTCAGTAGAAGGTTCGGTAACTTATAGCCCATATAGTTGTAGAGGTTACCTATGTGCCTTGCATTCAACAAGGAATGAGCAAACATTCTGAAATGAGTACTTTGAAGCGTAAGCTGGATTTATTTCATTCTGGATTTTGTTTCAAAAAGGTATTTCCAGAAATTCTTTACGAGAAGGAATGTGGAGAAATTATGAACTGTTGCATTAGGTAGACTTTAGGGAGAAATAGCATATGTATGTTGGTGGCCTCTGAACAGGGAAACAGGCTAAGGCTCTAAATGTTCGATGTCATTAACGAAGGATGAGGATAATTGGGGCCAGTGAAAAGACAACAGTTCCTTCATTCAACTTCTGTGAGTTTGGGGGCAGAGGGGTTGGTTTTGTTTTTTAATCTTGCATAACTAACCTCATAAACTTCAGGTAGACACAGACAAGGTCTTGAATTTTTTCACACATTGGTATAACTAGCTGAAATCAATTTGACTCTTTCCAACATTTAAACTTCAATGACACCAAAACCCCAAATCTTACCTTCACTTGGATTTTATATCAAGTTAGGCAAAAACATGCCTTCTAGATAAAGACCCGCCACTTTAACCATGAAATAACTACAGGGTAGTACCTCGTGCAGCAGTGTCTTAAGTTTCAGAATAAATCTCTTCTTAAGAGAAGAGCTCTAGGAAGAGCTTTTAGGTTCTCATACAGTTTACTCTCCCTGACCAAAGATCACTTCTATTAACCTTTTGTCTTTCAGCAATATTCTGATAATTCAGGCAAGAAGGTGCTATCACTTTGGCGTGCGTGTGTGTGCGTGAGAGAGAGAGAGAGAGAGAGAGAGAATATGATGAGGGCTGTTCATGATGCAATTTTGTCATTGACTCTGAAGTCTCTTCCCATTCTGTCTCTCCCAGGCTGGGACCATAAATAGAAACTTATTCCTCAGCCATCTCAAATTCTTGGTTTGGAACTGTATTTCTTGGCTTTACTCAGTGGGTTGTTTACAGTCCTTAAACCTCGCACCGCTCTGTGGGAGGCCCAAAGACTAACTACAGGATCTGTGCTTAGCTTAGGCAAACCACGTTATTAAGAGTCTGGTTGCTCGCAGGAGAGGAACACCTAGGAATGGCATTTAGTTAGGTTGCCTGTATTTTACCAAAGCCATATGTGAGTTATCTGAAAGCTTTTAATCTCATGTTTTTCATGGCCACATGTATGTCAGCAAAGAGACTAGGTGGTCTCTTTAGGTAAGGGCTCAAGTCTGTTAATGGGGTGAAGAGAGTTCATAGTTCTGCCTCTACGGTACCACATTATTAGCAGCAACTTGCCCTGTTCAGCATTGGTTAGCTTTTTAGTATGGAGTAAGCTTGCCTTGAGTGTTTTTGGTTAGTGGGAAGTGCTGAGACTTGGCTTCAGCAACAAAGCTACTGTAGAAGTTGATGCTATTCCAATCGTGTCAGCAAAATAGGAAACTCACGGACTGCTGTGTTATCAGTTTTGTTTCCTCATATTCATTAAGACAGAAATCCTCCCACTAACAAGCTGGTTGAAGTTCTTGAAGTCTAGTGCATGAAGTGAGGTACGTTTTGAAGATGCAGTGGAAAAGGCCGGTTATACTAACAGTGGTTAGTTACTTGGCTGTCTGCTTCTTGTGCTTTAAGTTGACCAATGCTTATTCCTTGGTAGTCTTAAAATCAAGCATATAAAATGAGTCTACATATTAAATAGCAGTGTGGATATTTATATCAATACTTAGTTAAAAACCCAAAGTGAAAATAAAGTATAAGATGTGGCATGTGCAGGAATCTTTGTGGCCTTGTGTTCAAGCATCCTTTTGTAAATAAGAGGCCTGTGAAAAGCCAGAAGAGAGAACCCTGTATAGATACCCTATGTTTTTTGGTGTAAAATGCTAATTATCTCTGATTGAGACTATGCAATAACCAGTATTTACCCTATAGCCCTTCTTTTGTCTCTCTTCCATCCAGTGCGAAGCCAGTCACTTTGGCTTATTGCCAACAGCACACGTTCCTTTTTGGAGCTGTATTTCTATTTACATGTCCTTTTGTTTGCTTAAGAGACATTGATAGTTGGTTCATAAATTCAAAGTATAGCAATTTTTTTTCCAAAGCTCCCTGAGCTATATATTTCAAAGTACTGTAGTCAGCAATATTTCAGGTATTTACATTTAACTTTTTCCCACCGCTGGATGAACTAGAGAAATTTTTCCAAATGGAAGATTTAAATTGTACAGGAAGGGTAAACGGTCTCAGGAAACTGCTTTCAGCAGCGCCATGGGGAACAGCCTTAAGCCTTGGGAAGAGCTGCTGTGCCTAAGGGGTGGGTTCTTCCACAGAGGAAGCTGAGTAAACCAGGATTAAGAGTTTATATTGTGCCCTTACTGTGAATGGAATAGGAGCAGGAGGCTTATTGTGATGGATGCAGGTGCCATGGTGATGGGCAAAAGGGAAAGTAACTATCTAGAAAAATTTCAAAAGAAATAATGCTTATCTAAAAGTCAGGAAAAAAGCTAGATTTTGTTGTTCTGCCTGGGCGCATTTGACAGGGACTTACTGTGAAGTGCAGGGACACCCTGAGAAGCGTGGCTGGGACATTACAGGGACAGCACTGCCATTTTACTGCCAAGGAAATTTGGAAAGATGGACAAAATGCTGCTCACAGCCACCCATTAGGCTTTGGCTGAAAATACTCTTCTGATAGAGGCTAAATATAATAGGTTCAATAGATACATTTGTAAGTCACGTTTGTAGCCTCACCTAGCTTTCTGCTAATCCTTCTTTGTTCCAGTGATACTGGTTACACATCTCTTGTATTTTAACTAATAAGTAAATTACTCATTTTTCATCCCAAACCTCATCCACATTTTTCTCAGGCTAGGCTGTCTTTCTTACAAATTCTGCTTATTCTTTGTGTGTTAACAGAGATACCAAGGTTATTTCAAATGCCAGTGTAATTAAGAGTGTTCAGTGCCCATAGGAGGGGAGAAAACAATAGACTGTGAGAGACAAAAACCAAAGGGGAAAAAGATGAAGCCCAGGAAGCTAGTAGGTAAAGGCAGGTCAGCCTCCAGCAGGTCACGTGCTGCAGGGCTCACTAGAGCTTCATTTTGGAGGAGCAGGAGAGCCTGGTTGTCAGAACTTGGAAGATGATGGCACATGGGGATCCTAAGATATTTTCTTTGTCTGTTTTTTTCCCCACTTACATCAGGTGAATGCAGGGGGGATAAACTATGGCACAGGCCATACAGGGGGAAATAACTCCTTGTCACCAGTTACCAGGGCATCCATGGATTTATATAGTGGGTTTTCAGTCCCATAACTTTACAAAACAGAAGCATTCAGAGCAAGCCAAGTCACTCATTTCTTACCTTCAGTCTGTTCTGAGTCCTTATCATGTGGTCCAGCTGCTTTTCTCACAGAAGAGCAGAGTTTCTTAGACTTAGAAATGCTGCTTTTCTTGCTGGGCTGCAGCAGCATCTCTCCCTCTACAGAAGGCCAAACCACTTGCTTCCCCCTTGCCTGCCCCCTTTTATACCCCTGGTAGGCTGACCAGGCTCCCAGGTGTGAGCCATCCATGGTGAGCACTTGTTCTTTAACCCTTCCTTGCCCACAAGTTCAGAGGAGCCTCTCCTGCTGCCAATCATACAAGCTTTGCTAGAAAACTGAGGCTTTTCATAAAGCAAACCTTATGTTTTTGAGGGGTAATTTGATAGTGTTCTTTCAGAGAGCGGACCTGAATCTTACTAAAACAGCAACTTTGCAGCTCCGAATGGGCTTACTGTACTGTCCTTACTTTCTATTTCTTTGTGAAATCCTAAAGTGTTCAAGAGAGTTTACTACTTTAGTGCTTGTCCCTCTCTCTGACTTGCATTTTCATGAGTGTTAGTTTCCTGTTGATTCACGTAAACAGTGCTCCGGCAATGGTATGTGGAGTGGGAGATGAATCAATCTGGGCAGTCCCCTCAGTGGATGATCTGGTTTGTAATTTGTACAGAGGAATATCGCCAAGGAAACTGTTTGCTTTCTTCCAAACACTTTATTGCCTAACTCTAACGGAATAAAATTGTCCGTCTTTATAGCTTATCTCGGTGTTGTTTCAACTTGCACTCTGGTCCCCACATCCTCTGTTTGTGCAGAGTTCCCTGGGAAGCTCCACCCTTACTTCCAGCTAATAACCCAATTAATCCGCAGCCTGATTTTCCTCGTTTCTCCTTCACCGCTCGGCAGCGCTTGCTGCGTCATTGGCCGCCCGTCTGGTGAGCCGCCACCGCCTGCGCGGGGTGGCGTTTGTGCTGGCAGCGGCAGTCCGGGTCGTCTCGTGGCAGGCAGCCTCTGCGGCTCGCTGTGAAGCCCAGCATGATCGTGGGGACGGTCCTGCTCCAGTCCAGCAGCTATGGCCAAGAGGAGGGCAGGCTGCTCGGCTGCCTCGGTGCTGACGCCTCTCAGCCTGGCGTGTCGGGGTTCGCAGGTATGATGCTCAGGGCTGTTGTGCTGTGCCAGCCCTTTCCTGTATTGCTCTGGGTGCTTAAAGGAGGACACAAGTCTTTTCAGGTCTCTTTTTGTCTGTAGTACAAGACCAGCCAAGGGAGGGTGAGCGTGTGGGCTTTTGACCAGTTTTGAGGATTATCGAAATGCTTCATTTTTATGAGCAGTTACACAGCTAGTATTTCAGAAAAACAGACCACTTCAACACTTGATGTGACTCTGAAAATTAAGACTTAGTATGTGCTAGACTGTCCTCCTGTTGGCACTTGGACATGTGAGATTGGTAACTATAGTCTTGGTGGCACGGGGTGGGGGAACGTAACATCCCTTGCATGCTGGCTGAATAGGAAAAGTGTTCATGTCCGGAAAGAAGCATATTGTATTGCGGGAATAAAGAAAAGGAAGGAGATGGATGAAGCAACCTCCTTGCTTGATCATGTATTACTTGTACAATACACCAGGATGTAAGCTTTCCGTTGTGTAGGAAATGAAAGTAGTAATATACAGTTTATGGTTAGGCTTTAAAAGGAGCTGATATAAAACAGAACTTTCCACCTCATTTCCTTACTCTTGGTGTGAACTGAGCTTACAAAATAGTCACTCAGAGGGGTATTACCTGCCACGCGTTTTGGTTATGTGACTGTTTCCTTAATGAGGTCTATGCAGTTGCCTTATTTAACTAGTCTTTCTTATCCTTCCTTGCATATCGGACCGTTTAGATGCCAAACTGTGTTGAACAGCATAGGTTATTATGTGATAGTAGGTGCTTTTATACTCCAATCAAGCCCCAGTTCAGTAGATACTGGGTAAACCTTGCAGTTATTTCAGGGACTGAGTCACTCTAAAAATGAAAGCGAAGGAAGTTAGTGAGACGTGAGCTCTTCAGAGCATTTGATTTTTTTAGGTCCTCATCAAACATTAACTCCCTTTGGCTTTTTTTGTACGTAACGTGGGCGTTGGGAGCGCGTGCCACCCTCCCAGGCCTTCCCGAGGAAGCGGTGGTAGTCCCACATCTGCTCTGAATCCTTGCTGGCAGCTCAGCCCCGCACCGCAAGTGGTTTAATGTGGGCAGTGCTGCGCAGGGCTCAGCGGCAGGTGGCATTTCGGCCGGCCTCGCCTTGGCTGAAGCGCTGCTGCTGCGGGACCTGCGGCGGCGGCGCTGGAGCTGGGCCGATGCTGGGCTGCTTGGGGCTCCCCCGGCGAGTGCGCGGGGGCCCAACGCTTAACCGCGCTCTCTGGTAGCTCAGGTAAGGGTTGGATGCTCAGGTCTCGCTCGAAAAAGAAACTGAAAATGCTACTCTTTGACCGTAAAATAAAACAAACGCATGTATTTTTGTTTAAAGCCTTTGACATTTCAGCAGATGTATAACTGGAAGTCAGTTACTTGAACAGCATTAAGGTATTATGGAGCTGAAAGGTCGGGATATTTCCTGAAAGCCCTGCGTACTTCTCTGTTTGCTCCTTGAGCTAGCGCAGATCAAAGTCGGATTTTGTGTGCAGCAGACTTGCTGAGTGATTTTGCTGAAGGTGCTGAAACACTCTCTCTAACACATGGCACTACAGGAGTGTGAAGAATGTATTATTCCGTTCATATGTATTTTTCACTCCATAAAGACGGCTGGATTTAGGAGTTGGTGTTCTTTTCTGTTGCCACCTAGACAGTTCCTAATGCTTAATAACTTGACATGTTTACCCACACCCAGCCCCCAAAAGCTACTGATGTGTTCGCAGTGGTGCTCCAATGTAGAAAGCTGGGAAGGCATTGGGATTTCCTCTTTTCCATGATAGTGCCAGTTTTCTCACGCTCTTTGTCTGATGGATAGTGTGCTGTAAAACTAATTGCAATAGATAGTTAGGAACAAGAAGTGTATGTTAATATTGCATCTGCAGCCAGTGAAATAACAGAAGTGAAATTGTGGTAGCCTAATGTCTATACACCTCTGTTCTTGCTAGGAGAACCTTGCCCTTGGTAGGGGGGTACTTTGGCAAGGGTAGGGAGTTAAGCTATTAAGTAATTGCAAGATTAGCAGGTTATGCAAGCAGTGTAACTTGGAATTGTTACCAGAAATGCAGTCAAAAGCCACTTAGCTGCACATTTAAAAACAAAACAGAACAAACCTGAACCGTTTACTTTCTTGTGTACGTATAATAAAGTCAAAAAACTGAATGTAGATTCTGGGAAACCCCCTGCATTCTGGTTTTCCAGGCTTAAGCTTGGTCATATGATTTGGCATATGCCTGCGGATTTGGCATACGCCTGCCTACTACTTGGCACAGGCCTCTTCCTGTGCCGTGTCTCACCGACTTCCCAGTTTCTGCATCCTGTATTGCATTTAAGCTCTTTGCTCGCTTTCGAAGTGCCGTGTAGGCTAGCTCTCGCTCACGCCTGTAGTTGTGGGAGAGTGGGGATGGGGGCAGTTACATGCACACATTCTCTGGTGGGGGTCTGCTTAAAAACATCCTGTGCCCGACTTCTCTGCTCCTCAGAATTGTGCCAAAGCAATGATTTAAAATCAAAGAAATCCTCGAACTTTGAAAGGGGACTTCTTATGTTTGGTGCATTTTAATTGAGTCTGTGCTTACAGTATAGTTCTGTAACTGCACCAAGAGGATTTGAAAATCCTGCACAGCAGGGCAGGAGCTTGTCAGTTGTGCCATCAGAGGAAATATTTGTATTCTTACATTTTCCTTTATTTGCCCCCCCAAGCAGCCCCCATGTATGAAGCTACATAATTTCTTTCTCTTGTCTTAATATTGAATTTTATTCTGCTACATGTTCCTGGAAAACCTCTTTGTGGATTAGAAAGCTAATGATGGTCTTAGCATTTTTTTACTACAGTTCTTTCCAAAACCTGGTGTATTTAGGTTATTTTCATCATCACAGGAACTGTGGGGATTTTTTTCTTTGGTCTGTAAAACAAGCTCAAGCCTGGTCCCCACATCTTTGTACTATCAAGTTTGCATCAGTTGTTATTCGAAAAACCAGAACAGAATTATCTGGGTGTTCAGGAAGGCTGCCAGTAAATACCTAGTAGCACCCTTACTACTTAGTCTCCCTGCCAGTTTTTAACCTCTTATTTACACAGTCTTGAGATGTATCACAAATCACCATCATTCCTACCAATACCAAATCAGTCACTATCACAGCCCAATAGGTCACATTCAGTCTGTCCTATCTGTCTGTAATGTTGGCTTCAAATCCAAGCTATCTACTTCAGCCACAGAAACAACAGAGATCAAAAGCATAACACTTAAGCATAGATATTTTTCCTTTGTTTCTTCAAATCACTTTCAAACAGAGGTGCAGAGTTTTATGCACAGGGGCTGCTGTTTGATATATAGAAAAATTAATCACCTTTTCTGGTCTGCTTTTAGAAGTAACTCATAGATTCCCTCAAGAGTCAGTGAAGTGGGCACTGAGAACTGCTGGTCTGAGATGTCCAGATGTGGTGTTCCCTTTCCATAAAGGGCCTGCTGTGCAGTAGGAGCTTCACTCTGCGCTACACTGGATTTTGATTTATTTACGATTGCACACAAAGTAATTTCCTCATCTGCTCTTTCTTCAGAGGCCCTGCACCGCCCCTATGGTTGTGATGTTGAGCCCCAGGCACTGAACGAAGCCATCAGATGGAGCTCCAAGGAGAACCTGCTTGGAGCCACTGAGAGCGATCCCAATCTCTTTGTTGCACTTTACGATTTTGTAGCAAGCGGTGACAACACACTCAGTATCACCAAAGGTAAGGGCTCTGAATTGCAGAGCAGCAATTCGGCTGTAAACACAGCCGCACCAAACAGAAAGTCGAATCCTTCTCCAGTCATTCTGCTGGAAAGAATAAGAATGAATGCAGCTGGAGATTACTCTTTAAAGTGCCGATGGCAAGTGTACGTGCCCTCTCACTTGTGTTAGAGGGACACCTGCCGGGCAGTTCTCCTAGTACAGCGAGGGCTTTGGAGGATGTTGCTTAACAGTCTAGCCAGCTGTTGTTGTTACTATCCTAAGGCCCCCAAATCACCTGCCCTGGGGAAGGGGAGAGAAGGACCTTTACATTATTGGTGATAACAGAACTCATCACTCTTTCAAGTGGAGCAAAATCAAAAATTTTAAGAACCGCCAGAGATTTTTCTATCTCTATTCACTACATATATATATATATCAGAATACACCCTGTTGCACAACTGTTTTATATCAAATGCCATTTAAGGCTTCAAGATGGAGACAATCCTCTGCCCTCCAAAAAATGTCTTTCTGGTCTAAAAATCTGAACCACGGGAAGCTTTTGAACTGATCATCCAAACTGCAATAAATTAGGGAACAGTATCTTAAATTGTTCTGTTATCTGTCTGAAGCCTTACTTTTTAAATATTTTAAATAGAGCAATGCAATTATGATTTCACTGTTGCGGATTTTTGTTTAGCTACAAATGTAGGCTTAGTCAGCTGACTGTGAGCATCTCAATGAGACTCAATAGATTGTTTTTGCTTTTTTTCTCTCTGGTCATAGGTGAGAAGTTACGAGTCCTGGGTTATAACCAGAATGGTGAATGGAGCGAGGTACGTTCTAAAAATGGGCAGGGCTGGGTACCAAGCAACTACATCACACCAGTGAACAGCCTGGAAAAGCATTCGTGGTATCATGGGCCAGTGTCACGCAGTGCAGCCGAGTATCTGTTGAGCAGTCTCATCAACGGCAGCTTCCTGGTTCGTGAAAGCGAGAGCAGCCCAGGGCAGCTATCCATCTCGCTCAGGTACGAAGGACGTGTTTACCACTACAGGATCAATACCACCTCAGATGGAAAGGTAAGGTTCTCTGGACAACACTGTGGGGAGAGGAAATAAGGACATTAATTAAGAGGTGGTACAGATTCCTAAGCTGCAGTCTGCATTACTTAAGGGAGGGATGCGTCTAAGAGAAAACAGGCCTACTGGCTCTTTAATAAAAGGAAGGAACATCTCTCTTTGTGCTGTATTTCTTAACTCACAGAACACCACTTTGGAAGAAGTGCAGACAGTATTTATCCTGACTGAGAGCATAGCTGGGGAGAAAAGCAGTTGTTTGATGCAGTGATACCTTTCCACTGGTCCAAGCTGGAACAAGCAGAGTTTTGTTAAATCAGTGTTTTTAACTTTGATCAATCACATAACAGTATGTTGGGTTAAGGAATGCAGAGACTGGACTTAACCCTTGGCTACAAGAATTCCAGTTTCTAGTCCTGTAAAGCGTGAGCCATAAGGCAGGAGACAGAACTGCTCTCGAGTGATAGCCCTCCTTGATTTCCAGCTGCCATCTGCTAGTAAAAATCTCATCGATTGAATACTCATTTGCCCAAACTGTGAACAACTATTACTTTAAACTACGTTTCTCATACTACTATTTTTTTTTTTAAGCCATTACAACATTTTTACTGTACCTGTCTTCCAGTGTTATTGAAAGCTTCCAGCTGCTTTCTTTTAAGTAGATTCCTGGTTCTTTCTCGACAGGTATATGTGACAGCAGAAAGCCGTTTCAGCACCCTAGCAGAGCTGGTGCATCATCACTCAACAGTAGCAGATGGACTGGTGACAACTTTGCATTACCCAGCACCCAAGTGCAATAAGCCCACTGTCTATGGAGTGTCCCCCATCCACGACAAGTGGGAGATGGAGCGAACTGATATCACCATGAAGCATAAGCTTGGGGGAGGGCAGTACGGCGAAGTGTATGTTGGCGTCTGGAAGAAATATAATCTTACGGTTGCTGTGAAAACATTAAAGGTAAGTTTACAGATTGTTGTGTACCAGTTATTCTGCCATCATTCATGTGCAGGCATAAAGGAATTGTAATGTATTCTCAATTCTACCACCTAACGATAACAAATATCTGATCTGTATAAAATCCATGTTTGAGAGTAGTGTGTAGAACGAAGTTAGCATATCAAACTTGCCACTGTGCATGTGGCTTGGAAACAATTTTGATTTTTTTGGCCCTGCAAGCTCCTGCAGGAACTACATGACCAAGTCTGATCTGTAGAAATGGTTACCAAGCCCACTTCTCTTCCCTCAGAAGAGATGTAGAGGTTTCTAAGAAACCAAAGGTGTTGGAAGCATCATCTACAAGCTTTGCCCTACTCCTGCAAAATTTCAGCTTCTCCATTTATATTTCTTATCAAAGCCTGCTGTTTGTTTCAACATAACAGCTGCGGTTCTAGGTACGTCCTACCTAAGAGAGCTTTGAAACCTAATTTTTATAGCTGGGCAGTGGAACTAAGTCAGTGACCTTGAGAATTTTCCTCTTACCAGCCATGCTGCTTTGGTAGCCGCAGTAGCTACCAAACAAGAAAGCATAGCACCTTCTCGGTACTGCGTATCTGTAAGTTGGCCATGCTGCAGGCTGGCCAGCCAGCTTTTCAGGTGTGTTATATTCCTTTTTTGCTTTGGTAAAAGCCAAAATAGCAAAATGGAGATGAGGTTACTATCACTTATATTCAGCTAGAATACGTGGTGTTTGACCTTGGTCATAAAGATAAATTTTGTTGGCTTTTGTCTCCCTGTTCATCTAGGAAGATACCATGGAGGTGGAAGAGTTCTTGAAAGAAGCTGCTGTAATGAAGGAAATCAAACACCCAAACCTAGTGCAGTTATTAGGTTAGTGAAATAGCTTGATCTGTCTGTTCTTACTTGGTTTCCGTCAAAATTAAATCTCTCTAAAAGCAGTGGCAGATATTCTGTATTTGTATAACTTTTTTTTTTTTAATCAGGTCAGGTTATGGGGTGATGCTTTTGACAGCTTACTCCTTTATATAGTATTGGAGCCAAGATACACTAATTTTAAACAAAACATCAAATAGCGACTTAATAAACAAGTTTGTTGTTGAGGCCTGACTTCGCATTGTATACAAGTTTGCAATATCAGCCTCCTGTTAGTTTATACCCTTGGCTTTAGCTATGTTCCAGGAGTCATTTATCAATTAAGAGCCTGATTCCTTTTCTGCTTAGTTAAATGAGCCTTTCAAAATTATTTTCCATCATTGTATTGACAGAGCAGGTCAAAACCATAAGAGCATTCAAAGTAAAAGAAAAAATTATATTGGAAATGCAACAACTACCTTTCCTCATGTTTCCCATTTAGCAAATCAGAGATGTTTATAGAAAAAGCAGCACTAAATAGACCAAGTCTATCCATAATTGAGTAGAAGACAACCAGATTGCTGCTGCTATTGCTGCTGCTATGAGAAGGGACCACTGATTTGGTATCACCAAATAAGTACATAAGATCAAGGCAGTGGAGATGCAAGTCAGATCAAACAGCACATGGATGGAAGAAATCTGTAGGCTTTACAGCTTGGCTGTGCCCTGTTTATCTCACTGGCAAATGCATGATATGATGATCACTCTTAAATAGTCCACATAGCTGTTAATTCTACATGTACAAAGATTCTTAAGCAGATACCCTAAACCTTTACTAGTGTTTAATTGCATCTGGACTTCTGCTGCTTTCAGGAGCAGAGCTGTCAAGCCAAGCCTAGGATAAAAGAAGAAATGTGAAGAATGTGAAGGACTTTAATAATCTCTACTATTCTGTACCCATTTAAAAAATGGGTACAGATGAAGTGTCTGCCCAACCCTGTCTGGTACCAGGAGTAGAGACTAAAAGATTTCTGCTCAGATGCATTTTTGCCCTTCTCATGCACAGTGTTGTTTTGTTTTACTCCTGTATGCACTTAACAGAATGAACAGGCATTCAGCAGCGCTGTGGTGAGAAAGAGAACATGTTGCACAGAGATTTGACACGAGCGTCCTGTTGCCGCCCTCCTCTACTAATACATGCTTTGTACATAATTGCAATGACTGTAGCAAGTAGTCATCTGAGGAATGTGTGAGAATGCTGCTTTAGGAGCAGGTCCCACAGTGCTGATCACTTACCAGCTAGCATACATGGGAGTGCTTCACATTACTCTGTAGTGACATTTCAGTCTGGAAATCTTGCCAGTTGACAGGTACCTCCTTCCAGTTGGCCACTCTTTAGCTTGAGGACGAGGGAGGGGAGGGAAAAAACAGGTCATAGATGTTCAAAATATCTCCTATTTCATTCTGTCACCCTCCAAAGAACAGAATGGCTCCTTTATGTATAGCATATACAAATAGCAGCGCTCTGATAGACATGTTTCTCTCTATCCATAAAGTGGAAGGACAGATAGATTGATAGAAGTACTGAGTATTAGATTAGGCTGCATTGATCCAGGTCTTGTAGAGGAAAGTCTTCAGTTTTTCGCAAAAAAATGAATTAGTACAAAATATAACAAATGGGTATTAGATCTACTCACATGCTCCTTCCTTCTCACCACTAGGTGTATGTACCCTGGAGCCACCCTTTTACATCGTGACAGAATATATGCCGTATGGGAACCTGCTAGACTATTTACGAGAATGCAACCGGGAGGAAGTGAGTGCTGTTGTGCTACTTTACATGGCCACACAGATCTCCTCCGCTATGGAATACCTAGAGAAGAAGAACTTCATTCACAGGTGGGTAAAATCCCATTGGGTTGGTACAATCTCAGATTGTGATGATGGATGGGCCACCACCATGGTAGCCCAGGAATTCCTTTTTCTGGGGTTTTCTTCCAGAATTGGGTTTCACAGTGGGACATCTATTGGCCATTTTGGTTTTGACACTACGTCTTACCATCACTAAGGGAGATTTGAATGGCTTTGTAATGTGTTGCCATTTAGGTCTTTGACACAGGCTTGCATTACCTTCTCTCCATGACTTTCATAGAAAATTTATAATCTTGTGCATGACTGCCTGACAGCTATGAAAGTTAGCTGGTGTTGCCAGTTCTGATGTCCCCCTTCAGGGCAAAGCACTGACACCCAGAATGTCCTATTTTAATCCAATCAGATAAAACAGTGCCATAAAGCTGTTACCGGTGTGTGATGAGCTGCTGATCTCATCCTGTTCTTAGGAAACATAAACCTGTAATCATAACAGCTGTCATACTGGAAATTCAATAGAATTTAAAGAATGAACCCTAATCTTACTGCTCTTAGGAATAACTCCACTCAGTGTCTGACCCTATTTAGAGCAAAGCTCATATTGCCTTTACCTGCTGTATACAAAGAGCGCTTCTTGATAAGAGAGCGGGACAGACTACTCAACTACAAAGCTGTATTTAAAAGTGCTCTTGCCCCAGTAAAACAGTATGCTTTTTTCTTTATATAGGGACCTGGCAGCCCGGAATTGCTTAGTTGGAGAAAATCACGTGGTGAAGGTGGCTGACTTTGGCTTAAGTCGACTTATGACTGGAGATACCTACACAGCTCATGCTGGAGCCAAGTTCCCAATCAAGTGGACAGCTCCTGAGAGCCTGGCCTATAACACCTTTTCAATCAAATCAGACGTGTGGGGTAAGAAAACTAGTGTTCTATTCCATTGCATTTTGCTTTTCTTTGATAGCCTGGAGAGTAAGTTGCTTTCTGGCCTGGGCAGAAACATGTGGGTAAGGAGGAGCTCAAATGCCAGGCTACAGCATCACAATTCAGTGGCATTTTTAGCATGTAATGTCTCTATCAAGGCTGGTCTGAAACATCTGCAGAAAAGAGATGCTGCCTCAAGCTGCAGTGAAGGCCACAATTTTAACAAGCAACACAAAAGATGAGGACAGTCTTATGACCAGGATTTTTTTTATTTTTCCCTCCTTGTGCAGCCTTTGGGGTGCTGTTATGGGAAATTGCCACCTATGGGATGTCACCATACCCAGGCATTGACCTGTCTCAGGTGTATGATCTGCTGGAGAAGGGCTATCGAATGGAACAACCTGAGGGGTGCCCTCCGAAGGTTTATGAACTGATGAGGGCATGTAAGTATTTATTTTCTTCCAGTTTGGGGGACAAAGCCTGGGATGGGTGGAAGAAATCTGTAATAAACTCTAGCAGTCCTTTGCTTTCTGTGTGGTATTTTGTTAGCTAGTGTAGAAGTGTCCACATGACCTGAGAGATACCTAGTTACTGATGCAAAGTAAATCTAGTCTCTAGGGGCAAGAAATCACTGCCAAAAACTGTTGTCTCTATGAGTACAGCTAGACAGCACATTGTGGCAAATTGTACTAGTATTTTGTGAGTGGGACTCTTACTATGGAATCACAAAATCAGAAGGAAATCCATTTCTCCTCAAACACAGCAGCTGTGCAGGAGAGCCATAGTTGTGAAGGTTGCATAAAATGAATCCTCCAAGACACTGCTCAGCAGTGGCCATGAAGAGCTCCCTAATGCTATTTAACAAATTGAAAATCTACCAGCAAAAGACCGAAAGCCACAGTTAGTGTGCTACAGGAAGAGAGCAAGAAAGGTTAAGGGCCTTGCCAATGTCCTTCAGTCCCAGAAGAGCAGAAAATATATTCAGCAAAAGGCTGAAAGGATCCTAGGAAGCAAACCATGCCGTGCTGTTGAGGAAAGCAGACAACTCTGAGTAGACCCTGTCAGTCTGACCAAGGTGGAAAGTGTCTCCTTGATGCTAACTTGTGCGACTGATGTGGCCCTAAACGTACTACGCACATGAACCAAGGCTTAAGAAGGCCTTCTACAGCTTGTTCCCAGCCCGATACCTAGCACTTCAGAGGAAGGTGGCAGGGAACTTAAGTTATGAAACAAGGATGCAAAGTAGTGAGGAAGGAGATTCCTTCAAAATCCCTGCAGGACAAAAGTCAAAAGGCAGGTAACTAATATGATATTAATCCACCACAATATGAGCAGAATGCCAGTCACTTTTCACGCCCCGTGGTGATATCAGAAGATCAGTGCTCCCAGGATACATTCCTCCAGTGTAGTTTTCTAACTATAGAAATTCCACCTTTTGTCATCATTCCAAAACTTACCAAGCTCCAGCTTAGAGCAATGTGCTCTCTTCCTCCTTCCCCCACAGGGTGCACGTGCACATTTTTGTTTTGGAAGACTGTCTGAATTTCAGTATTCAGAACATGTGAGCACAATGTTGCCTGCAGCTTTGCGCACACAGTTATCTGTGACTTGGCAGATGAGTTCAGTCCCCACAGCCAGGGTAGCAAACATGGAATTCTCCTTTGCTTGGAAAAGGAAAGGGCATGGAGAGATCAGAAGAGCCTGTGGTGATGGGAGAGACTGGGCTTTCTAAAATTGGTTCCTTTGCTCTCAAGATATTGTTTGTTAGGATCTGTAAGGGTGATTGCTGCTATGAATTAGTACTTGACTGAATCTAAAGCCAAAATAATAGCAGGAGATCACAGTCTGTCTGCAGTTCAGAGAGCTTAGGTATGTTCTACCTCCTTGAACAGAATAAAAAATTGCCTTCTACCCTGCTTCAGACAGAGACCTTTCTTGCTTTCTCACGCTGCAGGTTGGAAGTGGAATCCACCAGACCGACCTTCCTTTGCTGAGACCCACCAGGCTTTTGAAACCATGTTCCATGACTCGAGCATCTCTGAGGGTGAGTACCCCTTCTGCCTTATTTCTGAAACATTAGTAACACAGTTTCACCTCCAGAATGCTATTTGGAGGCTTATGGGCAGGCTCTTAAGGCTCATGTGATGAAGGCTTCATCCCTTACTTAATTTTTTAACCCTGTATCTGTAAATACGTGATCTTATTTACTGCACAAATACTGAATACACTTTAGAAATATTCCAGTGCAGGGAACAGTACAGTAATTCATTTGAGCACCAAGATACAAAGGAACAGATTTAAAGAATATTGCCTCTCACTTCCCAGAATGGATCGTAAGGAATAGTGAGTGATGCTGAGAGAGAGGAAGATACATGCGTATCGTAGTCCATTTTTGACTGCAGAAATTGTGTGATGAAATATTATTCTGCCAGCTTTCATTTAAAAAAAAAAGTCTGCCTTAATCTCTGGATCTTCTACTTCACTACTTCCAGGAGCAAATCTGTGCAACTAAACTCTCAGAATCAGCTAGGAAATAAATACTTGTGAGAAGTGTGAAACTAGACAGGAAACGGACAGAACCATCCATCCACTTCCCTACTACAGAAAAAAAAAACCCCACATCAGATGACTGAATTCTACCAGGGAGGATTTAGAATTGGCACTTCAGTTGGTCCCCAGAAATGCCAACCTGGGGGTGGCCAGGAGATTTGGTTTTGTTGTTGTTTTTAAACACTTACCTTGTATTGGTGTTGGGAAGGAAGCCTGCTGTCTTCACTTCTAATAGGGAGATCCAGTGCTTTGTCTCAAGCAAAGGAGCTAAGATCCCGATCCAGAGAGAACACAACTTTTGGGGATCCCAGCAACATCTGTATGCGGCACCTTGATTAGAAACAGAGGCAACTGCTTTCTGGAGCTTTAGCTCTAGCCTGTAGCAACCCTTACTCCAGCACAGACCTTCTCTTGTACCGATCTTAACCACCTTTTTTGTGCTGAATTTATATAAATGAGTTTTTGAAAGCATTAGGGGAGGCATCTTACCGTAAATACCTCTGGATCTGAGCAAAAACTGCATTTATAGGTTACTTGCTTTCTCAGTCATGTACTGCTACTTCCTAGTCTAGGTCTGCAGTAAAGACCTAGATTTCTTTTTCCCTTCCTCTGCTGGTCTCTCTTCCAACTATTCCCTCTGTTTTTTTTCTTACAGAGGTAGCAGAGGAGCTTGGAAGAACAGCCTCCTCCTCATCCATAGTTCCCTACTTGCCCCGGTTACCCATGCTTCCCTCCAAGACTAGAACACTGAAGAAACAGGCAGAGAACAAGGAGAATATTGAAGGAACACAAGATACTGTGGAGCACTCAGCTTCCAGCTCAGCACCAGGTATGGGCATTAGGACAGTGGCAATGACACCATGTCTTCTGGGATAGGTTTGCTGCTAGTGTAAATTGCCAGAGAAATAGAAGAAAACAGAACAACATCTCCCAGCTGGAGATGTGTAGCAAACTGTCCTGGCAGGATAGCTTGTTGGCTTAACGTTTCAGCGAGGCTGCAGTTAAGTTCAGTGACTTTTCTCAATTTGTATCTCAAAATGCAGTACTTACTGTGTTACTGCAGTAGGAGAGGCAGGGCTAGAAATCTCCCTGGCTGTGTTTACTCTTCTTGAAGTAGTGAAATGGAGTGGTCAGAATAATGGAAGATTTGCTTTCTCAGGGAGCTGAGGCAGCTGAGGGACAAGATGACTGATGTGGAAGAAAGCAGGATAGCCTTTTTGTTTGGCAATGTAAAATGGTACAGAAGAGGGTGGGAGTTCTGGGTCACGGTACAGGTGCCACTTTTCATTGCTGGGAATGCGGAAGGACTACACTTGACAACTAAGATGAGACCATGTCTGGGCAGACACTGTTCAGACTTCTCCATTTTGCTCTCAGGCTGTGGAACAAAGAAGCAAAATCCCGGAACACGAAACAGTTTTGTGGCAAACATGCTTGTGGGCTCTGGCTGGACGATTCTTCAGGGTTACTTAAGTTGGCAACCAAGTTAGCCCCCATCTGGCCCAAGCACTCCTTCCTGTGACAGGCCAGTGCTTTTAGCTGCAAACATTCAGGTGTTCAGGCTGTTTGCCACCGCAGCAGCACAGTCATTTACCAGCAGCTAGAAAACACTGCAGCTTGTTGGTTGTCCTTTTGGTATATCCCATTGTATTTTTTTCCTTTAAGTTTGGTTTTGTTGCTGTTTAAACAAGACAGCTTCAAAACTAAAACTGACAAGGTACAGCAGGAGATTTTCTTTTATAATGGCTGTTTGTAGGGAATGAAGAAAAAGCTACAGGAAGAGAGTAAGAAACTAACTGAGAGAAAAGAGCACTCTACTTTCTCCTGCCCTCTCTCCTAAATGGTAGGCAATAGACAAGTTCCACATGCAGAAGTAGAAAAAATCAAAAGCACACCAGCACAAAAATAAAAATGCTATCTTCCTCTCTCAGTCCATCTCTGCAGATCCTGGGCAGCTAAATATCCCAGGCCCATAAAACCCACTGCAGGATAGGAAGGTAGACATAGAGAATGATTTTTCGAATTTGCATTTTGTTTCTTTTGTCTAGGTTTTATCAGAAGCACACAGCCAACAAGTGGGTCTCCTGCACTGCCTCGCAAGCAGAGGGACAAGTCACCCAGCAGCCTGCTGGAGGATGCCAAAGAGACCACTTTCACCAGGGACAGGAAAGGCGGCTTCTTCAGCTCCTTTATGAAGAAGAGGAACGCTCCTACACCTCCGAAGCGCAGCAGTTCCTTCCGGGAGATGGAGAATCAGCCCCACAAGAAATACGAGCTAACGGGTAACTTCTCATCTGTTGCTTCCTTGCAGCACGTGGACGGGTTCTCTTTTGCTCCCACTCAGCAGGACGCAAGCCTGGCGCCACCAAAGTGCTATGGTGGGGGCTTTGTGCCGAGGACCTTCTACAGCGATGACAGCAGTGGTACCACCGGTGGTGGGGGCGTGAGCACTGGTGGCGGGTGGTCGGGCATCACAGGTTTCTTTACACCACGCTTGATTAAAAAGACACTGGGTTTACGAGCAGGAAAACCCACTGGCAGTGAAGAAGCTTCAAAGCCTTTTCCAAGGTCAAACTCTACATCTTCCATGTCCTCAGGGCTTCCAGAGCAGGATAGGATGGCAATGACCCTTCCCAGAAATTCCCAGAGGTCAAAAATCCAGCTGGAACGGACAGTGTCCACCTCCTCTCAGCCAGATGAGAGCATGGGGAGGGCCAGTGACCTGCTTCCCAAAAGGTTTGAAGAAGGCCCTGCTTTGACCAGAGAGAGACCAAAAGCAAAACTCTTGCCGAGGGGTGCCACAGCTCTCCCTTTCCGAACCCCTTCTGGTTCGGAAGAAAAGGAGGGTCCGGGGCTAGCAGCAGCTCCTAAGAGCAAAGAAAAAAACACTGGCCCACGGCAGGGGGCCCTTGAGGATGGTGAGAGATCAGGGTGGTCATCTCCAGTAAAGGCTGCAGCAATACTTCCAACCACTCATAACCACAAAGTGCCAGTCCTAATCTCACCCACTCTAAAACACAGTCCAGCAGACGTGCAGCTTATTGGCACAGACTCTCAGGGTAATAAATTTAAGCTCTTATCTGAGCATCAGGTCACTTCTTCTGGCGACAGGGACCGGCCCAGACGGGTAAAACCAAAGTGTGCTCCACCTCCACCACCAGTGATGAGGCTCCTACAACAGCCAGCTGCCTGCTCAGATGCAGCAGAAGAGCTGGGCAACGTGGCAGGAACACAGCACGGACTGGAATCAAGCGAAGGGAGTAAGAAGGCGGCAGCAGCAGCAGCAGCAGCAGCACCTGTTGGTGGAAAATCTGGGAGGCCCGTAATGCCTCCACCTCAAGTGCCTCTGTCATCGTCTTCCACCTCCCCGGTGAAAATGGCCAATGGCACAGCTGGCGCAAAAGTGGCCCTGAGAAAGACCAAACAGGCAGCCGAGAAAATCTCAGCAGATAAAATCAGCAAGGAAGCACTGCTGGAGTGTGCAGATCTTCTCTCCAGTGCCATCACCGAGCCAACACCAAACAGCCAGCTGGTGGATACAGGGCACCAGCTGTTGGATTACTGCTCAGGCTACGTGGACTGCATCCCGCATACACGCAACAAATTTGCCTTCCGCGAAGCTGTGAGCAAACTGGAACTCAGCCTGCAGGAACTGCAGGTGTCATCAACAGCTGCTAGCGTCCCTGGGGCAAACCCTGTCCTTAATAACTTATTGTCATGTGTCCAAGAAATCAGCGATGTGGTGCAGAGGTAGCTACTGTCAATCTGGGTAAGAGAAACACACATGGGGAGGGGGGGGAACTTTTTTCTGTACTGATGCTTTCAAAAGGAAAGACTGATACTTGAGTATGTGAAGTACCTCAGATCACTGAGTTCTCCTCACGTTTACAGGTTCATCTCAAAAATGGGGAGGGAGAGGGTAGATTAAAGCTGTAAGGGACAGAACACCAAGCATTTGTCCCTACCCAGTCAGTCTGATCTGCTTGGGTTGGCAAGGGAAGGAAGTCCTTGCTCCTCCCTTTGAGAGGTAGGAGAATCAATGGCAGGTTTTTTGCTACGGGCAGGATGGTTTGCCATGCGATTGCTGGAGTACCGCAGTGGCTGCAGGCCACTCGGCTGTACAGATCCTCCCCTGTCTGCACTAATGCATGCTTTGGCCTCCTGACAACGCAAAGGAAAGGCACTGGGGCTCTGTTGGTAC